>NC_142151.1:43730526-44036710 GCF_024610735.1 Ursus americanus | reverse complement strand
GTGCCTGGCATTCTTCACGATGACCTGTGCATATGGGACAGAGGTGGAGGGCGTGGGAGTAGGGAAGGAGTGGGGAAAGCAGAAGAAGAAAGTGAAAGAAACTATGGAGGAAACCACGGAGCTCCTGGGGAAGGAGGGGTCACTGCCATGGTAACCCTGCTGGTGGGGGAGGGGTACAAGGTCTGGTAGGCTGAGGTGCACTTTAGAGGACCCCCCTGGGGAAGGAGCCCCCTGTCCCAGTGACTCCGCTCACCGCACCGCCACTGAGAGGTAGGCCCTTGCCTCGGTGTGCTGGCACGTCGTCCCTGCGGCACCGAGGGTCCCTCTGGCAGAGGACGCCGACCTGTGAACACAGATCTCTGGTCCAGCTCCTTCTCAAAGCTCCCTGTGGTCAGGCGTGGGCCGGGGGCCGGGTATTTTCCACACCTCCTTCTCCGTCCCAGACTTCGTCCTCGCCCCGGCTCTAGTGGCCGGGACCGCACCCCCGGCTTCTCCCATTCACCTCCTCTGCACCTTTCCCAGTCCCCACCACCGCCTTCTTGGCACAGTGACCTCCCCCCCACCCCAGTCTCATTCCCTGAGCCTGGCCCTGTGTCTGTCTCCAACTTCCCAGCTGACCGGACCTTGACTTTCTCAGCCTCTCCGCTTCTCACCTTGTCCTTCTCAGCCACTGAGTCTATTCTCAAGCCCTGAGGTTGTTCCAGGTTCTCTTGGAAGCAATCTGTGTGAATGATCTCATTTAATTCTCACAGCAATCCTTGGTTCCACTGGACCGATGAGATGAAGCCACAGGAAGGCTAAGCCTTCTACTACCCTAAGCTCCCACTGCTGGCACGAGAGAGCCGGGATTGGAGCTCGGCAGTTCGGCTCCAGAGCCTACGGAGTTCAGCACCCAGCATGATAGAACGGGCACTGGGTTTTCAAAATCAGTGCCCATAGTCCCTAACAACCCCCTTCCCAGTACTTGCTGCCTCCATATTTCTTCCTTTCCTATCCTGTTCCTGTATGAAGAAGTGGAGAGAACTCGAGAAGCAGGCAGCCCTGGATGCAAACCCCGTACCAGCCAGTTGCTAGCTATGTGGCCTTGGGCAGAGATTTTAATTTCTTTTTTTTTTTTTAAAGATTTTATTTATTTATTTGACAGAGCCAGCCAGCAAGAGAGGGAACACAAGCAGGGGGAGTGGGAGAGGGAGAAGCAGGCTCATAGCAGAGGAGCCTGATGTGGGGCTCGATCCCAGAACACCGGGATCACGCCCTGAGCCGAAGGCAGACGCTTAATGACTGTGCCACCCAGGCGCCCCCAGAGATTTTAATTTCTTACCTCTGAGCCGCAACATCTCCCTTTCCTCTTAGCCTCTACATCTGTAAAATTTGGGGGTTGGGGGGATAGTAACCTGTGGCTATGTCACGGGTTAATTCTAACAGAGTCGTACGCCCCGCCATGTGATTGGTGCTAGGTAGCCGGACAAGCTTCTTGCTTCCCTCCAGAACCCTGCATCGTCAACCCCTTCGGCTCAGTCCCACCCCTATGGGCTCCACCTTCTCCTGGGTCAGTTACCCCACCACCCCGAAATCTCCTCCACCCCACCCCAGGGCGTGTCACTTCCTCCTCTGCAGCCTCCCAGATCAGTACACAAAGGCCGCTGCTGCTGGAGGAAGGGCTGCTCTGCATGCACCTGTGAGTACCAGGGCACCAGCCCTCGCCTCCCCTCCTTCCTGGCCCAACCCCTACCAGCTCCCAGCCTCCTGGGGAGAGGGCTCGCCTCTGACCTGAAGATACCCAGGATTCGGCTGAGACTGGAGAAAGGCTCTGAACTCCTTTCTCTCCCCTGCTCCCTCCTCCAGTTTCTCAAGCTCCACCCTCCCCCCATCTCTCCTGTGTGGGTTTCCCAAAAGTGGGGCTGGAGGGAGGCAAAGAAGGTAGGGGGTGTCTGACTGCTATCATTTGAGTGCCTGCCATGTGCCAAGGATTATGTCAAGGTAGGGCTCTCCCGATACGACTCTGCAGCCGCTACCCCTGCTGCCTAGTGCCTGGCGCTCAGCTCAGATCTGCCAGTGGCACCTTGGCTGTGGATATCACAGTCCTGGGAGACTGTGGCCCAGTGGCTCAGTTCTCTTCCCTCCTTGTGCCGCTGAATGGGCAGCACAGGATTCCACTTGATTTGGAAGATCTGGATAGAAAATGCTCTGTTTCTCAGGTGCTGAAGGGGAATGTTAGGGTGTATATTGGAGTCAGAATCGAGTGCAGGAAAATGGGACAGTTACAGAGGGAAAGAAGGGAAGACTGAAGAAGGACCCCTCAAGGGAAGAGAAAGGGGATCAGGTGGAGCCCACTGGAGCTGGTGGGGAGAAGGTACAACTTTTGATGAGGACGGCCTGGGGTTGGAAGGGAGGAAAGGGGCAAACAAACTGAGCCTCGCCTGTCTTAATCCCTGTTCACTGTGTGACCGTGGGCAAGTCACTTAGTGCTCTGGGATTCAGGTTTCCATTTGTAAAAAGAGGGGGACGAAGTAGACAACCCTGCTGCTCTATGGTTAGGAGAAGCGGGAAAAGGAAGTAAAACAAAAAGCTGTAAAGATGTGGAGAAGAGAGAAGCAGCAGAAAGATATCATCAAATTTTTGAATCGGTGTGGGGGAGGGGGGGAGGGAGAGAGAAATTAACAGAAAAAGTGACAGGTCTTGTATCCCCAAGTTAGAAGGAAGAGGAAAACTTGGGAGAAGGGGGTTGGAAAGTCCTGTGCAGGGAGTCCCAGAGGCGCCCTTTAGGGGAGATGAGTGGGTTTGAGGTCTCTGGATACGTCCAATCCCGGGGGCCCCACCTGTGACAGATGAGTCAAAACTGGGCTTCGTGCAGCAGCGTCGCCAGCCTCCTCGACCACAGGCGTGCCGAGCAAGCGGGGTTGAGGTTACAGAGGCTGAGCCCCGGGCCGGCCTCACACAGGAGGGGAGCTCAGAGACATATATACGTCTATCTATCTATCTATCTATCTATCTATCTATCTATCTATCTATCTATCTATCTATATACTGCACCTGAGGTCCCGAGTGGTGGCGAGCGGGGAGCAGAACAGCTAAGGTCAACAACTTGACACCCCACCCCTTCCTCACGCCATATAGAGCGTCAGTCTGAATCTAGGCCTGGGCGGGGGAGGATGCAGATGCTTCAGGCCAACGACTTAGTTGTCCTTTCTCATACACACACCACTGGTGGGAAGATGAACTGACACAGCTGCTAAAGAGGTTATGTCCGTGTCACTCGCCAACATTACAAATGATGCCTATTTATTGACCCTGCACAGCCTCTTCCCGGGATTTATCCTACAGATTCACTTGCACACATGTGAAATGATAAATACATGAGTTTTCATTGCAGCAGTAGTTCTAACGGTGAGCAATCAGACACAATTTCAATCCCCGTAAGAGACTAACGGCCAAGTGGTACATCCAAGCCACGGAAACCTACATGGCTGTGAAAACGAACAAGCAAGCCCTTTATTTCCTGAGTAACGGGATGCCGAGAAAAGTAATTAAAAGAAACAAAATGAGGGGCAAAACTGCGTGTACTCTAGAATTGTGATTGTGGAATTCTGTCATTTGATTCAACCATTTGAAGAGCATATATACTCCTATTTGTGTATGCATAAAACCATCCCTAGAAGGATTATAAGCAACAAAAGATAATAAGATGATGGTTATTTATTTGGAGTAAGGTGTGGAAATGGGAGGATGGGGGATAGGAGTGGGAGATTTCTCAGTATCCTAATGTTTTGATTTTTTATGTGATAAAATACACATAAAATTAATCGTTTTTTAAAGATCTTTTATTTTTTTTTTAGATTTTATTTACTTATTTGAGATAGAGACAGAGAGAGAGAGCACGCCAGTGCACATGCAGGGGGAGCAGCAGAGGGAGAGGGAGAAACAGGCTCTCCACTGAGCAGGGAGCCTGACGCAGGGCTTGATCCCAGGACCCTGGGACCCGACCCGAAAGCAGACGCCTAACCGACTGAGCCACCCAAGCGCCCCTAAAATTTATCATTTTAACCATTTTCAAGTGTCCAGTTCAGTGGCATTAAGTACCTTCACAATGTTGTACAACCATCACCACCATCTAGTTCTAGAACTTTCTCTTCACTCCAAAAGGAAATTGCCCATTAAGCAGTTATTCCTCGCCCTCCCCTCCTCCCCACCCCTGAGAAGCACCATCTACCTCATCTACTTCCTGTTTCTGTGGATTTCTCTAGTCAGAAGAGTTCGCGTAGATGGAATCATACAACGTGTGGTCTTCTGTGACTGGTTTCCTTCACTGAGCATCGCGTTTGCCAGATTCATCGATGTTGAAGCATGTGTCAGGACTTCATTCCTTTCTATGGCCAAATAATATTCCACTGTGTGGAATATTTCGTTCATCCGCGGATGGACGTTCGCGTTGTTTCTACCTTGAGGCTCCTGTGAGTCGTACTACTATGAACGTTCATGTGCAAATTTTTGTTTTAAGTAACTTACTGAGGATTTATCAAACTGTGTCCCACCAGCAATGTATGATGGTTCCATGTTCCATGTTCTCCACATCCTCTTTTTCTATTTTTTTTTTAAATTATTATGGCCATTGACTGGGTATGAAGCGGTATCTCACTGGGGGATTTGATTTGCATTTCCCTGATGATTAACGGTGTTGAGCAACTTTTTCTGTGCTTGTTGGCCATTTCTCTATATTCTTCAAAGAAATGTCTACCTGAGTCCTTTGCCATTTAAAAATGGGGTGGTTTGCCTTTTTGTTGTTGAGTTGTAAGAATTCTTTATATGTTCTGGATACTTACCAGATACGAGATTTGCAACTATTTCTTCCCTCTCTGTAGCCTGTCTTTTCATTCTCTCCATGGTGCTCTTTGATGCACGAGAGTTTTATATTTATATATTTATATTTTTATGAAGTCCAAGTGACCTATTTTTTTCTTTTGTTGCTTGTGTTTTTGAAAAAATCCATTGTCAAGTCCAAGGCCATGAAGATTTACCCCTCCATTTTCTTCAAAGAACGTATAGTTCAAGGACTTACATTTAGGTCTTCGATCCACTTTCCGTTAATTTTTGTGTATGCTGTGAAGTAGGAGCCCAACTTCCTTCTTTCACAGGTGGATAGCCACTCATTCGGCACTATTTGTTGAAGACTGTTCTCTCCCCATCGAAGAGTTGGCACCCTTGTTGAAAATTAATTGGCCATTAATGGATGGATTTATTTCTGGACTCTCTATTTTATTTCATTGAGCTATATGCCTACCCTTATGCCAGTACCATATTGTCTTGATTACTGTAGCTTTCTAGTAAGTTTTGAAAGTGAGAAGTCAGAGTCCTCCGATTTCATTCTTTTCCAGATTGTTTTGGCTGTTCAGGGTCCCATGCAATTCCATAGGAAGAATAGGATCAGCTTTTCCATCTCTGTAAAAAAAGGACATTGTGATTTAACTTTTTGATTTTTAAAAAGATTTATTTATTTATTTATTTATTTATTTATTTATTTATTTATTTATTTGAGAGAGTGCACACACACAGGGGAGAGGGGCAGAGGGAGAGAGAGTGTCAAGCAGACACCTTGCTGAGCACAGAGCCAGAGAGGGGGAGGGCTCAATCTCACGACCCTGAGATCAGGACCCAAGCCAAAAACTGAGAGTCAGACACTTACCTGACTGCACCACCCAGGAGCCCCCTTAACTTTTTGATTTTTGAAGCATGGTTATGGCTTGCCTATTCAAATTTTTTAATTAATAAGTTTTTAACAATCAGAGATCTGCCTAGTTTTCCCTGGAGGTCATTCCAAGAATTATCCTGCCGTCAGACTTTCTTCAGTCTATATTTGCTTTGTGCAAAGTACAAGAAAGAGAAAATTTTACCAACCGTGGCTTGCCTTCCTCCATTATCCTAGACCTTTAGAAAGTTTTCTTATGGTCTGATCTTTATTCCTCTTGCTACCATGTCCGCTACCTTCCCTGCCTCTTTCACACACTCCTTCATCGGCTCCAGCTTTCCTTCCTCTCAGTCCTAGTCTAGCTTTCCTCCCTTAGATTTACAACCCTCGGCCCTCTTCCTTCCTTTATTTATTTATTTAATTTTCTTTCATTCTTTCTTTAAGATTTCATTTCTTTATTTGAAAGAGAGACAGAGGCAGAGCATGAGCAGTGGGGAAGAGGCAGAGGGAGACAGAGAAGGGGACTCCCCACTGAGCGATGACATGGGTCTCAGTTCCAGGACTCTGAGATCATGCCCTGAGCCCAAGGCAGACGCTCAACCGACTGAGCCACCCAGGCGCCCCGTAACTTCATTTAGAATTCAAGATTATGGGGGCGCCTGGGTGGCACAGCGGTTAAGCGTCTGCCTTCGGCTCAGGGCGTGATCCCGGCGTGATGGGATCGAGCCCCACATCGGGCTCCTCCGCTGGGAGCCTGCTTCTTCCTCTCCCACTCCCCCTGCTTGTGTTCCCTCTCTCGCTGGCTGTCTCTATCTCTGTCGAATAAATAAATAAAATCTTAAAAAAAAAAGAATTCAAGATTATGAAAGCTTCAGGGGCTGTCAGATTATTTCTTTAACTCTCTCTCTTTACAGATGTGGAAATTAAGGCCCAGAGAAAAAGTCTGACCTGCCATACAGCCAGTGAGTGACTGAAGGAGGACCAGAACGTGGTCTGTTTCCTGTTTGGTTCTATTTCCACTGTGGCTTGGAATCTTGGTGAGTAGATCTGGGTGGGTGTAGACCTTAGTGCTTCTGGGCCTAGCCCCCAGACTCGTTAGGCCATTTTGCCCACCTTGGCCTAGTGAAGTCTGCACACAGGAGGGATGGGGTTTCTCCGAGGCTCCTACCCAGGTGTGGTAACTGCCTCTTCCCGACATTTTAAAGAAACTGCTGAATCCTACTATCAGGGGAGATATAGAATTGGGGTAAAAAAAAAAAAAAGAATTGAGGTAGAGGGTTTTTTTTTGGTTGTTTGTTTGTTTTCTTTTGTTTTGTTTCTTAAGTAATCACTACACCCAAGGTGGGGCTTGAACTCATCACCCTGAGATCAAGAGTTGCACGCTCTACTGACTGAACCAGCCAGGCACCTCTGAGCTAGAGTTTTGAGAGTGACAACCACAGGCTGAGTTTAGAGGACTGAGTGCTTGGAGGTCCTCCATGAGGACCCACGTGTCCCCCTTTATATCCTATTGCAGGCCATGGTGGCTTTGTCCACGGTCCTTGTTTTCCTGCTGGTCCTGAGCAGAGGTGAGAGTGAATTGGATGCCAAGGTCTCACCCCCCGAGAAGGCCACCGAATGGAGGGATCCTGACCCATCCCTGCGGGGGTCCTGCCAGCCTGCCTCCTCCTGTCGGGAATGCATCCTCTCACACCCAAGTTGTGCATGGTGCAAGCAGCTGGTAAAGACGGGCCTGTGGCCTTTGAACCCTGTGTATGTGTGTGTGCAGAATGGAGCTCTGTGTGTGATTGTGTGGGCAAATGTGTGATTTTCCGGGTGCGCTCTGCAGTCCCGTGTGTGACTGAGTTTGCGCACATAGGACTCCTGCGTGTGATTGTGTGTGTGCATACACGTGCATGCAAGGTTCCTGTGCGTATACGCTTATATATCTGTGTGTTTGTGTATCTCTGGAGAAGACCTGTGACCATAAATTTGGAGGAAGTATGTCCTTGCTGGCGCTCATGCTTGTGTATAGGTAGAGGGAGCTGGGACACCTGTATACACGTGAGAAAGTGTATTTGTCAGCTCGGGCCGCCATAACAACATGCCACAGACAGGGTGGCTTAAGCAACGGGAATTTATTTCTCACCGTTCTGGAGGCTAGGAATCCAAGAGCAGGGTGCCAGCCAGTTTGGTTTCTGGTGAGAGCCCTCTCCCTCGCCTGCAGTCAGGCTGTAGACAAGCTCTCTGGGGCCTTTTCTCATAAGGGCACTAATCCCATCGTGAGGGTTCTCCCTTCATGATCTCATCTAACCCTGATTTCTTCCCAGAGGCTCCATTTCTAAATGCCATCGTCACCGTGGGGGTTAGTCCCTAGCAGAAAGTATGCGACTGGGGTTCTGAGTCTGTGGGGGGTGCGTGTGCTTAACGTTCCTAAGGGATGCAGCTGCCTGTGGCTGGGAGAGTAGAAGGGAAGGAGGTAGAAGTGTGTGGGCTTTGGGGGCAAGGCTTGATCTACCTAAGTGGCCAAGAAGGATGCTGGGGAGTGGGTGTCTCCCTGGCTGGTCAAACAAGGCGGTTCTTTGAGCCTTAAAGAGACAGGGCTCATGGAGTGGTAGAGCATGGTGGGTACCTGAGCTGGGGGTGGGGGCAGAACTGTCTCTCCCACAGGAAGAGGGAGAGCTAAATCGGACATGAGGGCAGACTCACTAGCAGGCAGAGCCGCAGAAGCGGAGCAGAGGCGGAGCCAGTCCAGGAGCAAGGCACACTGCGAATCTGGGAGGACCGGAAAGGGCGACTCAGAGTTGGCAGGAGAGAGGTGCCAGGCAGGGGCTTTGGGGACAGTCAGATATGTGTCTGCCTCCTTCAATGTCTGGACCTAAACCTGGTACCAGGGCCAGTCGAGAAGCCATTGTAACCATTTCCTTCCTCTGCCACTTCCCAGCCAGTCCCACAGGTAGCAGACACGCTGCGTGCGGGGAGGGGCGTCTCCTCTTCTGTCCCTGTCCTTCCCCTGCCCGGGGAACTGAGCCTGGTCTCAGCCGGACCGGCTTTCCCGTTTAGGCCCGAGCATGCCGGAGAGGTTGGATCAGGAGGCCAGGCTCCTCCTTTTCTTGTGGTAGTGAGGTCCCTGAGATCTCAACAGGAAGTCTGCGGCCCTGGGGGGAGGAGAAGGGTGGGTGGCTAGGGAAAGGGGGGTGTCTAGATAAGACGAGGGGGAGGTGGGGTGCTAGAGGAAGTGGGCTCTGACAAGAAAGACACGACCGGGTTGGAGGTGGCTGTGGGGGGACGGGGAGGGGAGGGCACCCCAGGGGCTCAGGGAACCGCGAGCCGAGGGTGGGGAGCGGCCTGCATCGCAGGGGCTGGGGTGAGGGTGCGTGGGGGGCCCGAGTGCCCACGCGCCTCCCCTTGGGCTCAGAACTTCACGGCGTCGGGGCTAGCGGAGGAGCGGCGCTGCGGCCGGCCGCAGGAGCTGCTGGCCCGCGGCTGCCCCGCGGCGGAGCTGGAGGAGCCCCGCGGCCGGCTGGAGGTGCTGCAGGACGAGCCGCTGAGCCCGGGCACCCGCGGCGAGGGCGCCACGCAGCTGGCGCCGCAGCGGGTCCGGGTCACGCTGCGGCCGGGTGAGTGGCCGGGGGCGGGGCCGGGGCCGGGGGGCGGGGCTGAGGCGACCTCCAGCCCGCTGACCCGCGCCCGCCGCCCCCCAGGGGAGCCGCAGCAGCTCCGCGTGCGCTTCCTCCGGGCCGAGGGCTACCCCGTGGACCTGTACTACCTCATGGACCTGAGCTACTCCATGAAGGACGACCTGGAGCGCGTGCGCCAGCTCGGGCACGACCTGCTGGTGCGGCTGCAGGAGGTCACCCACTCTGTGCGCATCGGTGAGCGCCGCGCCGCCCCGCGCCCGGCCGGCCGTGCCCCTCTCCCGGCCGAAGCCGCTTCTGCCCCTGCCCTGCCGACGGCCCGGGCACCCCGGCGCCCCGCCTGCCCTCTCCCAGTTTTTAACAGACCCGCCCCGGCCACAGGTTTCCGGCGTCTCTTCCCAAAGACACTCACCTTCCAGGACAGAACTGGAGGGGATTTAAGAGGCTGTCCAGTAGGAGCACTCATTCTACAGGAGGGATAACTGAGTCCCGGAGTCTGGCCAGACAGGGTTCAGACAGCTCCCAGGCGTCAGACAGGGCACCCTGGATCTACCAACCCAGATCTTGCCCTGACGCCGCTGTCTCAGCCCTGTCTGCGTCTCGGGGACAAGGGCTAACCGCCCCGTCCCTGGCTGCGCATTCTGCACTCGCATCTCCCTTGTTCAAGATGCCCTCCTTTGCCTCATGCTACACCCTCCACCTCCCCTTCCTGCGGAGACCTTGCATGACCTCCACTGTGCCCTCCTCTTGATCCCCTCCAGCCCCCACTGCCCTGAGCCTGCGATCCAACCCCATTGCCCCTGCCAGGTACTCGGGTCCCTGCGCACTAGGAGCACGCGCTCTCATTATCTCTCCTCCTCTGTGACTGTCCCCTCGACCGCCCCCCACTGCTTCCCGTGGACCTCTGCCTTCTGAGTCCTCAGCAGTGGCCCTTCCGCACCGCTGCTGGCCAGGGACTTCTGGCACAGCCCTCATGATTCCCCACTCCCAGGCTTTGGCTCCTTTGTGGACAAAACGGTGCTGCCCTTCGTGAGCACGGTGCCCTCCAAACTTCGGCACCCCTGCCCCAGCCGGCTGGAGCGCTGCCAGCCACCCTTCAGCTTTCACCATGTGCTGTCCCTGACCGGGGATGCTAAGGCCTTCGAGCGGGAGGTGGGGCGCCAGAGCGTGTCTGGCAACCTGGACTCCCCCGAAGGTGGCTTCGATGCCATTCTGCAGGCTGCACTCTGCCAGGTGAGGAGGCGGGGAGGGCATCTGAGTCTGAAGCACTCTTCGGGGCCACGACTGCCACCTAGGGTCGTGCAGTGCCCAATTCTAGGGGGTGCCCTTTGTACCGTAGTCACTGTAGTTTGCATATTTATTTTAACAATTTCCTGGTGGATTGGAGTAAAATATCTTGAGGAAGAGGCATGCTTTTCTAATTCATAAGAAGGCCTCCACTAGCAGCAACCCTGTTTGGGGGGCTGGGGAAAAGCAGGGAGCTGGAGACAGGGGAATGCACTAACTGACTCGGAATGAGCCTGGCAAATCTTCGGCTCATAGAGTCCAGGCGCACAGCCTACCTCCACCCCCCAAACCCAGGAGCGGATTGGCTGGAGAAATGTGTCCCGGCTGCTGGTGTTCACTTCAGATGACACATTCCACACAGCTGGGGATGGGAAGCTGGGTGGCATTTTCATGCCCAGCGATGGGCACTGCCACTTGGACAGCAATGGCCTCTATAGCCGCAGCCCAGATTTTGTGAGTCCCTACCCTTGCCCCACCCCTCCCTATCTGAGCCACCCCTCCTCTACGCCCAGGACCCCCACCCTGCCTCCTCGTCTTTCCCAGTGACCACCCTGCTCTCTTCCCCAGCAGCTCCCCTTCTCCATATCCCCCCACTGTTCAGACAGAAACCCTTGTCAGCCCACTCCCTAGCCCCTCCCTCCTCCTTGCTGAGCCTCCAGGGTTCCTCTGGCTGGTGGAACCCTGGTTCCCAGATTTCCTGGGCGGAGGGCACCTTGGATGTTGTGGGGGAGACCCGCGGTGCTCACTTTGTTCCCGCTCCCCTGCCCAGGACTACCCCTCTGTGGGTCAGGTAGCCCAGGCCCTGTCCTCAGCAAACATCCAGCCCATCTTTGCTGTCACCAGTGCCACGCTGCCTGTCTACCAGGTGAGAGCTGGCTGAATGCCCAACCTTCCTGCTGCGAGCCTTTCTCAACTCCCCAGAGGCCCATTCTCCTCCTCCCCATACACCCTTGCCCTCCCTCCAGACCCCCCCAAACCCATTTCCCTCGAACTGTGAGCCACCATTTCCCTTGACTCCTCATAACCCAGGAGCTGAGTAAGCTGATTCCCAAGTCTGCAGTGGGGGAGCTGAGCGAGGACTCCAGCAACGTGGTGCAGCTCATTGTGGACGCTTACAACGTGAGGGCCTGGGGCTGGGCGGCGTGGTGAGGGCGGGCCTTCAGGGGAGGCGGTAGAACTAAGAAGGACTCACCACTTTTCGGTGTAGCTCTCCACAGCTCCTACCTACGGTTTGTCTATGGCTGTCGTTAATAGTTCACTCAGCCCGTCTGACATTTGTAAATCTGGTGTCTGGCTTGTGCAGAGCGTGGAGCCCTGCTCTGGGCAAGGAAGGAAAGGAACATTCGTTGAGCTGGTATTTCATGCCGAGCACTCTCCTAAGTGCACATGCCGTTTGCCATCTCATTGACCCCACTAAACCCCTGTTTGCTAACGATTAGCATCCCTATTTTATAGATGGGGATACAGACACAGGGGGCTGAATGACTTGCCCAGGGCCACATAGATAAGTGATGGAAGGGCTGGCATTCGTGCCCCAGTCGACCAGTACATAAAGAAAGGAACATCTGGAGCCTGTTTTCACTGAGCTTACAAATAATTCAGACATTCTTCATAGGAACCATAGAATTTTACAGGTAGAAGGAACCATAGATCCTTAAGTGTTTCTTGGGCTTAGCTCCGTAACCATGCTGTAGGCTTCTTATGACAGGGATCACATCCTAAAGCCATAGTGAGAAAATCTGAGACAGTATCCAATTTCCCACGGCAGCCTCAGTTGAAAGGGTCTGCCTTTGGAGCCCTTTACGTGCACGGGTTATATATCCTGATTTGGGGTTTGAGAAGCAGCTGCTTCAAGTTGCAAGGGACCCCAAGGTGGGCCGAGGGCAGTGTTATGGCAGAATTTGGGATGGCTGGAGAGGGCACGAGGTGGGGGTGGAGTCCTGCCTTCACGTGGTTACTCACTGTCTCCCTTCCACAGAGCCTGTCATCCACTGTGACCCTCGAACACTCTCCACTCCCTCCTGGGGTCCACATCTCATATGAATCTCAGTGTGGGGATTCTGAGAAGAGGGAGGGTGAGGCTGGGGACCGGGGCCAGTGCAACCACGTCCGAACCAACCAGATGGTGAGAGCCGGCTGAGATAGGCAGAAGGAAGGAAGTGGGGGTGGGGGAGGGAAATTGAAGTCGGCAGGAAAAGATGGGGGGCAGACACAGAGAACAATGCAAAAGCATGGGGTAGTTCTCCATCCATCCTTTCTAAAGGGGTTTAATGAGCGGCTTCCTCCAGCTGGTTTCTAAGCGATGGGTGTTAGCATGATCCCATCCCCTAATTTCCTAAGGAAAAGGGTTCTGGATGATCAATGGGTTTGGGGTGTGTGCGTGTGTAGACACAGGACCTTAAGTCTGATTTCTCCCCACATTGCCCTCAGGTGAATTTTCTGGTTACTCTCCAAGCTACCCGCTGCCCCTCAGAGCCCCATCTTCTGAGGCTGCGAGCCCTTGGCTTCTCCGAAGAGCTGATGGTGGAGTTGCACACACTGTGTGACTGTAACTGCAGTGACACCCAGCCCCAGGCTCCCCACTGTAGCGATGGCCAGGGGCTCCTACAATGCGGGGTATGCAGGTGAGGCCTCCTGCTTCCTTTCACCCATGTGGTTCCCCACACATGACCGACCCCGGTATCCCTCCTCTCCCTTCTATCCTCCCACTGGCGTTTCAAGACATCTTTTTTCTAGACATTCCAAGACTCCACCCTGATTTTCATCTGAAGCTTCCCAGATATGCTAAGACCTCCCCTCCACAGAACCCCCTCCACTCTTTTACTCCTTGGTGCGCAACCATATACCGGCATCCGTTCGGCCACTCATCTCTCTCCAACTCTTTTGAGATCTTAGGTTTAGAGGATCCCGGGAAAGACAGATCAAGGGACGGTCAAACCCTCAGACCCACTTTCCCTTTCCTGGCTCTGCCTGACTCTGCCTCTGCCTCCCCCTCCCAGCTGTGCCCCCGGCCGCCTGGGTCGACTCTGTGAATGCTCTGAGGCTGAGCTGTCCTCCCCCGATCTGGAATCTGGGTGCCGGGCCCCCAATGGGACAGGGCCCTTGTGCAGCGGGAAGGGACGGTGTCATTGTGGACGCTGCAGCTGCAGTGGACAGAGCTCCGGGCCCCTGTGCGACTGTGATGATGCCGGCTGTGAGCGACACGAGGGCATCCTCTGTGGAGGTACCTGCAGACTTTGGGAGAAGGGTGGGCTTAGGGTGGTTCCCAAGGGTATTTAGGGTCTGGGAACTTCATGGCACCAAGGGCAAGTATCAAAGATTCTGGGGTACGAGTCGGAGGTGTCTGGCACACCTGGGAGGGAACTGGATGCACGGCCACAGACCAGCTCTAGGCGGCCCGTGGTGGCATGTGATGCCCATTGTGTGTGAGGAGTATGGTTGTCAGCCCGCGCATGGCTCTGCCCCAGGCTTTGGCCGCTGCCAATGTGGAGTGTGTCAGTGTTACGCCAACCGCACGGGCAGAGCATGTGAGTGCAGTATGGACACGGACAGCTGTATCAGTCCCGATGGAAAGTTCTGCAGCGGGCAGGGACACTGCAAGTGCAACCGCTGCCAGTGCAGGGATGGCCACTTCGGTGCTCTCTGTGAGCAGTGCCCAGGCTGCCAGACGTCATGTGAGAGACACAGGTGAGGCCTCAGGTCTTGCAGCCTGGGAGCAGGGGCGCAGCGGAGCTCGCTGAGCCACTCCCACCTGCCTGCTCCCTCCTGCCATGTAGCGTAGGTGACAGCTGCCCAGTGGGTAACCTATTGGTGTCCACTGGACAGGGACTGTGCAGAGTGTGGGGCCTTTGGGACTGGTCCCCTGGCCCTCAATTGCAGCACGGCTTGTGCCTCCGTCAACGTGACTCTGACTTTGGCCCCTATCCTGGATGATGGCTGGTGCAAAGAGAGGACCCTGGACAACCAGCTGTTCTTCTTCCTGGTAGAGGAGGGAGCGAAAGACAAGGTCGTACTGAGAGTGAGACCCCGAGAGAGTAAGTGGCAGGGATGCTGTGGACATGCCGAAGGGGCTCCTGGAAGTTTGACGGGTACAGCCTCAGAATTCTGGGGTTGGGGAGGTGAAGAGAATGGGAAACCAGGCTAGGGGCTGAAGCAGAGCAGTCAAGTCCAGGCAAAAGTGGAGGTGATAGACTAAGGCCTTGGCCACTGCTGGGTTCCTTTTGTTTTCGTGACAGGGAGGGATGGGGACGCTGGACACACTGTGGGCAACTGTCATCAATCCCCATGCCCCCTGTGTTTTTTCTACCCCCCAGGAGCAGATCACACCCAGGCCATTGTGCTGGGCTGCGTGGGGGGCATCGTGGCAGTGGGACTGGGGCTAGTCCTGGCTTACCGGCTTTCGGTGGAAATCTATGATCGCCGAGAATACAGGCGCTTTGAGAAGGAGCGGCAGCAGCTCAACTGGAAGCAGGTGGGGAAGACTGCCTCCTGCCCTCCGGGGCTCTCCCCCTTTAGGGTCTCTGCTCTCTGCCTCCTGCCCCACCCTCAGCCCTGACTCCTGCCACCAAGGCCATCCTCCTCACCTTGGTCTGTGCCTCCTCTGCCCCACCCCTCTGCTAACTTCCATCAGTCTTGGGGCACAGCTCAAGTTCGAGGCTGGCCTCTTAGGATTCAATAAAGGAGGAGTCCTGGGACTTTTCCTCATCATTTCCAACCTCCTTCCCCAGGACAGCAATCCTCTCTACAGAAGTGCCGTCACGACCACGGTCAACCCCCGCTTTCAGGAGGCAGGGAGTCCCCTTCTCTGAAGCAGGGGAGGAACACTCTTCCCAGGGCTCTTCTCTTCTCAGCAGCCCAGCAGGGACTACTGAGGAATGGTCACCACCTACTTCATTCTCAGAGTGACACCGAGGGCTGCCTACCCCCGCAACCTTGCTTCCCTACCTCACGAGTGGGGGGTGAGCCCCCGCTCCCCATGTACAATAAAGAACCTTACCTCAGAGCACAGCTGTCATCTTGCTTTACCCAAGGCCAGAGCGGGCTGTGGAGCCTGGACCTCAGGAAAACGCATGTTCATTCCTCCCCCAGCACGGGAGGGAAGGGAGTCTCGGACCCGGTACCGGGACTCAGCAAGCGGCTGCTTGGGCGGCGGCGGGCAGACTCAGGTACTGCCGATGCAGTATGCGGAGCCACGCTCGCACAGGCGCGCTGGCACCCTGACCTCTTTCTGTTCTGGCGTACATGGTTTTTCTTCTTATTCAGAAGTGATATCCTGTCTTTACTTCCACTTGTGGCTCTTCTGTGCAGGGAGTTTTAAACGGTGCTTTCCAGGACGCTGGACATTTGGGGTGGTTATATTTGGGGGGAAAACAGAAAACTACTTTGGCCCCAAAGAAAAAGCTTTCCCAAAAAAAGAGATAGTATGTAGAAAAGCCCCATTTTCTTTTTATTTAAATATCCTAAATATATCACGAAGGAACATACACTGCACTTTAATGGTAAAAAGATACAAGTTTATAACATCTTATAAAAACTACCATTTAAAAGTGATCTTGTTCATTTGATATTCCCCTCCCCCAATAGCAAAATAAGTATATTAAAAAAAAAGAGAGAGGGAGGGAGGGAGGGAGAGGGCAGAGAGGAAGAGTTGGAGGGATTGTTAAGATAAAAGCCCCAGGACTGCAGCAGAGGCAAAGAGCATCTGGGGAGAGGGTTAGAAGTTGTGGTGGACCCCCCGTCTCATTTAACCCTCCAATGTCAAGCCATAGGGCACAATCAGTAGCTAAGTGATGAGAGAGGCTGTTGGGGGGCGGACGGAGAAGAGCTGGGGTGCAGGGAAGGGCAGGGCTGGTAGGGCCCGGTACAGAGGCCCACCCAGAACTGGTGCTACTCTTGCCAGGTCCCCAAAATCCACGTCCTGGTCTCTGAGAGCCTGCCCTAGCTCCCTTTCCCTTCACTCCAAACGCACCTGAGGCATCTGTCCAGTGCTAGACCCCACCAGCTGAGGAGGGCTGCGGTGTTGGGCCCAGAAGCCTCTGCAGCGCTCTTCGTCTGTGGTTTCCCTGGGGTGTAAGTGGGGCTTCTGGGCCCTCTGGGAGGCTGAATCACTCCTTTCACCTCTTTGCTCCTCTCTCCTCATACATCCTTGGCCCCAGAACCTCAGCACCCGGACAACTGAACCAACCACCTACGTGCTCCTGAGTTTCCCCCACACCCAATCCTTGGCAGGGGTGCTTCTGGTATGGCTCTACACATCTGCTCACCAGTTCCCTCTCCCCACCCACCCCGGCAGGAGGCTGAGGCTGTGGGGTGCCATGGCACACTGTGACCTAAGCACACATCCGCACACACAGGGGCATAGGTCACTCAGGGGACTCTCCATACACACTCCAACCCTAGGTCACTCAGGGGACCCTCTCCATACACACTCCAACCCTAAACAGATTAGCTGCAAGTGGCAGGGAATGAAGCCTACTACTTTCAGAAGTGCTCGTGGGAGAAGTTTCCTAAATGTAGCCCCCTTCCAAGAATATACTCCCAGAGGTGAATGACAGATTCCAGCCCCGGCAGAGCCCTCTAACAGGAAAGGGGCTCCCTGATGCGTAGGAAGATAGCCAGCTTGCGGGGACCACAGGGCAGCTTCAAGGACTGAGGTCTAGCTTCTGGACCACATCAAATGCAAGTGCCAGCATAAAGCTGGAAGAGCACAGGCGACAAACACATTCCCCGGTGCCTCTTCCAAAGGATCTCAGGTGCCATCAGGGAAAATCTGAAGGGTGCCACACCTTTCTTTTCTCCTGAAACCCTCACATTTCAGAGGTATAGAGCCCCCTCCCCACCCACGTGGGCAACAGCCAGGAGCTTTCTGCTGCTGTTCCCTACATTTTCTAGGAAACGAAGTCGCACTGCCTGCAGCTGCCATCTGAGACCCCCACTGACAGGGTGGACCGGTTCACCAAGCCTCCATGATTACTCCATGATTACTCGCCCCTACAGGTCAGGGCAGGCCACAGTGGGGGCTAACCAAACCCCAGAACCTTCCATAGCAGGAAGAGGGCTTATTTCACTTTGGAAAATTCATGTTTACAAGCTTTGGCTTGGGTTAAACACCCTAACCAGCCTGTTCGATCAATCAAAAAAACAAACAAAAACCCCTCGAACACAAAGCCCTTCACTCCCCTAAATGGAGTTCCTCAGCTCCTGCTGGGACCTCAAGCACCCTCAGATCTGGTGGTGGTGGTGGGGGCTGTTTCATGCTCATCCTCCCGAGTTGAGGGCCAGAGAAGGGTTTGGCTCAATAATACGCCATCTCCAAGCATACAAACACAAGCACACACTCGAATGAACACACTCACGCACGCACACACACCCCTGATCACTTTTTTGGGGGTGGAGAGGGTGGTGGTGTTGGGGCAGAGAGGAGCAAAGAATATGATTAAGAATAAAACCTACAATAGGTTTCTTCCTCAGTCCTTTCTCTGCAGCACCCCCCTCCCCCAATTCTTTGTTGGGTAGGGATGGCCATTAAGAAGGAAGCGAAGATCTTATTCTTTGGGACTGAAGGCCACACCCCTATCTCCTCTACCTGAATACAGTGATAGGACTTGGGCAGGGAGAGCAGCTCACACTGCTCAACAGTCATGTCAGGGGACACCAAACTCCTCTGTTTCTTGAACAGTTGTTGCTCAACTTGGGACTAGTCTCGGGTTGTTCTGAAGAGGGCACAGGGAGAGAGAGCCCCCTTTGATATCCATGACTACCTGCTCAATACCTCTGTCTGGCTCAGGAGTCAACGGCAGCGAGGTAGCCACACACTATCTCCAAGATCGAGCTCCCAGAGAGGGCATGGAAGGGCTCCGTGGGCCGCTCTCACCCAAGTTCCCTCCACAAGGCACTTGAGCTGACGCCATCAGGTACCAGGGTGGCCTGGGCCATTGCAACAGCCGTGGGCACAGCTCTTGCTCTTCCCCAGAGGAAGGAACAGGAACCTGCCCACTCCAGTTGGACCCCGCCCTTGTCTGCTCCTCCCACCATCCTTCCTTCTGTCCCTACAGTGTACAAGGAGACCAAGGTAAACTCAGCTGCCATCCCTGATCCTACTCCCCTTCCAACAGAAGGTGAGGTGCAGGGCTGTGAACACTGAGGATCAACTGCAACTAAAAACTCAATTTTGGGGAGGGCTGGACCAGCCATAGTCCCTGCTTTGACCGGGGCTCTCTGCCTCCATATTACCTGTATCCACAGTGTAGCTGCTAAAATTGCTTTTGGATAAACAAAAACAAGAACAGAACAAACAAACAAATCCCTCTCCCCAATCCTTTCCATTTCAGCTGCCAGCTGGAGTCCAAGGTTGTGGGAGCCACACCAGTCTTGGTCCTGTACCTTCAGTCCCCACCTATAACCTCAGCCAAGGGTCCAGGGACTAGCTTCCCTACCCAGGAATGCTGTAGGAACTTCCCCGAGATACTCATAGTCTCAGATTATTTACAGAGCTGAGGCTCTGAGGCCGCTGTCCCCTGATGCACTCTTCTGGTCTCCTGGGTCCACTCCTCCAGGAGGGGGACAGGTACAGACGGGGTGGTGGTGGGACCATCAGACCAGAGGGGGTGCGCTCTTCGGTAAATTCTTCTGATCATTCCCACCACCCAGGGCCCCTTGCGCCTATAAAGAAAACTGCCCGTCGGAAGTCTTGGACTGGCACCCTTGGCACATCCGTTTGTGTCTGAGTAATCGATCTGTCCGAGAAAAACACTGAGAAGAAAGGAAGGATTAAGCGTTGAGAGGAGAATCTCGGCTGCCTGCTGGCTAGCTCTGCCTTCCCCACACGGGAGGCACGCACCCTGTTCCACACGCCCTCAGCAAGTCCGCAGACGGCAGGAGCACACGGTGGTTAAGAGTGCAGGCTCTGAAGTCGGGAGTCCTGGCTCTACCACTCAGTGGCTGTGCGACCTTGGACGTGGTATCTAACAGCACTCAATCTGTACACTCATCTGTAACGGGGCTAAAAGTACCTACTCACAGAAGGGCTGTGTCATTCATCCAATATTTATTGAGTGTCTGTCTCAAGGCAGGTACAGTTCTTGGGGCTGAGGATAGAGTGGAGACCAGAGGGGCAAAATCTCTGCCTCATGGAGCTTTCACTCTAGTGTTCTGAGATTCAGTGTAAGAGGGTGGAGCAAAGCGTCCAGGAAATGTTAGTTGTTATCATTTCTCATCTTTTGTTCTTGTCTTGTTTTGGTCTATAGCTCCTACATTCTCATCAGATCAGACACTGACCCCCCCCCGGGGGCAGAGACTGTCTTTCTTCTTCCAGGTGCACCAGCTCTGAGTTTGACTGAATCCTGCCTCTGCCCTCGATCTGCTGTTTCCTTAGGAAACTTAACCTCTTTGAATCTCAATTTCCCCATATGTGAAATGACGACAACACGGCTCTTTATGGAATTAACATGAGGATTAAAAAGATAATCTATGTTAAATATGTTCTCACAGTGCCTGGCACAGAGTAAGTACACAAGAAATACTATTGTTATTACGATTATTCTCATGGCCCCTCCCCATGCACAGCTGCATAAGGCCAGAGAGACACAACTCACCCTGACGTACTAACTCTACCATGGCCAGGGATTTGATGTGGCCCCTTGATGGTAAGGGGACAGGGGCTGGCCCTGGTTCTTGTGAAGAAAAAGTTTGTTGTGTGGCATGGATGGATGAGCTTACCTGATGACACCGTTCACACTGGTAGGGCTTTTCACCACTGTGCACACGCTTGTGACGCTCCAGGTGGTACTTCTGGATGAAGCGCATGTCACATATGTCACACTCAAATGGCTTCTCACCTGGCCCAGGTGGAGAGAGAAGTGAGTATCAGGAGGTCCAGAAGGCAGGGAGTTAATTCCAGGTATTTTCCCAGAAATTCTTAATTTTTAGCAATGCACAGACACCTAATGAGGAAAGGTCCTCAAAGCCGTTGCTCTCAGTGACCCTAGATACAGAGCCACAAAATCTAACTAAAATTCACTTCTTCCTCTATTTCTAATACTCGGCCTCTAAAACAAACCCAACAAGAGCTACACACACACACACACACACACACACACACAGACACACCAAAAACTATCGACTATTGACTATGAGCAAGAGACTTACCAGTATGAATAAGGATGTGCCTCTTGAGGTGGTAACTGCTCCTAAAGGCTCCAAAGCAGTGCTCACAGATAAAATTTTTGGGGATCTTTACTTGAAAAGAACCATTCTGTTCCACTACCACCACCTAGGGGCAACAATCAGGCATGTCATAAGGCTAGCCCTCAGCCGCCTTTTTGCCCACATTCTACTCTGGGTCGATTTCCAGTTGCTGGACAAAGGACTCTTTCTGATGCTGTCAACTCCCTCATCCCCTAGAGTTAAGAGACCCTCTGAGGAAGGCGGCAGGCATGGGTAAGTGGTCTGCCCCATCAAATCACACTTCTGAATGTGACCTTACTGGGGTTTGCCTGCCCTTTGCCACAGGTCCCATGCTTCCCTGGCCTTTCTTCCTTTATCAAGGATGTTCCGGGAGGGGCCAGAGATCAAAGACTGAAGTGTCTATGGAGGAAATCAGAGTGACACATTCACTGGCTATGAGTGATCAAAACATTTAGGGAAAGCTCCAGGTTGAACCACAGACGGAAGAGAAGGAGGATTATCCCATTACCAAACAGTACCACTTTGGGGATTACCCCATTACCTGCCTTTTTAACAGTCTTCTTTGAATGAGAGGCCTCAGCTAAGCTGTCATCATCTTTGCGACTCCGGGACTTATCGCTGTCTTTTCGGTGACCCTTTTAAAATAAATCAAAGCTAAACTCACAGTCTATCTCCACACACAAGACAGGAAACCAAATGCTGTGCTTGCAGACAACTTCTAAGTGACAGAAACCAACTGCCCCGAAGGTTTAGCGAAGGTACTCATACATTTCCTCTCCAAGTACTATGGTGTTAAGGGGTTACAGGTAAAGAAAAGCCCTTCCTTAGCTCTCTAAAATACCCACATTCATTCACTCATTCCCCAGCTGGATCCCTTTTCCCCACCTCGCTAAACAGAAGCACTGAGGCATCAAAGCTTGGCATCTCCTGGCAGAGAGCTTGGGCCACCCGACCCCCAGGTGCCACAAGGGACTCAAATGCTGTACCTGACTTGAGCACCTCAGCACATCAGGGCTACCTGCCCGCTCTCCATTCTCGGCCTGCTTGCTGGCAATCTGGCTCAGCATCATCTTCTTGCTGGCTGCAGTGGGAACCAAACTCACACCTGCTAGGCCTTCACAAGCCAGGAGACTTGCCTAAGTTGAAAGGAGATGAGGTGTCAGGTCACCTGGCAGGGCAGGGCAAAAACAGGCTGCCATCTCCTATAGAACTACCTTTCACACCCAGCCACAAACAAACTGCTTCTCTAGGGAGTGTCCCTCTCTACGGCGAAACTCTGCTTCCTTCAAGAGTCCTCCCTAACTCACCTCACCAGAACAAGTTACTTGTTATTCATCAGCATTTGAATACACATCAGGTGAATAACCAAGTATTACTGACACTTTTGTCATTAGCAGTGTGCTAGGTATAGTGTGTGTGTTTGTCAATATGTTACCAGGTACTTGGCCTTGTGAATGGGCATGAGGGTCTGCCCTGCTGATCTACGGAAATGGAAGATTTCTAGCAGACCTTCCTCCTTCCTCTCTCAACAGCAGCTTCAGAGCCCTCTTACGACTGACAGACGTCACTGGTGCCAAATATATATTCTATCAGGTCCCACAAACATGTTTATCAGCAAAATGAGGTTACTTCTCCCTTTAGATTTTAAATTCCCTAGGTGTTGTCAGTTTTAACATATAAAAATTAAATCACTTGGAAGGATTTTAGGGTTGAATATCACTTTCTCTTGACCTCCAAGACCATTTATTTGCGTGCAAATCCACATATTTTCACATTCCCTACTCTCCGTGTAGTTTAAACATTGCTTAAACAAGGAATGATTAAAAAATTTTCCTCTTTTCACGGCTACATTCTTCAAACTGACTTTGTTTAGCCAGCACTAGAGAATATACTTTTCTTACTGAAAAAAGCATTTTTTTTGAAGAAACACTTTAAGGAAATAGTTGATCAGCAAACTTTGACAAGTGATTTATTTAAAAAATTCCTTTAAAAAATACTCTTAAAAAAAAATTCCGTTTAGTGTATCCCGGAACCCCTTCTTTTCTTCCTCCTTCAAGGACTTTGGACAGAAAGATCTAGAGGTGGAAAGCTTAGCTCTACTGTTTGCACTGTATAATTTTGGACAAATTACTCTACCTCTTCAGGCCTCAGTTTCCTTAAATGCAAAATGTTTATGAGAGTATCTACTCTTGCAGGGTTGATGAGAATAAAACTAAGATACAAATGCCCAACAGTGCCTAGGACAAAGTTAGTGATTAGTGAAAGGCAGTTTCTCAGAACAAGGGTGAACATGATGCCGTGAAGTAGGTTGCAAACAAAGAGAGAAGAAACCGAAGGGCTCCTAATCTGTATGGAAAGGAGGAAGCTATGCATGCAACTGGAAGAAAGCCAATTATACTATAATCAGGCTGCCATCCTGGTGGGACTGATAGGGGAGGGTCCCAGGAAGAAGCTAGGAGAAGCTCTGGGAATGCCTGCACATGGCTCTGCTATCCACACTTACAGCAAACTAACAGATCATCCTGTCTCTCCAATCCATCCTGTCCCCTCACAATGAGAATCACCTTCTAAATACACTGATCTGACATCACTCTGCTGCTTAACATTCTTCAGAGAGTTCCCATTCCCTACAGAATAAAGTCTAATTCCTTAGCAAGGCATAAAAGGCCCTTGGGTTATATATACTCTTACTTCTCCAGGAAACAACTCCCTCACCCTAACTTTTCCCTTTATCACTACCTACCCTATCCCCCTAACCCATTTAAATCCTTTCCTCCTTTACTAGCAAACTACCTGTAGTACTCCTAACCTCATCACATTCTCCCATGCCTCTAAGCCTCTGCTCATGCAGTTCTCCTTGTCTGCATGCCCTGTTCTGCTTGTTTATCTAGCAAAATCCTATGCATTCTTCAAGCTTCATGTTTTCTTTCATCCAGGCAGGAGCACCCTTCTCTCCTCTGCAGTGTACACACCTCTATTATCGCACGTTCCTTTAATCAACAGATTCATTGAGTCTCTGCTGCTAACCAACCACTATGCAAGGTATTGTGAATATAAATAACAGACTGTCTCTCCACTTCCCCCCACCCCAACCCTACTATCCTGGAAGCTTGCTGGGGATGGGGACAATCTTATTCATCTTTGTATCCCCAGCATAATGCCTTGCATGTAACAGGAGCTCAATTAATTCCTGTTGAAAAAAACAAATGAAGCATTCACCAGACTGTTCACTCCCTCATGCCCCTCAGCACTTAATGTACCAAGTGTAAACTGAGTAGTTGTTTCGCAAATGTCCCATCAGTGCCTGTGATGCAGAATAGCCTACCTCCTTCATTTGACTGGAAGCTCCCTGAAGGCAGGGGCTGTGGCCTGTCTCCTTTCCTTCCTCTAGATCTCCCCCTGGTGCTTAATACAGAGCTTGGCTCACTGGGTTGGTCAATATGTTGACTAAGGCAGCATTCAAGAGTGAAACTGCAAACACGCTTCCCAGTGATCTTGAAGGAGGAGGATTCTATTGCTTTTTACCTGAGCCATGCTGATTTCTCACTTAATGCAACCCAAAAGTTCAGGAGTTTCTTGATCCACCTTTCCTAAGACACTGTTGTTTGAAGAACTGTCACCAAATCACTGTAACAACTCCTTCGTGTCCCTTCAGTCCTGCTGCCATATTGAACTGCCTTTGTCTTCAAATAGAATTTAGTGTCCTCCAAAGGGAAGGTAGATGTTCCAAGAATCCCTGGACTCTGCCTGGCTCCTGCCTATGATCTGAAGAAAAAGTCTGCCAGTCTTGGTTTTCCAACTGAATCCTCCCGTTGAAGTTCACGATCTATTTCAGAAACCTGAAACCAGAAAAGGAGATGGGGCTGTTAGGTGCAACATTCTCGGGCCATACGACCTGCAATAGGCTTAACTTTTTTTTTTTTTTTTTTTTTGTGGGCGCTGTGAACCTCAGAAAGAGGACATCAGTTAAGCAGAGTTTTCTTTCTAGGTCAGGAGAAGAAACTGGTCTCCAGGGCAAAGAGGAGCTGCCAACGGGAGTAAAAGTAACTGGGGCCTCCCATGGAAGAAGTGCAACAGGCCAACTGCTTGGATTTGCCATCTTACGAATAGAAGGGGGCGGAGGCCCTTCGGGGCTTTTGTGCGGAGTGGGCCGGGCCGCGAAGCTCGCACTCTATTAAGGAGGCCAGAACTGGGGTGGAGAAAAGCTCAGAGGCTATCGCTGGACGCCTGAGTAGCAAGCCAGCAACCGGACTGGCAGTGTGCGCCGAGTCCGCCCGACGGTACGGAAACTCGCTGCGGAGGAAGGCAGGCAGGCAGGCAGGCAGGCAGGCAGGCAGGCGGAGGCCGGCTCTCCGCGTTCCCTCCCTCCCTTCCTCCCTCCCTTCCTCCCTCCCTCCTCCTCCTCTTCCTCCTCCTCCTCCAGCCAGCCAGCCAGCCAGCCAGCCGCAGCGCCCCGCCGCACGGAGTCGGAGGAGAGCGCCGAGGAGCGCGCGAGGTGCGTGCTCGCGCCCGCGGCCCCGCCAAGCAAGCCCCCTCCGCCGGGCCAAGCGGCCGACTGGCGGGCGAGGAGCGGTGCGCGCGCGCGCGGCCCCTTCCCCTCCCCGGCGAGCCCCCTCCCTTCGCCACGCGCCCCTCCTCCCTTCCCCTCCCCCTTCCCGCGCGGCGCCCCACGGCCTGCGAGCTGCTGAGGCGCTGCCGCCTGCCCGGACGACGCTGCGCTCCCTGAGGCGTGCTCCTACCTGCCAGGCGCGGCCTCCCGCTGTCTCCCCCACCGCGCGGCGCCTCCTCCAGGCCCCAGCACACCGTGCCAACCCCGTGGCCGCCGCTGCCCTGCCGGGACCGAGGCAAGTTTACAAACACCAACCCGGGGCCCGTTTCCCCGGAAGCACTTCCCCCTCCCCCTCGTCCTCTCAGCCGAGCAGCAATATCCACTTCCGGGCTCGGAGCCTGGACCGGCGGGAGCAGCCAGAAAGGGGGTGAGGCTGAGGACGCTGGGAGGGCGTGCAGCTGGTGAGTGGGCGGTGCCGGCGCGCGGAAGGACGGGAAGGGGGCGGACCGGCGGTACGACGCGTGCGCCGTGGTACGAGCGCGCCCCGGCGGTCATCTTGGCTGAGGGCAGGAACTGGGACCCTGAAGTGACTTGTGCTGGATGCTCTTGATAGGTTTTGCTAGGTGGGCTGGTTGAGGCTCCTTGAAAAAACGCCGCCAGTTTCCCTTCCTCGCGGACGTTCTTCCTGTCTCATCTGAGCCTGCAGCCCAAGTAGAGCCTGAATAGTTCGTACCCAGCCTTTTCACGTAACTTAGCCGCGGTCCTCTTTATCCGAGTTTTCTCTCTCTCTCTCTTTTTTAAAAGATTTTGTTTATTTAATTGAGAGAGAGGGAGAGCACACAAGCAGGCAGAGGGAGAAGCAGGCTTCCCGCTGAGCAGGGAGCCCAATGCGGGACTCGATCCCAGGACCCTGAGATCAAGACCTGAGCTGAAGGCAGGTGCTCAACCGACTGAGCCACCCAGGCGCCCTCCGAGTTTTCTATCAGGCCCAGCTCTGCAAATTCTGAGGCCGCTCAGTCCGCTGGGAGAAGAGTTAACTTTCTTTGCACGCTTCTGCCGTGTACACTCAATCCGGGCGCGTCCCGAGGCCAATCTGGTTAATTTATACCCCTTACCCCTTCATTCCAGACCTTCCAGCGTCTGAAATTGGCCTCCTCGCCTGGAAAAAGCCATAGGATTCCCCTCAGTAGAAGACTGTAATTTCATTGGAGACTTACCGATGTAGGTTGACCCCTGGGTCCGGCGTTAAGAAAATGGAAACTTGAACTTTTCTTTAGAATCTCCCAACTCGAGTATTAGGGAGAGTGCCCGCTAAAGATGGACTATGCCAAGTGGTTCTTAATGGAAGGAAATGTCAGTTCATTTAAGTCTCAGCTTCTGCTGTAGGCTCTGTCAGGTCGTGAGTTTAGGAGAATTAGTTGAGATGGCAAAAGAAAAAAACATTTATGGAAGGGAGGAATTCCCAACTACTCTTTGTACATGGGTTTCATTTCCCTGAGCACTTTATGTTTTGAGCCATTGACAGCAAATCTTTGTGCACTTAGAGTCATGATAAAATTGAGATAAAAATAGAGAAACGTCATCAGAAATAAGTCTTTTAAAAAAAATAGCTCAGACTTATTTTGACAAGTCCGCACACACATAAGAAGAAAAGGCAAAAATGTTAAGCTTCCTTTTTCTACTATCCTATGCTCCTGAAGATAGTCACTTTTATCAGTTTGGCAGATAGATATACCTCCAGGCTTTTTTCTATGTTCATACACAATTTTTTTTTTCATGCAGAATGTATTTATTGAGTACCTACAGAGCTGGACACTAGTGTTACATTGTAGATATCTACGTTCTTTAACATTTTAACAATTGTTGCATAATATTCTAACTTAAGTTTGTACTTTGATTTATCTAGACTCATCCTGATGAACATTTAAGTTAGTTCCATTATTTTGTTTTATAAACAATGCCATAAGGAACATCTTCATATAGTTATCCTTTTGCATCTACAGATTTGTAGATAGAATATGTGCATTAAAATATTTTTTTAAAAAAGATTTTCTTTTTAAAGCACAAGCAGGGGGAGTGACAGGGGGAGAGGGAGGAGCAGACCCCCCCCCCCAGCAGGAAGCCCAGTGTGGTGCTTGATCCCAGCACCCTGGGAAATTGACCTGAGCCGAAGGCAAACTTTCGAAGGACTGAGCCACCCAGGTGCCCCTGTGCGTTTTAATTTTTAATCAATTCTGTGAAATTGAATTTCAGTTTGTAGAGTTTACATGCTCACTCAGAACCATGTGTGAATGTCCCCATTTCCTATAACATAGCAATACTGTGAATTTTTAGTGCAGTTGCTGATTTGACAGATGAAAAATAGTAATTTCATTGTTTAAATTTGCATGTCACCAGTAGTGGAGTTGAGCAACTTCTCTTGTGTCTTCTCTAAGTTATATTAACTTTTTGTCATATGGATTTAAAATACTTTCTTAGTTTTTTGTTTATCTTTCAGCCTTTTTTTCCTCAAGCAAATTAATGCTTTACAGCAAATTATTTGAAATATTCCTATCAAAAATAGGAATAAAACAGGAATGTTTACCATCAAAGCTAATATTGTACTGGAGCTCCCGGCCACTGAAAAGTCTCACTATTTTCATACAATACATTCATCAAGAAAGAGAATTGACTGACAAAATACTAAAACTAGTGAGTTCAGCAGTATGGCCAGATGGGAAATTAACAGACAAAAATTGTATACATAAAATATGAGAACCACCAACCATAAAAATGTGATGAGATAAATAATCTCACAATAAGAATATTACACTTCTAGAAATAAATTTGACATGAAGCTGCAGGTCATATATTAAGAAAATCAAACTATTTTAGTGAAAGACAAAGTCTTGTTTAAATGGAGAGTTTTAGCATGTCCATGGATAGAAAGAGTTAATTTTGTAGAGACATGAGTTTTTGCTATTGATTAAAGTAAGTTCTAATTAAAACAGGACTTTGCATGGAACTTAACCTGATTTTAAGATTTTCGCGGAAAAGGGTGCCTGTGTGACTCAGTGGGTTAAGCGTCTGCCTTTGGCTTAGGTCCTGAGATACAGTTCCACGGTTGGTCAGCCTCCCTGCTCAGCGGGGAGTCTGCTTCTCCCTCTCCTTTTGCCCCTCCTCCCCGCTCGCGCTCCCCCTGGAGCATGCGCTCGCTCTCCCTCTCTCTCTCAAATAAATAAATAAATAAATAAATAAATAAATAAATAAATAATCTTAAAAAAATTAGAATAAAATAAAATTTTCATGGAAAAAAATAATTTCAAGGAGAGCAAAAATCACTTTGGAAAACATAGAGTGGGTAAAATAATAAGGGGCGGGGTAAAGCCATGAGTTATCTTTAACCACTTTAATGGTGTCTTTCTTTACACAGAATTTTGAAAGTTTTGGGTAGTCGAGTCTGCCTGTGGCTTTTGGGTTTTTGTGACGCTACCTCAAGATTATAAAAATGTTTCCCTGTAGTTACTTTTGACATTCTTATAATTGTATATTTTCCGCTTATGTCTTTACCTTAGCGGCAGTTTATTTTTGTGTATGGTGAGAGGTAGTGAGAAACGCCAGACTTAAGAGTAACTAATAACATAGTGGGAGAGGTTCTAGCCTAGAATTCAGAAAATCAGAGATCTAGGCTTGTTCTCGTGTCACCCGTGTAATCTTGGACAAATTAACTCTGGACTGAGAGTCCTCATCTTGAAAACCAGGGTGAATAAATAAATACCTTTCAGGCTACTTTCCAGCAGAATGTGAGGATCAAATGAGGTCATAGACGAGAAGGTTTTGAGAAAGAAAGAACCCTTTGCATATCTTCGAAGATATCATGAATACAGATTTTTGGTCCATGCAAATCAAATGTAAGTGGAATGCAGCATTGTTTTTCAGTACCTGGAAATAGTTGGTCGATTCACCCAGATGTTCATGGAGTGCCTTTGTGCAAGACCTTGGGGGAAGGGAAAAGAGAGTGGGGAGGATGAAAACTAACATTTTTTTGAGTGCCTAGTTTGCATTTCGTGTTTTCCTTAAAGATAAGATTTTAACCCCCAGGAATTTACAATCAGAAGGGGGGAAAACAACTGTACACAGAAGGAGAATTGGTGCTTTTATGGAGGTGGGTATTGAGTCTATGGGATTTGCGGCCGCTTACGTAGGATGGAGGTCAGTGTGGTCATTTTCTAACAATAAGCCTGGCCCAAAGTGCTTTCAGAAGCAACGGCCCTGATCTTTTTGGCCTGCAGGCAGGCCTCCTTCTGTGTGTCCTTCCCTAACTTCTTTGGCACAGTTCTTCCCTCAGGCCTACCCTATCAGTTATTCAAATAGTATTGTAATGATTACTGATGAGTCTTTTCCTGCACCAGCTCTCTATCGCTTTAAGTTCTGAATGCTTTCTCCGTGAAGGCTGCCCTGAGCCAACTGAGCAGAATTAACCGGCCCTGCCTTTCCTCGGGAGCACTCCATTCCTTTGTGGCAAGTGTGTCTGCCCATCTCCCTACTGGCCTGTTAGCCGGAGTGCAGGGGCAGACACAGCCCCCCCACCCCCACCCCCCCAGGTAGTGCCAGTGCCAGGGATAGATACTGAGTCAGTGTTTGCTGAACTAGCTGAACCCGTACCTCTCTCTGAGAGCCGTTTGGGCTGGATAATAGAAATGAGCAGTATGTGGCTACCTTTGTCACCAGTGAGACCTTCTTGATGATCGTGGATTAAAGAGTTGGGAAACCACGTGATGTATTAGGGCCATCTTTGAGCCTGGCGATTTGTCTGTTTTGGAATTCTTATTGCCTCTTAGCCTCCTTAATTTTTCTTGTTGATTAAAAGTAACTTTTACTTTAGTTATATGAGTAATATGAAGTTATATAAAATTATAAAAGTATAGGTATATAAATAAGAAAATGAAAATAATTTATAATTCCAATAGCCAGGAATAACCATAATTAATATCTTGAAAGCTTTTTCCATCTTTTTCAATCTTAAAAAGTGCATGGAGAGTGACTGCTAATAGGTATGGGGTTTCTCTTTGGGGTGATGAAAGTGTTCAGGAATTAAATAGTGTGAACGATACACAACTTTGTGAGTATCCTAAAAAAAAAAAAACCCACTGAATTGTACAATTTAAAAGGGTGAGCTTCATTTTATGTGAATCATATCTCAATAAAGCTGTTATTCTTCTAAAAATGCCTGTAGATACATACAGTGTTGTCTTTTTCTGAACGGAGAGAAAGTTGCAGATATCATACTCCTTTTCTGCTAAACGTTTCAGTTATGTTTTCTCAGAGTAAGAACATTCTCTTACATAACCGCAATGCAATGATCAAATTAAGGAAATTTAACACTGATAGAATACTAATATTTGTGATGACATGCACAGGCAGCTTCCCCCAGTTCCAATAGTGTTCTTTGTAGCAGGTTTTTTTCTTCCTCATCCAAGAGCTGATTTAAGCTCACACATTCCTTTTGATTGTAATGTCTCTGTTCCTGGAATAGTCCTTCAGTCTTCTTTGAGTTTCATGACATTGACATTTTTGAAAAGTAACAGGTTAGTTGTTTCGTAGAATGACCCTCAATTTAGATATATCTGTTTCCTCCCAATTAAGTTTGGGGTATGCATTTTTGGCAGAAATGTGACAGGGGTGACGTCGAGTGCTTCTCAGTGCCTCACATTAGGAGGGCCGTATGTCAGTCTGTCCCATTATTGGTGATGTTGCCTTGATCACTTGGGTAAGCTGGTGTCCCCCAGGTTTCTCTCTACTGTAAAGTTAGCATTTTCCCTCTAAAGTGTTTTTAAAGAAAAGAATTTTTACAACAGAACTCATAGGGAGGGAAAGTGAAGCTTTATTCAGGTTTTGCTGTTGTGCTGATGTTTTTGAATGAGAGAGAGAGAAAGATGTAACGATATTTGAAGATTACATGAAAAGAAAAAAAAATCGGTCAAGGATGAGGAGACAGAAAATCAGTCAAAATCGAAGTTTGAGTAACCAGTAGAAATCTCCAGTAGAAGATGGTACCATTCATCAAACCAGGGAACCTAAGAAGAGCAGATCTTAGAGGGCCGATATTGAGTTTAATTTTGGACCTACCAAGTATGATGTGGCTTCATGGACCTGGACTCAGAGAGGTCTGGAACGGGAGAGCTACCAGCAGGTAGCCCTAGGAACAGATGCAATTGTCCAGGGAGTCGTGCAGAATACAACAGACAAAAGAGGCGCTGGGGCAGAGCCCTGAGGGACTCTAGCATTTCCGGGAGGGCCAGAGGAAGGTAAAAGTGCAAAGGGAACGAAGAAATGGCAAGTGATAAGCCTATGGAAGCCAGGGAAAGAAAATGTTCCTAGGATACAGGTGATGTGTGTCCATTGGATTTGGAAGTTCTCGGTGACTTGGTGGTGGGCTGAGGAAAGTGTGAGAGGAGGGGAAGCGAAGGTGGAGTGGAGATGACTCTTTTAAGAAGGTTGGTGGTGATGAGATGGCTAGAGTGGGAACATGTGAGAGGTTTAAACAATTTAAAATGCTGTGAGAAAGAGGTAGTAGGAAGGAGAGTTGAAGAAATGAGAGGGGATAATCAGGAGGAAACCCCCGAGGGAAAAGGAGAGTGGTTAGACCAGTGGTTCCAACTCGGATATGTATAGGGCCAGGCAGGTAATGCAAATTAGTGAGGTGGGCTGGTGTGGACTGAGGCGAAACAGAATGCCAAAAAAAATTTTTTTAGAGTTTATTTATTTATTCGACAGAGAGAGAGAGAGAGAGAGAACAAGAGCAGGTGAGAGGCAGGCAGAGGGAGAGGGAGAAGCCCCGATGTGGGGCTCGATCCCAGGACCCTGGGATCATGACCTGAGCCAAAGGCAGATACTTAACTGACTGAACCCCCCAGGCACCCCCAGAATGCAAACTTTTAAGGGCTTATGTCCAATGACCTTGTGCTTCACCCTTGCCATGAGTTTTGCAGTGCCCACAAAGGAAAGCACATCCTCACCCCACTGCCCTGGGGTTTGCCATGGTCAACAGGATATGAACAGATGTGCCCTGTGCCAGGTATGAGCAGAGGTTTTGAGAGTCGTTTCTCTGCCTTTTGCTCCTTTCCTTCTGCCAGGAGAACATGTGTCCCAGATAGGGGCTATTCTTTCAGCCTGGGTCTTGGAATAAAGGCACATGAATCAGAGCTGTAGCCAACCACGCCACCAACGTAAACCAGGAAAGAGAGATAAACCTCTGTTGTTGCAAGCCAGTGGGATTTTGAAGCCATTAGTTACCACAGCAAAACTGACTGGTGCAGGTGTTCAACTAAAATAAAACCATACTGAGATACAATTTTTTACTCCTCTAAAAAGATTCAGAAGTTTGCCAGCATACTCTGCTACTGAGGCTAGGAACGCAAGCACTTTCGCACACCGGTACTCTGTGGATGCTGGCAGGCCTTAGCAAAATTACAAATGCAGGTGGCTGTAATAAAAAAGATAATAATAAGTCTGGCAAGGGTGTGGAGAAATTAGAACCCTCCTGCATTACTGATGGGAATATAAAATGGTACCAGCACTTTGGAAAACAGTTTGGCTCTTCCTCAAAAAGTGAAACACAGAGTTACCATATGACCTGGCAATTCCACTATCAGGTATGCACCCAGAAGAATTGAAAACATGTAGCCACACAAAAACTGTACGTTAATATTGATAGCAGCGCTGTTCACAATAGCCAAAAAGTAGACACAACCCAGATGTCCGTCAGTTGAATGGTTAAATAAAATGCGGTATATCCATATTACGGGATATTAATTGAAAGGGAACGAAGTGCTGATATATGCTACAACACGGCGAAGCTTGAAAACATGATGTTCCGTAAAAGAAGCCATATCTTCAAAAGAAGATCAGATATTGTATGTTTCTGTTGATATAAAATGTCCAGAACAGGCAGATCTGCAGAGGCAGAAAATAGGGTCGTGGTGGCTGGAAGCGGGGGTGGGTGGGTGGATGAGAAATGGAGAACGAGGAGTGACCACTAATGAGTGTCTTTTTTGGGGTGATGAAAATGTCCTTGAATTACTGATGGTCATTGCGTAATTCCATTACTATACAAAAAACCACTGAAAATGTACAATTTAAAGGGTTATGTTTTATGATACATAAATTACATCTCAAGAAAGCTGTTTGATTAAAAAAAGAATATAGAAGTTCTATACGGGCTGATAAAGGGTCACCTATGTGATGTTAACTGAAAGAAAGCAAGGTGCAAGTCAGTGAGTATGTGCTATCATTTGTGTGAAAAGAGAGGAAATAAGAATACATATCCACGTTTGTTAGTATTTACATTAAAATCTCTGAAAGGTTACCCAAGAAACTATTAAAAAACGGTTACCTGTGGGGGTGGAGGTGGGAATGGGGCACATGGAATAGGGTGGGAATTAGACTTTTCACCATTGATATTTTTATACATTTTGATTTTTGAGCTACCTGAATATATTGTTTACTCAAGAATAGAAAAAATTGGAAAGAAAACATAACGAATGCAAAACTATAATAATAATAAAGGGGCAACTCCAACTACAGGTGATTGTTGCTATTTTTTAGTTCAGGTCTGCTGTTGCTAGGCCTTCTGTTTTTGTTTTTTTTTTTTTTTCACAAGAAGCTGCAAGTTTCAGTATTGACAATTATTTTATTTAATTAATTAATTTATTTATTTAAAAATATTTTATTTATTTATTCGACAAAGATAGAGACAGCCAGCGAGAGAGGGAACACAAGCAGGGGGAGTGGGAGAGGAAGAAGCAGGCTCATAGCGGAGGAGCCCGATGCGGGGCTCGATCCCATCACGCTGGAATCACGCCCTGAGCCGAAGGCAGACACTCAACCGCTGTGCCACCCAGGTGCCCCAGTATTGACAATTATTTTAAAAAGTTTTAAAACAGGGGTGCCTGGCTGGCTCAGTTGATAGGGCATCAACTCTTGATCATGAGTTTGAGCCCCACGTTGGGCTTAGAGATTACTTCAACAACAACAACAACAACAACAACAACAACAACAACAACATATGCAAACCAAACAAAACCACCTGTGTGCGTGAGAGTTGGCTTTCCAGTGAGTGACCTTGCTTAGACTGTGAGCTTCGTGAGGGCAGGGCTATGGCCTTTTCTTCCTCTTTTTTTTTTTTTTTAAAATTTTTATCTTATTAAGTAAACACTATGCCCAGCATGGGTCTCGAACTCGCAGACTGAGCCAGCCAGGTGCCCCAATTGTGTCTTTTGCTCCCCATCTTATCTCTAGTGGCCACCACAGTGCTTGGCATGTACTAGATGCTGAACAAATATTGAAAGAAGGAAGGGAGGAAGAGAAGGAGTGTGGGGGGGGGGCGTCCAGAGGGCAGATAACAAAAAGTGGAGTGTGGTTATCCTCTGAGTATAGTTACTGCCTTCATTACAGCCCTTTGGATTCCCTTCACCTCTCTCCTGTGTCGGAGGTGTTCGATTTGGTCTCATTTTCTGTCTTTTGTCTATGACCCAGTTTTGGTTTATTTGTTTTAATCTCTGGAAGTCCTTGGGTCCTCCCTGTTCTAAGATAATATCATAATCTGTCTTCGTATCGGTCATTCAGTGGATCCTTTTCATCCATCCTTCTGTTCTATAAAGCTTTCTTTGATTTCTTTCCTCCCTTTTTCCTTCCATTTTTGCAACTTCTATTACTTGACTATTGGGCCTTTTGGTTTGATCTAAAGTTCTTTTCTTTGTCCATCTCTTTATATTTTTATCTTTCTGTGTGATTTTCTTGGCATCGTTTTATTTCTAATTTTTCATTTCGGTTGTCATATTTTTAAAATCCTAGAGTTTCTTCCTGTTCTCTGAGTATTCCTTTTTGAGGGCGACCTATTTTTTAATGAATGCAGTATCTTCTGGAAATTTTGAGGCTTTCTGCTGCTCCCTGTATTTCTTTTCTTCCACCAAATGCCTTTTTTCAGTTTACTGTTGTTACCTCTGTGGTTTCGGTTAGGGGCTTTCTTCCAGTGTCTGGTAATCTCTCGCTGGTTTCTCACCTTGAAGAGGGAGGCACGAAGGCATATGGGAGGCCCAAGTGCATGGATAGGCCATATTGACTTGCGGGCACCACTGACGAGGTGATCAGTTAAGGACTGAAATAAGAGCGTCAGGAGGTCTTTTCTCTGGGGCTATCGAGGTCAGTTTCTCTGGAGAGGAATCCTTTGGTCTCCTGGCCCTGGAGGGTTTACCCCTGGCCACTGGTTCTGAATGCTGGTTAGGAGAAAGGAGCTGATTTGCTAGTAACTTCCTCCTGATCCTCCTGTATTCGGCGCGGTGTCTCATGCTCACCAGCTCTGCCTGAAATCTCTAAGTCCCGGCCTCCCTAAGTCCCACCCTACCTGTTTCAGTTGCTCTAGAAAACAGATCTCTTGCTTCTTCAGAAGCAGGGGGAAAGGAGGGGAGTTGCCTGACTGAATAGGTGAGGGGGACGGTGGGGGTCTGATTGTTCCTTACACTTCTACAACTCCCTCCTGCCCTCCAAGATGGCTAATGTTTCCAATTCCTGGGCCTTTCTGGGCTTCTGCCCCAAGAACCAGCTTGTTTCCCATTGGTATAGCTTTCCGCAGACATACTGGTTTTGGCTTTCTGCCATGTGCTAAACCAGTTACCACTTCTCATCTGCTTTCTATCTTCTGCGATTATTGACATCTCTCATCTCTCCTCGTTTGCTTTATTCTTCTGAATTTAAAATTCGACTGATGTAATTTTAGTGGGGTTTCAGGAAGGAATAGTGGTAAACGTAGGTGTTTAATCTGCTGTGTTTAATTGGAATGAGCACAGAGACCATGGATTTATAGCAATATCAATTTGAATGGTTGGGTGGCTTTTACTAGCAGAATCCAGCGGTCCTGGTGGATTTGGTAAGAGAAGGATTAGCCAGCTGGATTGGAGTTTCCCCGGGTGGATTTGGAGGAAGGACCAAAGGGCCGAGGATTTGAGGATTTTGCACAGAGTGGTTGAAACAACAGAACATACAATCTAGGTCGCGTATGTGAAGGAAAGAAAGATATGACGGAGTTGATGATTAGAGAAGTTGATGGACTAGAGGTCCCATGAAGTCGGAAGAAACGTGAATTTCTTAACAAACCCTACTTGGTTCTACCAGCATCTTCTCAGCTAGGGGCTGAAGCCCTGTTCCTAAACTCTATTCATGTTTCTTTGCTTTATCATTCTATCTTGCAGGTTAATGTCCTTCTTCTTTTTAAAAAGAAAAACTCTGGGGCACCTGGGTGGCTCAGTCGGTTAAGTGTCTGCTTTCGGCTCAGGTCATGTATGATCTCAGGGTCCTGGGGTGGAGCTGGGCATTGGGCTCCTTGCTCAACAGGGAGCCTGCTTCTCCCTCTCCCTCTGCCTGCCGCTCCCCCTGCTTGTGCTCTCTCTCTCTGTCAAATAAATAAATAAAACCTTTAAAAAAAATAAAAATAAATGAAAGAAAAAGAAAATCTCTGGGTGCCTGGGTGGCTCAGTGGGTTGAGCGTCGACTCTTGGTTTTGGCTCAGGTCATGATCTCATGGGTTGTGGGATTGAGCCCTGATCAAGCCCTGAGTCAGGCTCTGCTCTCAGTGGGGAGTCTGCTTGAAGATTCTCTCCTCCCTCTGCTCCTCCCCCCACTCCCGTGTGCTTGCGCGCTCTCTCTCTTAAATAAATGAATGAAAGAAAGAAAAAGAAAAACTCTTTGCAGGCAGGGGCTCTTTCCTCCCTCAGGTAGCCAGGGCAGGATTCTGTATGTGGAACAAGGGTGGTGATGTCTCACTTCTCTGTTTATCCCTGGAGAAACTGGGAGTGTTCAGAGCTCTCACCTCCAGACTTCATTTCTGAGCTGTGACTTAGGTGGAAAGGATAAAGATGGTCCTGGGAGGGGAGGATGGAGTCTCCCCTACAACCCTTTCTTCAGAGCTTTGGAAAAAGCGTCCCTCCTGCTAGGAGACTCTCTCTGTTACCCAGTTGTTCCCTCCTTACAAACCCCTTGCAACCTGTTTTCTACCCCCCTTTCAACAGAAAAGTCTCTCTTGGCCTGCTTGCCACATCTACCGGCCTGAGCTCCTGTGAACCCCAGCAGATGCCTTGAAGGTTCTCTCTAGAAAACCCCTTATTTTACAGAAACGGAGGCCCTGAGGTGTCCTCACGCCTGGCCCAGTGGTCTTTGCAGCACCGCAAACTCCGGGCCTGAGAGAGCCTCGAGAGAGGCGATCGAGCATGACGGTTAGGAGCAGGGCCTTCAGAGCCCAGCACACCTGGGTTCAGACCCTGTGTGGCCGTGTGCTGGCGGCATGATCAGAACCAGTTATGCACATAGCTGCTCTGGAATCTCAGTGTAAATGTGGCTGATAAACTCACCCTAAACAGTTGTAAAGATGACAGTAACACATGTTGAGTACAGAGTGTGGCATGTCCTGCTTCATTGGTACCTATCTTTCGTGGCTCCTCCCCCTCGAGCCTTTCCACCCAAACGCCCCACTGCTGCCACCTATCAGGGGAGCTAAAGTGACACTGAGAAAGGATTGGCTCTTTCATTCTCAAGGCCAGCTCCACTTTCCCCCCAAACCCAATCTACCGAGGAGAAGTTTAAGGGTTGGACCACTAGGGTTCCTTGAACCTGTGTTTTCGACTAGGGTGGGGTCCAGTGACTGCTGACAGATTAAAGCAGAGCAACCCACTTTGAAGAAGGTTCCTCTTCATATTCCCTTACCTTCTCGCCCACTCAGCTGGGGGATTCCTAGGCCTTGGTGTTTTCCCCTCCCCCCGGCCATCTCTCTGAACATTTTCTCCCATGGGTATGGAGCCCATCACAAGGCTTCAGCTGTACCCTGACTCTCAGATCTGTTCTCTGTTCTAGCAGGTCATCAGAGCTTGGGTCCGACCGCCTCATTCCTCTGTCCTTTCCTCCCCACACCACCCCTATTCGGATGTGGCTTGCTCCTTGCCTGGTTTCCAGCAGCACCCTGTGAATTCTGCATCCTGTGCTGTAGACTGGTCTGAGCACCGGTCTCACCACATCATTCCTTGCCACCGAGTCTTTCAGTGAATTCCTGTTCATTCTTTCGTTCTTCTTTCGTTCCTCTTTCTTTCTTTCTTTCTTTCTTTCTTTCTTTCTTTCTTTCTTTCTTTCTTTCTTTCTTCCTTCCTTCCTTCCTTCCTTCCTTCCTTCCTTCCTTCCTTCCTTCTTTTTTTCATTTTATTTGTTTGAGAGAGAGAGAGAGAGAGAGCAAACACAGGCGGCGACGGGAGGGGCAGAAGCAGACTCCTCACTGAGCACGGAGCCCCAAACGGGGCTGGATCCCAGGACCCCGAGATCATGACCTGAGCTGAAGGCAGACACTTTATCAACTGAGCCACCCAGACTCCCCAATGAGTTCCTGTTTTCTGTAAGGTAAAATCTAGATCCCTGGGCCTGGCTGGCACTCAGGGCTCCCCATAATCTCATGCAACTCTGCCCACCCTGCCTTTGCTCCAGTGTCATCCTTGCAGCCCTCCCTTCAGTCGGCCAGGTGCCTTCACTGACCTTACATCAAGCCATGCTTCTTCCCCATGTTGGCTCATGACATCACCCTACCCCCAAATGTTCTCTTTCTCCCTTTTGCTAATCCCATTTCTCCTCCCTTCTTTCAAGATTCAGCTTCCATCCCACTGCAGATCCTCCCCAGCATGTGGGGTCAGCATCCAGCCTGCCCTGGGCTGTGACTGTGGCACGTGCCTCTGTGCCCTCCCTGCAGACAGGGAGGCTTTCTTAGTCCCTAGCACCTTGTCATGAACACAGTTGGTGCTCACTTCAGACAGCCGCTTTCTGTGTCTCGAGCCCTCTCAGCCTGCAAGGCACGGGATTACACTTGTTTAACAAAATGCTTCCTCAACATAACCCGTTTTCCTTCCTGCTCTAGGAGAGGGCTTCAGAAATCAGGATGGTTCTTTGGGGGCAGGGGTGCAAAGAGATAAACCATTTCACCTCCACCTATCTCAGGCTCCCTCCCCCTCTGTCTCCAGGGTCAGGGGCAGCAGCTTCCTGCCCTTCCCCTCCCCTTGCCTCCCTGCCACACATTCTCCCCTGAGTCCCCTCTCCAGCCCTGTGATCCACGGCGAGTCTTCCTGGCTGCTCTCTCAACCCTGATGTTAATGTTTCTGCTTTTCATTGCATTCCCCCCTTCTTCATGTCAGCTAATGATTATTCAGGGACTTATCTCAACCAGTTGTCCCTATCCCAAATCTCTAAGTTCTCTTCAGGGCAAGGGTCATGAGAGTGATCTCATGGTCATGTGACGGCTGCCTATACCTCACCCCCTCCACCGTCCTGGTCCTAGCACTCTTAAGAGCTAGTTGTGTGCCCTGCCTCCAGTTCACCTGAACAGAGACCTGAGTGGAAAGGTAAGCCTCTTGTCTCTGCCTGAGGCAGGCAGTGGCCACAAGTTTCCACCTGCTCAGCACTCACTGCCTTTTTCTTTCCCACCTGTTGCTACTGACGTTCTCCCTGGGCGCCTGCTTGCCCTTGTCTGTACAGCGAAGGCTGGGACTGAGCGGCAGGACTGGGGCCGTAGGCCTGCTCTGCGGTTGGGGCTCCAGCTGATGAGGTCCAGGTGGGATACCCTGGGCTGAGTAGGGAGTAACTCCTGCTTTGCTCACAGATTTTGTCCTGATGGCTGACTCTAAACCAGTCTTCTCCCTTGATGGGGACCCCATGGCTGCAGAAGCCTTGCTCCGGGATGTGTTTGGGATTGTTGTGGATGAGGTCATTCGGAAAGGGACCAGTGCCTCCGAGAAGGTGGGTCCTTTCCCCCTCCTCCTGCCCATCACACCTGGCTCAGAACTTTCCTCCTCCGACAAGGCTTCGCCCCAGAACTCATCACTGTCTCTCTGTGTGCTTCAGGGATTATATGCTGGGTTATACTGTGTATGAAATATTCCTAACTCGTCTTCCGCGCAAGCGGAGAGGTGGTTCGGGCAGCCGTTCAGTGGAGTGTCCCCGGGGCCCCCAGAACCTGCCGCTTCTCCCGCTAGGTGTGCGAGTGGAAGGAGCCCGAGGAGCTGAAGCAGCTGCTGGACCTGGAGCTGCGCAGCCAGGGCGAGGCGTCGGAGCAGATCCTGGCGCGCTGCCGGGAGGTGATCCGCTATAGCGTGAAGACCTGTGCGTCCTGGGCTGGGGCGGGAGGAGCGTCTGGTCCGTCCGCAGCTCCACTCTGAGCTCCCTGCCCCCACCCCCCCTTCTCCAGGTCATCCGCACTTCTTCAACCAGCTCTTCTCAGGGTTGGATCCGCATGCTCTGGCGGGGCGCATTGTCACTGAGAGCCTCAACACCAGCCAGTGAGTCATCTCGAGGCCCCTTCCCCCTGCTCCTACAAAGGCTTGGATTTGCTGGAGACATACCCCGGGGTAGGGAGGAGAACGGTTGTGCACCACCCCCCCTCCCTGTTTCCTGGCATCTCTGCTGGCTGCCTTTCTCCTTGTACCCTTTGGGCTCCCTTTCTCCCAGCTTTCTCATGCCTCCTGACCCCCCCAGTTCCTCCTCATTCTTTCTTCCCTGGCTCTTGGTCTCCAGGTCATTCCTCCCTTTGGACCTTTCCTCCCTCATTGTCTCCACCTCCTTTCCCTACTCCTCTGAGAGTCTGACCTGGCCAGCCCTCCCTCCTCTTTTCCCTTCTCATCGCCCCTCTCCTGGCAGGTACACTTATGAAATCGCCCCCGTATTTGTGCTCATGGAAGAAGAGGTGCTGAAGAAACTCCGGGCCCTGGTGGGCTGGAGCTCTGGGGATGGGGTCTTCTGCCCTGGTACGTGAGAAGGAGGGGGGCCTCTCTTTGGCCTTTTTGAGAGTTCCTCCTCCCCCATGATTTTCTTGCTCTATGCTGGCAGGGAGGGGTAATTCCTCTTTGTTTCCTCTCCAGCTGGGCTCAGGCCAAACCTGAGAGAAGCTGCCCAGTCCTCTGTATCCTCATGTTTGCCAAACAGTCCACGGGATCAGCACCGCAGTGCCCGCACTGGGGAGGGGAGGCACTGTGCTGGGGCAGCCCGGGCTATGGAGGGGAGTAATCCAGGGGATCTGCGAATCCCGGGTCTCTCTGGGCTATCAGCAAGCCCTTCGGAGAGCCCTGGGAGCCTATCACTCCTGCTTCTTTGATCAGTTCTCAGAGATGTCAGGGGGAGCAAGCTCCAGTTTTGACCCACTGCTCCTCCCTCTTGCCACCTTCCCTGCAACAGGTGGCTCCATCTCCAACATGTATGCCGTGAACCTGGCCCGCTATCAGCGCTACCCGGATTGCAAGCAGAGGGGCCTCCGGGCGCTGCCGCCCCTGGCACTCTTTACATCAAAGGAGGTGGGAAGAGGCTCAGACCTACCCTGGGCTCCTGCTTCTAATGTCCAGCCAGCTGAGTCTGCCTGCCCAGACCCATCTTGAGGGCCAGCCTGCCCCCAGGCAGAAGTGCTTCCTTTCAGTCAAGGGGCTGAGTAAACGTTCCGGTTCACCTTGCCTTCTGTGTGGAGGTAGCAAAGGGACAGTGAGTGCAGGGGACATAGTGGACCAGTAGCATCGGTGTCACCTGGGAGCTTGTCAGAAATGCAGAATCTCAGGCCCCACCCCAGACACATGGAATATGAATCTGCATTTGAACCAGACACCCTGGTGATTTGCAGGCCCACGAACGAACATTCGAGAAGCCTTGGTCTGCAGTCTCATCTATTGCAGCTCACACATTCACCAGTCTCTCTCTCCTCCCTCTCCTCCCTGCCCTCTTGCCCCTAGCCTAATCTGCCCTCTGCCTTTCTCCACAGTGTCATTACTCCATCAAGAAGGGAGCTGCTTTTCTGGGACTTGGCACCGACAGTGTCCGAGTAGTCAAGACAGATGAGAGGTAAAGGTCCTTCTGTTCACATGGCTCAGACCCAGCCTGGCACAGTGCGCCTTCCTGCTGCCAGAAGCTCTGGCCTCAGTCCCATGCCCCAAGTGGGCTTTTCTCCCCTTTCTGTTCCTACAGAGTTACCCCTTCTGTCAACCAATGCCTGCTGGAGACTCTCGCCCTGTCCCCTGAGATCCACTTACCCCTCTTAGGAAAAAATGAATATTATGGCCTCTGCGTAGCTAACCCCGCGTCATCCCGCTCGCAACAGTCCTCCCTCCTAGCTGAGAAAACCAGTTACTTCTTTACCCAGTCAGTTTTCTTTTCCAGAGGGAAAATGATTCCTGAGGATCTGGAAAGGCTGATCAGTCTGGCCGAGGCTGAGGTGAGAGAGGGGCACTGGGACAGTGGAGCAGAACCCCTTGGTCTTTTCTTGAAGGCTTCTCTGGGCTCTCCCCACTTAAGGCACCGTTCAGTCCCTCTTCTTGACCTCTGTGCCCATCTCCCTGGTGGGCTGAAGTGATCGGGGGAAGCCTGAGGAGCGAGGACACTCTGTGCTGCTCTCAGGGGCTTTGCTGAGACCCACGGGCAGGACTGGACCCCAAGAGTCAGGAGCAGGCCTGAGTCATTGAGCGTAATATGGAACTTACCACATAGGGTTGTTGTAAACGTTACATGAGTTAGTGTAAATGCACTTGGAACAGTGAAGGACTATAAATACTACTGGCCATTGTTGCTTTCATTGATATTATTGACGGACAGCACAGCCATTTAAAAGAATAAGGGGGGTATATGTATACCAATGTGAAAATTCCTGCATTATATATTTAAGTAGACCTATATGAAATACGTATAGTGTGTTACGGTATAGAATGAACACTTTGAACCTATGGTTATTTATTTTTACTTAAAAAATTTTTTAAAAAGATTTTATTTATTTATTTGACAGAGAGAGACAGCCAGTTGTCCCAGAGAGGGAACACAAGTAGGGGGAGTGGGAGAGGAAGAAGCAGGCTCCCAGTGGAGCAGGGAGCCCGATGTGGGGCTCAATCCCAGGACTCCGGGATCATGCCCTGAGATGAAGGCAGATGCTTAATGATTGAGCCACCCAGGCGCCCCTCAAAAATTTTTTTAAAGAGTTTATTCATTTGAGGGAGAGAGAGAGAGAGCATGGGGGGTTGGGAGGAGCAGAGGGAGAGGGAGAAGCAGGCTCCCCACTGAGCAGGGAGCCCGGGATCATGACCTGAGCCAAAGGCAGACACTGAACTGACTGAGCCACCCAGGTGCCCCAGAACCTATGGTTATTTAGAATAATATATACTTATTACTTAATAATATATACTTATTAATGTATTGATGTTACCTCTGAGTAGCAATGTGAGCAGCAACTAGAATAGTGGAGTACCACTTTTGTGGTATAAATAAATAGTTTTTTTTTGTAATTGCTGTATTGAGATATTCACATGCCATACAATTCACCCACTTACAGTGTGCAATTCAGTGGTTTTTAACAGAGTTGTGCAACCATCAGTACAATAAATACTACACATTTTCATCACCCCAGAAAAGAAACCACACACCCTTCAGCTATCAATCCCCAAATTTTCCCCAAACTCCTACGAGACAACACTAAGCGAGTCTGTGTCTCGAGGGATCTGCCTATTGCAGATTTTTCATGTAAGTGGATTTATACTATGCATGGTCCTTTGTGACGACCTTTTACCTGGCACACTCTCTTGGAGGTTCTTCCTTGTCGTAGCGTCTGTCAGCGCTGCACTGCTTTCCTTGCTGAGCAGTGGTCCGGTGTATTGGATCCACCACAGTTCGTGGGTCCGTCCTTCAGTTGATGACGAACACGTCTTAGCAATTCTGAGCGACGCCGCTCTGACCGTCTGCGTACAGGTTTTTGTGTGCATGGGTGTTTTCATTTCTCTTGGTGGTGTACCTGGGGACAGACTTGCTGACTCACACGGTAACTCTGTATTTAACTTCTGAGGAGCCACCAGACGGTTTTTTCCAAGTGGTTGTACCAGTTTCCAGTCCTACCAGCCGTGGATGAGGGTTCCAGTTGCTCCACATTCTCACCAACACTTGTTACTTCTCTCTTTTTTCCTAGTCTGTTTGTTTGTTTCAGTTGAAGTGTGATTAACATACAGTGTGAAGTTAGTTTCAGGTGCACAAGATCCTGATTCAGCGGTTCTATCTGTAGGGTACCCGGTGCTTGCCACGACAACTGTACTTGCCATCTGTCGCCGTGCATTACTACAGCGTTCTTGGCTAGACTCCCTACACTGTGCTTTCATTCCCGTGACTTGTTTCTTTTATAACTGGAAGTTTGTACCTCCTGATCCACTTTATCTACCTCCCCCAACCTCCCCCAACCTCCCCCAACCTCCCCTGTTTGTTTTCTGTATTTGAGTCTGTTTCTTCCTTTCTTTCCTTGTTCCTTTGTTTTGTTTTTTAGATTCCATATATAAGTGAAATCATATGGTATTTGTCTTTCTCTGACTTATTTCACTTAGCATAATACTGTCTTAATACATAATACATCCATGTTATTGCAAATGGCGAGATCTTATTCTTTTTTATGGCTGAGTAATAGCCCATGGTGTGCACGCATGCACGTGTATACTGTATCTTCTTTGTTCATCTATTAATGGACACTTAGGTTGCTTCCAGATCTTGGATAATTGTAAATAATGCTGCAATAAGCATAGGGGTGCATATATCTTTTCAAATTAGTGTTTTCATTTTCTTTGGGTAAATACTCAGTGGAATTATGGATCATATGATAATCTTATTTTTAAATTTTTGAGGAACAGTGTCTGCACCAATTTACATTCCTACCAACAGTGCACAGGGGTTCGCTTTTCTCCACACTGTTGCCAAGACTTGTTTCTTGTCTTTTTGATTCTAGCCCTTCTGACGGGTGTGAGGTGACAGCTCGTTGTGGTTTTGGTTTGCGTGTCCCTGATGCTGAGTGGGGTTGAGCATCTTTCATGTGTTAGCCATCTAGACGTCTTCTTTGAAAAAAAAATGTCCATTCAGGTCCTCCGCATTTATTTATTCATTTGTTTGTTTATGATTTTTAAGTAATCTCTACACCCAACGTGGGGCTTCTGCTTTTTTCCTGTCTAATCTGGATGCCTCTTACTGTATTTTCTTGCGTAGTCACCCTGCGAGAACTTCAGTACAATGTTGAATAGAAGTGGGGAAGGTGGACTTCCCTGTCGTGTTCCTGACCTTAGGGGGAAGGCGCTCAGTCTTTCAGCATCGAGTACGGTATTAGCTGTGGGGTTTGGGTAGTTGCCCTTTATTAGGTTGAGAACATTCCCTTCAACTCTTAGTTTGTTGAGTATTTTTATCAAGCAGGAGTGTTGGATTTTGTCAGATGTTTTTCTGTGTCTGTTGAGTTGTGGCTTTTCCCCCTTTATTCAGTTGGTAAGAGTGTATTACGTTAATTGATTTTTCGCTGCTAAACTGAGCTTGTGCTCTTGGGACAAATCATTTTGTCATAATGTGTAATTTTTTTTATATGTTGCTGATTTTGGTTTGCTAGTGTTTGTGGATTTTTGTATCTATATTCCGAGAGAAATTATTGTCTGAGGTTTTCTTGTGATGTTCCATCTGGCTTTGGTATCTGGGTAATACTTCCCTCATAGGATGAATTCAGAAGTATTCCTCTTCTGTTTTTTAAAATTTTTGTGGGGGCGCCTGGGTGGCTCAGTGGTTAAGCGTCTGCCTTCGGCTCAGGGCATGATCCCAGGGTCCTGGGATCGAGCCCCACATTAGGCTCCTCTGCTGCAGCCTGCTTCTTCCTCTCCCACTCCCCCTGCTTGTGTTCCCTCTCTCGCTGGCTGTCTCTCTCTCTGTCAAATAAATGAATAAAATCTTAAAAAAAAAAAAGAATTTTTGTGAAGAACTGGTATCAGCTCTTTTCTAAATGTATTATAGAATTCATCAGTGAAACCATAGGGCCTGGGCTTTTCCTTGTGGTCGTTTTTTAAAATAAAATTTCAAGTTCTTCATGAACTTTTGTACTATTCGAATTCTTGAAATAGCATTTTGATCTTCAAGACGTTAAAATTTTTTGAACGTGTGTGAGCTTTGGAAATAGACCAGCAGACAGACCTAAGATTGAGTTCCATCTTGGAGCTTCAGCTTGGGGGTAAATTTCTTAATTCCTCTGAATCTTAGCGTCCTCACTCGCAAATTAAGGGAGACAGTAGCATGTTGTAAGGTCGACAGGGCCCAGGTCAGGCATGCAATGAGAGTTTAGAGATGGCTCGGCCCCAGGCTCTGGGTAGCTATTAGGTCCCTTCACAGCCTGTTTCTCCTCCTGCATCTCTGCCCCAGGGTGCTGTGCCGTTCCTGGTTAGTGCCACGTCTGGCACTACCGTGCTGGGGGCCTTTGACCCACTGGAGGCCATTGCTGACGTGTGCCAGCGTCACGGACTGTGGCTCCATGTGGATGTGAGTGAGACTTGGGCCTGGGGTGGGGGTGAGCTGAGCCAAGGCCAAGGCCCACATTATTCCTTTTGCTCCACAGGCCGCCTGGGGTGGGAGCGTCCTGTTGTCACAGACACACAGACATCTCCTGGATGGGATCCAGAGGTACATACGGCCACCTACTTCCTGAATCCCACCCTTCAAATCCTTGACCCAGAGAATAGGCCTGGACTAGGGAGCTTCCATGGGAGTGAGAGAAGGAGGTTGGTGGGAGGGGTTTGGAGAGACGGTGGACTGGGGCTGGCAAATCAGACATCAGACATGGGGATTCTTCCTGACTGCTGGGCCGGGGTGAGACTCCAGCCCCTTTACTGAAGATTCGGCAAGGAGGGGGGCTGTGGTTGAGGAGCAGTGAGCTGACGGAGCTTTGCTCTGCCCACCGCAGGGCTGACTCCGTGGCCTGGAATCCTCACAAGCTTCTCACTGCAGGCCTGCAGTGCTCGGCTCTTCTTCTCCGGGATACCTCGGTGGGTTGGCCCTGCCCTCTCCTCCCTCCACCTCTCACCCTGGACCTCTGTCTTTTTCCCTGGCCCACCTTTGAGAGGGTCCTGGCCTTATTATGTCCTTCTCACCATCCCGTCTGAAGCTGAGTACCCGTGGCCACCCTCAGCCTCTGTAGTACCCCACCCGCTCCCCCACTATGGCCCATCTTCAAGCAAAGGAAAAGTTTCCAGCTGGCAGTTGTAATCGAAGGGCTCCTAGGCCGAATTTGGGAAGAACTCTGGGTTTTGGGAGAAAACCCGGAGAAAGGGGCCTGACTGAGCTGGCAGCCAGCCCGCCTGGTGCCAGGGAAGGAACGGGTGGGCTGAGCTAAGAAATCCCCCTGTGCGGCTCTGGACGAGGCCTCGGTGGAGAGGGTGGGGTCTGACAGTCCGCCCCCTGCGCCACCCCTCCAACCAACAGAACCTGCTTAAGCGCTGCCACGGGTCCCAGGCCAGCTACCTCTTCCAGCAGGACAAGTTCTATGACGTGGCTCTGGACACTGGAGACAAGGTGGTGCAGTGTGGCCGCCGCGTGGACTGTCTGAAGCTGTGGCTCATGTGGAAGGCACAGGGCGGGCAAGGGCTGGAGCGGCGTGTCAACCAGGCCTTTGCCCTTGCCTGGTAGGAGTGGGGGCGGTCCAAATTCCTCTCCCCTGGGGTTCTGTCTGGTCCAGTCCTGCCCCCACCCATTGCCCCGCTCCTCCCATGTTTCCTGTTCTCAGGGTGTCTTGGCTCATTCTCAGGGTCTCTTCTGTTTCTGTATCTCTGCTTTTCCTCCTCCATTTGTGATTTCTCTCTCTCTCTCTGTTTCCAGGTACCTGGTGGAGGAATTGAAGAAGCGAGAAGGATTTGAGTTGGTCATGGAGGTATGCACCCCCCTCCCCACCCCAGCCTATCTCCCACAGCACAGCCCTGATGGGGGAAGTGGGGCAGTGAGGGGGGATCGTCCCCCTTCCACAGCTCACACCTCCTCCTCCCTCATTCCTCCCAGCCTGAGTTTGTCAATGTGTGTTTCTGGTTCGTGCCCCCCAGCCTGCGGGGGAAGAAAGAGAGCCCAGATTACGGTGAAAGGCTGTCTAAGGTAGGCTCTCTTCTGGGCTCTCGGTAGCCCAGTTTAGGGAAGTGTGATGCTTCTGGTGTGTTTGTGCCCTCTGCTGGCTGTGAGTGGCATGGCAGGTGCCTTTGCTAGTCTTGCTCCTGAGGTGGGGGTGTGAATTGGAAGACAGCCCCAACTTGTCCGCATTTCTGTGCAGGTGGGGATAGGAAATAAGGTATGTTTCTGGAAAATGAAAAGAAGACAGGGATGTTACGGGACAAGTCACCAGTGTGCAGTACGTAGTCCGTGGGAGTTCTGCTGGGAGCTCGGGCCCAGGACAGCTGTGTGAGGCCTTATTCACTGATGCTGGGGGCAGAATAACTGTACAAGGCCGGCCCAGACATGCCTCCTCGAGGAAAGGAGATATGTCATGTCCCTAAGGATAGATTGGTACTAGGTGCTGCGGATGATCTGAAAGGACAAGAATGTTCTTGCCCTCAGGAATTATTCAGAAAGCTCAAGTTACCTATCTGAAACCAATATGTTAGAGGCAATCTTGTAAATTACGTGTTAGATTACAGGGCACAGATCACAAACATTCCAGGAATTCAGAGAAGGGAGAGGAAGGTGTTAAGGATGACAAAGGCTGGATGTTAGACTGAAGCAGTGTTGGCAGTCAGGGAACAGTCAGGATTTGGGAGAAAATGCTCTGTGTGACAACCTGGAGATAGATAAGATAGGAAATAATGCAGAGGCTGGAGAAGGCCGAGCAGGCGGGATGTAGTGGAAAAGATGACCTGGGGCCACGGTCAGGAGCCGAGCGATGAGTGCTCCCTCGGAAAGGCAGCTGAGTGAGAGGGAAGTGCGCCTAGGGGAGCCTAGAGAGGCTGCTGCTCGAAGTTCTCTCCACCCCTTCCACAGGTGGCCCCGGTGCTCAAGGAGCGCATGGTAAAGGAGGGCTCCATGATGATCGGCTACCAGCCCCATGGGACCCGGGGCAACTTTTTCCGCATGGTTGTGGCCAACCCCGCGCTGACCCGGGCTGATATGGATTTCCTTCTCGACGAGCTGGAAAGGCTAGGCCAGGACCTCTGAGCCTCCCCTCGCTGCTGGCCCTGACACCGCCCACCCTCACCGTCTCTGTGCCTTCCCTTCCCGTGTTCTCCGGAACAGAGTGACCTTAACCTCTCTATGCCTTGACCCACTAACTCTCTCATTAAATATTTGCTGTTAGGAGAATATTTAAATCAACTACAGTGTATCAAGATGATGGAATGGTACTCTGCCGTTAGAATTGTGTTTACAAAGAAGATTTTTATTGATATGAGAAAAGATAATTTAATATAATATTATATTGAAAAAGCTGGATACAAGATTTTATATATAGTAATATCTGAGCGGTGTCCAACATACATAGGAGAAGACTGATAAAATGAAATATGCCAAATATTAACAGTTTTCCCCGGGATGGGATTATAGGCAATTTAAAATTAATTTTTTTATTCCTTTTGTGCCCTTCCCTTATATTACATAACGAATAGGCTTTACTTTTATAATAGGGAAATAATAAAAGTTAAACCTTCAACTATATTATTTTGGTATGTTTTGAAGTTTGTTACCTTTCAACCAAATAATAGAGAATGTGAATTTTTTTTTTAAAGGCAGGTGTAAGAGAGGTTAAAAATAGGAAAATTTTTCTCAAGAAATCTGTAGTAGGAGAGGAAAGACCAAAAGTGGAGTAGCTCTGAATTAACTATACTTTAGTGACATTGAAAACAAAATAGGTGCTGATTATATGTTGAGACCAGAGCCTTGTCCACTTATCACTCTTGAAAGATCCTCACACGCAAAACAAAGGAGGAATTTGCCTTCTGTAGGCTCGCCTGGCTGGCTCAGTCGGTAGAGCATATGACTCTTGATCTTGGGGTTGTGAGTTCGAGCCCCATGTTGGGTATAGAGATTACTTACTTACTGATACATATACATACCTACTTAAAGTTAAAAACAAACAGATTTTCCTTCTGTAATTTAAACAACAGAAACCAAGTTTAAAAAAAAGAAGGGGCGCCAGGGTGGCTCCGTTGGTTCAGCATCTGCCTTCGGCTGAGGTCATGATCCCAGGGTCCTGGGATCGAGCCCGGAGTCGGGCTCCCTGCTCAGCGGGGAGTCTGCTTCTCCCTCTGTCCCTCACCCTGCTCCTTCTCTCTCTCTCAAATAAATAAATAAAACCTTAAAAAAAAAAAAAGCCCAGCAACCAAACATCCGTTTCACACTTACAATCCTGGGCTGGTGTTGCTCTTCAGTCATTCTGGGAAAGAGCAATTAGCTGCACAAGTTATTTGCTTTGTCTGTTGTCGTCGTCGTCCAAGGTTTATTGACGATATTACAGCAGAAAGATTCAAATGGCTCCATGAGGTGTTTTGAAATTCATCCCAACTCTAGGCTGGGCGACCTGCAGGTTGGACAGACTGCCGAAGTCCAAGACCTTCAACGTTTCCTTAGGGTCAGGATCCACTTCCACCATCTCCTGCCCCAGGGCTGAGACGTCAGGAAGGTAATTCTCCTTTTTCTCTCCTCCTCCTGCAGCGTGGTGGAGACCCCTCTCCCTGGGCCTCTCTGAATCCGCTCCATCTGATGTGTGACGGGCTGTTCTCTGGGTGCAGAGCTTCTTGGCGGGAATAATGGCGTCTCCTCGCACATGGCTTGTTGGTGTGGAAGAGGTTGCCCAGGGGCGTGTAGTTTTCTCGGTGACCACTGGGCCACCTTCTTCATGGCTTTGGTGCCAACGCCGTGCACGTTGGCGGGTCTGGTCGAAGAGGAAACAGCACTACACAAGTTATTAAGGACAAGTGGCAGATCTACCAGAACTTTCTGTTATTTCCAATTCCTAAAAATACCTTTTATGAGAACAATAATGTGGTCATGTAAAAATCATCCAAGGTTATTTGAAGAGGCAACTACAGACTGTACGAACCATAGCAAAAGAACATCCAAATCACAGACCCAATTCTCTCGACCATTTGGCAAGGGAAAGCCTTTCTCTTTATAAATGGCTAATAATTCCCCTATAAACTTTTTATTCTGCAAATGGTATTTGACTTCTTCCAAGTAATAAAATTGTTTGAGAGGATTAATAATTTGGACTCTAAGCCCTATTCTTACAGAGTTCTATATATCTGCAAAATGTCTTAAACTTAGTGAAAAAGACAAACTAAAAGAAAAAAATCCTTATTTTTTTACTCAAAACAAAGCTAGAAAGCAAAAAAACAAAACCAAAATCTTTGGGGCACGTGGGTGCCTCAGTTGGTTAAGCACCTGCCTTCCGCTCTGGTCACAGTCTCTGGGTCTCAGCGGGGAGTCTGCTTCTCGCTCTGGCTCTGCCTCTGTGCTCTCTCTCTCCCTCAAGTAAATAAATAAAATCTTAAAAAAAAAAAACCCACCAAAATCCTTAAGTCATCTCCATTTGAGAAATATTTTTAAGAGAAGGCCAGAAAGACAAGGTGTCGAATCAGTTAATCACCAGGTTTTCTCAAGCTTTATAAGCTGATGCTTCTACTCTTCTATTTTTTTTTTTTTTAAGGAAGCTCTACACCCAATATGGGGCTTGAACTCACAACCCTGAGATAAAAGAGTCACATGCTCTGCCCACTTAGCCAGGTGCTCCTACTCTCCTCTTCTCAAAATTCGGCCTTTAAAGCTCTGGATATGGTATGGCAGTCTCCCTCCTGCTTCCTCTCTCCCGTCAGCATTTACGGAGCTCCTGCTATGTTTAATTTCTTTCCCCGCCTTTGAAGGGTTTAAGATTTAAACCTCATCCAGAGTCATCCCTCATCCAAGACATGTCCCTGCTTCAGAGCCTTTGCACCTGTTGTCCCCTTTTGCCTCAAAATTCATCTATCTACATGGTTCGTTCCCTCATTGACTTCAGATTTCTGTTCAGACGTCACCTCCCTAATGAAGCTTTCCTTGAATATTCTACTTAAAATTACATTTTCACTTTTGGTTCTTGCACCTGCTGTTCTATTGTCTGCCCCGTTTTTCTCCATGGCTCATGTCAGTATCTGGCATAGTCTATATTTCAGTCTCTATCTATCTGTCTATCTATCTATCTATCATCTGTCTATCATCAATATATTTAATTTTTTTTCTGTCTCACCCTACTAGAATGTAAGTTCTGGGAGCAGAGATTTTGTATCACTGCTTCCTAAAATGGAGTCTGGTACTTCCTGGATGGATAATATTGGGTGAATGGATAATGAGCTCCAGGTAGTAGTTGACTTGCTCTCAGTCACAGGACTTGAGTGGTGGAGTCAAAGCCAAATTCAGGCCATCTTCCTCTGGCTCTTAACCACAGACCTCGCCTGCTTCTGTTGTCATGTGTACATAATTCATAAGTGTGGGTGTTAGGGCTGTTTTATTATCTGTATGTGGTGGAGCTATGCTTGCAAGAAGGATGAAGCCATGCATAGGTCCGCATACGCACCTTGCCCTTGGCCTGGGGAAACTGTGTTTTCATCAAACAGGAAACAAGGATGTTGGGAATACCTACCTGGGTGGATTGCAATGTTGGAATAGGTTTTGTTTTGGTTTGTCTTTGGTTTTTGGTTTAGAGCAAACGTTTCAGTGTTTTCAAGTGGCCAGTCTCCACAGGACTGGGGAAGGAAAATGGTACCATCACAGGTAGGCCGTGGGTTGAGGGGCTAAAATCTGGGTGGTGCGCCTATGATACGGCGGCTCTTAAGGCTGATGGCGAGAGCCTTTTTGGGAAAGTAGAGGAAAGGGCGCAAGCTACAGGAAGGTCCGAATTTCACTAAACACTTGAACTTTTCTTATGCACCTTGGGCCCTCAATTGGCTAGTTCTCTTCTGTTTATGTACTTTAAAAAATATTTTCCTTTTGAAGTAATTTAAAACTTACAGAAAAGTTTCATATAATAGTTATAGAGAACTTCCATATACTCTTTACCTAAATTTGTCAATTTTTCACATTTTGATGAACTTTCTTTATCATTCTTTTATATATGTACTATACCATGTTTTTTTTTTTAACCATTTGAGAGATGGTTTCATACAATATGCCCCTTTATCTCTCATACTCCGGTGCATATTTCCTAAGAAGAATATTTTTTTTTAATTTAAATTCAATTAGCCAACATAAGAAGAATATTATCTTAAATAACCATGGCACAATTATCAAATTCAGAAAATTTAACATTGGCACTATACTTAAAAGTCCATATTCCAAATTTGTCAATTGTCCCAAGAGTGCCCGTTATGGCATTTTCCCTCTCATTTGAGATCCTAGGCCAGGAACATGTATCATATTTTGTTGTCATATTTCTGTTTCCTTAAACTAAAGTAAACTAAACTTAACTGAAATAGTTCCTCAGCTTTCTTTGTCATTAATGACATTGACATTTTTAAAGACTACAGGCCAGTCTTCTATAGAATGTTCCTGTATTTGTTCTCCCTGATGTTTCTTCTTGACTGGATTCAGGTTCTGTATTCTGAGCTGGCATATGACTTAAATCATGTCTGCTCTTTTCAGGGAGGTCGACCCCAAGATCCACAATGTCCATCTGCTTCGTATTGGTGATATAATTTGATCAAGGTCAAAACTGATCAAGGGGGTGTCTGGTTTCCCCACAGTATAGTTACTATTTTCCCCTTTGCAACTAATAAACAATCTATGAGGAGACAGTCTGAGAATATGCAAATATCCTGCTCTCCTTGTACTTCCCCGCCTAGACTTGGTATCCACTCATGATCCTTGCCCAAGCCAACTTTCATCATAATGATTCCAAAATGGTGATTTTTCTAACTCCAACATTCCCTCCACTTTTATTACTTGGCATTCAACTACAAAGAAGAACCCTCCTTTCTCCTCATTCATTCATTCATTCATTCATTCATTTACTATCAATATGGGCCTTTGTTTTATCCAATAGGTTATAATCCATTTCTATCCTTACTTATTTTAATACTCAAATTGTACCACTTTTGACCATAAGAAGCCCCTTTAATCTGGCTCCCGGGTCCTTTCACCATGACACTTTTTTTTTTCTTCTAGCATTGCCACTGTTACTGGCACAACAAAATGTTCCAGGCTTATCTTATGCTTCCTCTGCTCCACTTGGAATCAGCCATGTCTTCAAGGAACCTTGATTCCTCTTCATGGAGAATGGCATTTAGAAACTACCAGCCTGGGGTGCCTGGGTGGTTCAGTCGGGTAAGCGTCCAACTCTTGATTTTGGCTCAGGCCATGATCTCAGAGTTGTGGGATCGAGTGCTATGTGCTTGGGACGGAGTCTGCTCCTCCCCACCCCCACGCTCACACGCATTCTCTCTCTCTCCCAAATAAATAAATAAATATCTTTTAAAAAAGCAAACAAAAAGAAACCATGATCTAGGCACGACATGTTCATGGCTACTGGGTAGATTTATGGACATTTGAATTTTAAACTAACGTCCTTTTGGATCTCCCAACCCATCCTAATTGTGCTAAGGGAAACAAAGGGCCAGAGCTTTAAAGGGGGAAGTGATGTTCCCCTGGGAGATATCACAGGGGCAGCAGAGAAAATGGAATGATAACCCAGGATGGTGGGGGGGGGGGGTGAGGTACAGAGTTGGGGTGCTTGATTCTTCTCTTTTTTTTAGAGAGAGGTTTTTAAATGTTAAATGAAGTACCTTGGAGGTCAGGCTTTGTATAAAGAAAGCGACATTCTCTCAACCCCTGGTTTAGTGTTGGCATTGCAAGTTTCCTAGAATAATAGATGTGGAGTTGAAAGGTACTCACTTGATGCACCCTTGGCCTCCAGGCAGATTTTTTTAACCTGTATTTTACAAATAAGGCAGCTGAGCTGGGCAAAGCTAAGGTTGTTACGAAGTCACAGAAGTGTTTCTTAAGCAGAAGACGTATCTTATTCTCAAGAGGGATTCCAGTTGTTGGTCCGAGCCACCACCTCTTTAATTTTATCCCCCCAAAAGCAACAATTCTGTGCTTTCTTTTCTAGACAGATTTTGTCAGTTCTTGAGATCCAGTTTCCACATGTTAGGAGAATCCAGGAGTCCGACGACCTAGTTTTGACAAATTCCTGAAGTTCATTTTTAGCAAATTCTCCGGAGCCAGCATAATTAGCTTGCACATTTCCTTCGTTCGTAGCATGTTATTGTTAGTTTTTTTCTTATAACCACATACATTTTAAAGTTGGATGGGAGGTTTCAACCGGAGGTGTGTTGGTGCCGTTCCCTTCTGCCAAGGAAGATAGACTGGAGGGTTGTGAATACCAGGTATCGATACTGGGGTTTCTTTGGGGGAAGATTTTAAGCGACACTTTCAATTTCTTCAATACATGAGGGCTGTTTCTTCTTGAGTAAGATTTGGTAATTTTTGTCTTTCAGAAAACTGGTCTACTTTCATCTAAGTTGCAGGATTTATTGATATAAACTTGTTTCCTTGCTATCCTTTAGGATCTGTGGAATCTGTGTATGTTACCTGTCTCATTCCTGACGTTGATGACTCGTGTCTTCTCTCTTTTTTTCCTGTTCCGTTGTTAGAGGTTTCTTGCTATTGATCTTCTCAAAGAGCCAGCCTTGGTGTTGCTGAGTTTCTTAATTGTTTTTCTTACTTGATTTCTGCTCTAATCTTTATCCAAGTGAGTTTTCCAGATTGGCAATATTCGGTGCATACTGTCACACACTGATGCTGAAAGAGTAACGTCCTGAGGAAAATGGAAGCTTTGCTCACTACAAAGCTATAGTAATCAACGCAGGTGGCCTACAATCTGCAGACCAAAGTACTAGAGTGAGAATCCAGAAATAAGCCCTCACATTTACAGTCAATTGATTTTCAACAAGGATGTCGAGACAGTACATCGGGGGAAAGAATAGTCTTTTCAACAAATGGTGCTGGGACAACTGGATATCCATATTCAAAAGAATGAAGTCGAACCGCTTTATCACATCATACACAATAATTAACTCATAATGAATTAGAGAACTAAGTATAAGAGCTAAAAACTATGAAGCCCTTGGAAGAAAATAGAGGAGTATATCTTAGTGAGCTTGGGTTATGCAAAGTCTTCTTATGTATGACACTAAAAGCACAAGCAACCAAAGAAAAAATAGATAAATTGGACCTCTTCAGAATTTAAAATTTGTGCTTCAAAGCACACCACCAAGAATGTGAAAAGGCAACGTGTAGACTGGAAGAAGATATTTGCAAATTATAGATCTGATAAGGCACTTATATCTGGAATGAATGAAGCCCTTTTACAACTTAATTGTAAAAGACAAATTACCCAATTAAAAAATGGACAAGGGATCTGAATAGACATTTCCCCAGAAAAAATATACATATGGCCAATAAGTACATGACAAGATGCCCAACATCATTAGTCATCAGGGAAATGCAAATCAAAACCACAATGAGATACCACTTCATACCCACTAAGATAGTTACGACAAAAAAAGAGAAATAGCATGTGTTGGTGAGAATGTAAAGAAATTGGAACCCTCATGCACTGCTGGTGGAATTGTAAATTTGTGCAGCCCCTTTGGAAAATAGTCTGGCGGTTCCTCAAAGGTTAAATATAGAGTCATCATATGACCCAGGAATTCCACTCCCAGGTATATACCTAAGAGAAACGAAAACTTACATCCACGCAAAAACATGTATACAAATGTTCATGGCAGCATTATTCGTAATAGTGCCAAAGTGGAAACGATCCAAATGTTCATTGTCTTGGTCAGGGTTTTCCAGAGAAACAACCAAGAGGGGGTGTGTATATATATATATATATATATGAGGAGATTTATTATAGTAATTGGCTCACCTGGTTATGAAGGTTGAGAAGTTCCACAATCTGCCATCTGCAAGCTGGAGGGCCAGGAAAGCCAGTGGTATAACTCATTCTGAGTCCAAAGGACTGAGAACCAGTTGGGCACTGATATATGTCCTAGCAAGAGGCTGAAGGCCCAAGAACCAGGAGCTCTGGTGTCTGAGGACAGGAGAAGATAGATGTTCCAGCTCAAGAAGAGAATTTGCCCTTCCTTTGCCTTCTTGTTCCATTTGGGCCCTTAAAAGATTGTGTGATGCCCGCCCGCATTGGTGAGATGGGATCTCTCTACTCAGCCTACCAAATTAAATGCTAATCTTTTCTAGAACACTCTCACAGGCACACCCAGAAATAATGTTTTGCCAGCTATGTGGGCATCCCTTGGCCTAGTCAAGTTGGAACATAAAAGCAACCATCGTATTCATCAGCCGATGAATGAGTAAATAAAATGTGGGATGGCCATACAATGGAATGTTATTTGACCACACAAAGGAATGAGGTACTGGTATGTACTACAAAATGGTTTAACTTTGAAAACATTATCCTAAAAAAAAAAAAGCCAATCTCAGAAGACCATATATGGTATGTTTCCATTTATTTGAAATATCCAGAATAGAAAGTAGATTTGGGGCTGCCCAAAGCTGGAGGTTAGAGGGGAATGGAAAGTCATTTCTAATGGGTACAAGATTTTGGGGAGCAGTGATGAAAATGTACTAAGATTAATTGTGGTAATGATTACACAAATCTGTGAACATATTAAGACCATTGACTTGTACCCTTTAAGTGGGTGAATTGAATGGTATATGAATTATATTTGAATAATCCTGAAGTATATATTTGTGAATAAAAGCTGATATATATGTATACATCTGTCCTTCTAAGTTTGGAACAAGACAGACAGGTCCACACTCACTCCTTCTATTTAACAGTGTACTTGAAGTTCTAGCTAGGTAATAAGGCAAGGAAAAAAAGACATAAAAATTAGAAAGGAAAAAAGTAAAATGTTTTTATTTGCAGGTGACATGATCCTCTATGTAGAAAATTCTAATGAGCCCACGAAAATGCTACTAGAACTAGTTTAGCAAGGTTGCGAGATACAAGATCAATATACAAAAATTACTTGTATGTCTGTACACCAGCAGCAAACTATTGGAAGTGGAAATTGAAAGACAGTATCATTTACAATATCATCAAAAAAGAAGAGAGAAATATGTAAGGACAACTCTGATGAAAGATGTGCAAATCCCATACACTGAAAACTAAGAAAACATTGGTAAGAGAAATTACATAAGACTTGAATGGAGAGATATACAATGCTTATTGCTGAAAGGTCTAGTATTGCTGAGATGTTAATTCTCCCCAAACTTATTTATAGATTCAGTGTATTCTCAGTAGAAATCCCAGCATGGTTTTCATAGAAATTGACAGTTGATTCACTATTTTTTTTAAAGACTTTATTTAACCACTTGAGAGGGAGAGAGTGTGCGCGTGAGAGAGAAAGCACAAATGGGAGGAGGGGCAAAGGGAAAGGGCACAGGAGGCTCCCTGCTGAGCGGGGAGCCCTATGCAGGGCTTGATTCCAGGACCCTGGATCACAACCTGATCAGTCAGATAAGCATCCAACTCTTGATTTCTGCTCAGGTCATGATCTCAGAGTTGTGGGATCAAGCCCTGGGTCCAGCCCCACATGGGGCTCCATACTCAGCAGGGAGTCTGCTTGAAGATTCTCTCCCTCTGCTCCTCCCCCTACTCACACATGTGCATGCTCTCTCTCTCTAAAATAAATAAAATCTTTTTTAAAAAAGATTTTTAAAAAAGATTTTATTTAAGATTAAGATTTAAAGATTTAAAAAAGATTTTATTTATTCATTTATTTGAGAGAGAGCATGAGTGGATGGGAGGGGCAGAGAGAGAGGGGGAAGCAGGGTCCCCGCTGAGCAGGGAGCCGGATGCGGGACTCTATCCCAGGACCCTGAGATCATGACCTGAGCTAAAGGCAGACACCTAACCAACTGAGCCATCCAGGTGCCCCTAAAATAAATAACTCTTAAAAAAGAAAAGAGTGGCGTGAGCATAGGATGGGCAGGCATTAGCAGAAATTTACATATTTAAATGTAGTACTATTTACATTTTAAAACAGTGATGAATAAAATGGAATGAGAATTATAACATAAATTACTTAATATAAATTAAAGAGGTAGGGTCGTCTGGGTGGCTCAGTCGTTAAGCATCTGCCTTTGGCTCAGGTCATAATCCCGGCGTTCTGGGATCAAGCCCCGCATCGGGCTCCCTGCTCAGTGGGAAGCCTGCTTCTCCCTCTCCTACTCCCCCTGCTTGTGTTCCCTCTCTCGATGCCTCTCTGTCAAATAAGTAAATAAAATCTTTTTAAAAAATTAAAAATGTCAAGTACAACACTGTATTTTTCAAGAATACATATAGATTTGTCATGTACTAGAGTAGATCCCTAAGGTGCGGGAAGGAGATGACGGGGGGCGGGGGGGATGAGGGCTGGAGTAATAGCCCATACTAAACTATGAAGAGACACCTTTGTAGACACATGTTTAACGCAAAAGTGAAAGGAGGTGAGAAAACAGCCACAGTGAGCAGACGACTTTTTCCAGAAATTTGGCTACAGCAGGAAGCTGAGAAGTGGGACAGCTTGATAAGGATGTGGGGTGAAGAGGAAAGTTAGAGATGGGATGTTGTAGAGCATGTCGGGTACTAATGGGAACATTTGGTAGAGAGGAGAAAGGAAGGGCGGTGCCTGGAACTCACAAAAGGGACTTGGTGTTTGAGATGGTCAGAGGGGAGAGAACCACCCGTGATGTGAGAAGGGCGTTCCTGTGGCTCACAGGAGGGACTTGGGGTGGGGGAAAGCCGGAGTGGGGGGGTTGGGTGGATCTATAGAGCTGGAGATGGATGCTGGGAAAAGAGAGAAGAAATGAAGTTGTTCGGGATGTGTGGGTGGCTCCGTGGGTTAAGCGTCTGCCTTCGGCTGGGGTCATGATCCCGGGGTCCTGGGATCGAGTCTCACATTGGGCTCCTTGCTCAGCAGGGAGCCTGCTTCTCCCTCTGCCTGCCGCTCCCCCTGCTTGTGCTCTCTCTCTGACAAATAAATAAATAAAATCTTAAAATAAAAAGAAATGAAGTTGTTCTTTTGGAGAATGGGAAGGGAGTCCTCCAGATTACTAGGGTCACTGGACACTGCTGAAATGCTCGTTTGCGTTCTGTGTTTCAGAATTGTGGAGTGTGTGTTGGAGGAGGGGTGCTGCGAACAGCAAGGAGCGGGAGGACTCATATGGGAGGGAGAAACTCTGACTTGTGGAGTATGAGATGCTATGGAGGTCGCAGACCACTGGGCCAGCACAGATCAGAAAGGGGACTACAGAAGAGGGGAGTGAGTGTTATATGGGGATCCCAGGACAAGCAAGGAGATTTGGGCAAAAGACTGGACAAATCAACGGGGTGAAGGGACGGCGTTTGAGGCAGAGGATGGGCCCAGAGTTTGAGGGGCACAGAGAGGGCAGCTGCGAAGAGACCCCAGACGGGAAGACAAGGTGCTTCCTAGCCCAGGAGGAGAGCCTTGCTGGGTAGGAAGGTGGCCCCAGAGTCCTCCCTGCCTCGCATGCAGACTCCCACTCCAGGTGCTCTGTCCCCACTGATGTCCTGGAGGGAGAGCTGCCACCGCCCTGCTGCCACCGCTGGGCACCAGGGTGAAACAAGGTACCACAAAGGGTCCTGAGTCTGAGCAAAGGAGAGGCTTTCCGGTCTGACCCACCTCTAATCCACTTTGGTTCAGCCCAAATGTGTTCTGCTCTGGGCACGTTTGGCCTTCTGCCACTGCCCGCTTCTCAGACCAGGAGTCAGGGCAGAGAAGCACCCGCGAGGGCTTTGGAGGACGAGGGGACCTGGATGGAGCCCAGTCGTGTACAAGCCTCAGGACTATGAATAAGTTGAAAAACCCAATGTATGGGGCTCCTGGGTGGCTCAGTCGTTAAGTGTCTGCCTTTGACTCAGGGCGTGATCCCAGAGTCCTGGGATCGAGCCCCGCATCGGGCTCCCTGCTCTGCTGGGATCCTGCTTCTCCCTCTCCCACTCCCCCTGCGTGTGTTCCCTGCCCGCCCCCACCCCGCCTGTCTCTCTCTCTGTGTCAAATAAACAAAATCTTAAAAAAAAAAAAAAAAAAGGAAAGAAAAACCCAATGTAAAATGAGGAGATAACGCCTCCCTGGCATTGGCTTAATCTCCTTACCATAAAAGAGCGCTATAATTGTGGAGAAGGATGGCTTGCTTTCATGTACTCTAATGCAGCGGTTGTCCAAGCGTGGTTCCTCGACCAGCAGCATCCGCATTTCTTGGGAATTCTCAAGCCACGCCCTAGACGCACTGAATCAGAAAGTCTTGGGGTGGGGCTCAACCTTCTATCCCTGCAAGCCCTGGAGGTGATTCTAGTGCGTGATCAAGTTTGACAATCACTGTTCTAAGGGAATTTCCACTCCAAGCACCTGCCTCTCCTTAACCATATTGCTGCTGGGGCCAGGGGCTGTGCAGTGAGGGCTTGAACTTGGACTTAGTAAGGGGAAGGCCTAATGAGGAGACCTGGCGAGGAGCTTCCTCATTTTCACCATGTAGGAGTCTGGAGACCAGCTTTGGAGAACCCCTGAGCAGAGGTCAGGACCACGGGGGATCCTGAAAGAACATGACTCAGATGACCTTGGCTTTACAGGAATGAGGTCATCAGAGCTGTTTTTCCTGCATACCAGACAGCAACAGGAACCACTAAAGAGTTTTGAGACAACTTACGAAAATATTAGGAGCACTTAAAGAGATTCAAGTAGTGTACCAAAAAATACTTTCTGGAACTAAAGAAATGTCATTTCAACAACAAAAAAATTAGTATATGCATTGAAAGAGGAAAGTCTGGCCACTGCTGAGACTCAAATGAGTGGCTTGGAAGAACAAGTGGAAAGAATATTTCAAAGCATGGAGCAAATAATACAAAGAGATGGAAATAACAAGGAAAATATGAGACTTGGAGAATAGTTCCAGTAGTCCTAACATTCAAATGTATTAGCTCCAAGAGAACGAAAAGGCATAGATGGAAGAGAGGCAATAATTTAAAAATAGAAGAAGACTTCAGTGACTTGAAAGAAAGATCTCAGCTTGCAGACCGAAAGAGCACAGGAAGACACAAAAAAGGAAAGAAAAGAAAGAAAAGAAAAGACAGACATCTAAGCACGAAACTCCTGAATTCCAAGATTAAAGAAAAACATTTTCAAGTTTCTAGACAGAAAGAGCAATTTCTGTACAAAGGGAAACGCATCAACTTGACCCGGGATTCTTCATCTGCAGTACTCGAAGCTAAACGTGGGGACAGTGAGAGAAAAGGACCAGCTGCCCAGGGACTTCATCCCCAGCTGGGAAAGCTTCCACCTGTCAGAGCAAAAGAAAGATATTTAGAGCTAGAAAGAGTATATTAATCTCCTATCGCACCTGAGGAAAATACTCAAAAAACTCAGGGAACAGAGAAGTCAAATTAGAGGAAGACGAGGGGAGGAAAAACCTGCAGTGAGCAGGACACTTGGCCAAATATCATGCTGTTAAATGTTCATGGAGCTGGACAGACACCTAATTATATCTAGGACCCTAAGTACTGTGCTCTCTCAGCCACACCTAGGGATGGGAAGCAGAGTAAGAGAGATCAGACAAAGTATTCTGAAGGTCTCTCTTGATGGGGTAGAAGTGGCAGGAAAATAGAACATCTTAATGGAAGAAATAATTGGTATATTTAAAAATGATGTTTAAGAAGTAAGTATTGGGGGGCGCCTGGGTGGCACAGCGGTTAAGCGTCTGCCTTCGGCTCAGGGCGTGATCCCGGCGTTATGGGATCGAGCCCCACATCAGGCTCCTCCGCTATGAGCCTGCTTCTTCCTCTCCCACTCCCCTGCTTGTGTTCCCTCTCTCGCTGGCTGTTTCTATCTCTGTCGAATAAATAAATAAAATCTTTAAAAAAAAAAGAAGTAAGTATTGGATTGTCAGTGCGGGGAAGGCAGGTAAGTATCAAGGGACTGGAAAAGTATATTTGAACCTCCAAAACAAGAAGGGAGCAGAGGAAATGGAATGAACAGCAGCAACCTGCTATGGAATGAAGAAAGAACATACGATACAATGTAAGATACGATACAGAACACGAGGAAATCAAATGTGCCATTCATTCCATTTTGGGGGTCGTAATTAATTCAAAACAAGACATAAATCAGTGGATTTGTATATACAAAGATCAGTTGATTTCAGTATGCTAGCAATGAACAGTCAGAAATTGAAATTAAGAAAACAATAGCATTAGGGGCGCCTGGGTGGCACAGCGGTTAAGCATCTGCCTTCGGCTCAGGGCGTGATCCCGGCGTTATGGGATCGAGCCCCACATCAGGCTCCTCCGCTATGAGCCTGCTTCTTCCTCTCCCACTCCCCCTGCTTGTGTTTCCTCTCTCGCTGGCTGTCTCTATCTCTGTCAAATAAATAAATAAAATCTTAAAAAAAAAAGAAAACAATAGCATTAAAACATATGAAATACTGAGAGACAAATCTGACATAAGATGCACAAATTCTGTGTGCTTAAAACTGTGAAATGTTGCTGCGATAAACCAGAGACTAAGACTTGAATACGAGAGAGATATACAGTGCTATTGGGCACAGAGACTCCATTTTAAGGTGCCAGTCCTATACAAATCCATGTATAGATGCAATGTGCAATCCCCAATCAGAATCCCAGCAGACTTTTCTCTCTCTCTCTCTCTCTCTCTCTCTTTTTTGGGACATTCACAAGCTCGTTCTAAAATTTATATGGCAATTCAAAAGACCTCAAATAGGCAAAACAACTTCGAAAAAGATCAAGGTTGGAAGACTTACACTGCATGTTTTCAAGACTTATTAAAAAGCTGCTGTAATCAAGACAGTATGGCGTTGGCATAAAGAAAGACCAAGACAAAAAATCAGTGGGACAGAATAGAAAGTTCAGAAATAGATCTACAGTTGCAAAGACAATTCAGTGGAGGAAGGGTAGCCTTTTCAACAGATGGTACTAGAACCATTGGACACACACACACACACAGATGAAACTTAACATATAGTTCACATGATATACAAAACTTAGCTCAAAAGAAATCACACTGCTGAATGTAAAACCAAAATCTATGAAACTTCTAGAACAAAACGTAGAAGAACATCTTTGGGACTTCAAGTTGGGCAAAGATTTTTTAGATACCACACCCAAACTATGCTCTAGAAAACGAAAAACACAAACAAACCCTGATAAATTGGATTTCATTAAAATTAAAATCTTCTGCTCTGTGGAAGAAACTGTTAAGGATACAAAAAGACAAGGCACAGACTGGCAGAAAATATTTGCAGATCACCTATCCGTTCAAGGACTTGTATCCAGAATATATAAAGAACTCTCAAAAGTAATAATAAAAACCCAACACCCAATTTAAGAAGGAGCAAAAGGTTTGAACAGACACTTTGCCAAAGAATATATGCTGGTGATGAATGAGCACATGGAAAGATGCTTAGCCTCTGTGGTCATTGTAGAAACAGAAAGGAAAACCAAAGTGAGATACTCCTGCCGACCTGTTAGAATGGCTAAAATGAAAAAGACTGACCATACCAAGTGTTGACAAGAATGTGGAACAACTGGAACTTTCATAAACCTCTGGTAGGCATGTGTATTACGGTTCAACCACCTTGAAAGACAATTTGGCAGTTTCTTCAAAAGTTAAAGATACACCTACCTTGTGATTCAGACATTCTACCCCTAGGTACTTAGCCCCCCAAAATGAAAGTGTATATTCACACAGACTTACGTAAGTGTTCCAGCAGCTTCGTTTGTAATGGCTTTATTTGAAAACAACACAAATGTTCATGGATGGCTAAATGGATAAACCAATGATGTCACAATGGACTACTCCTCAGTAAGAAAAAACAACGAATGGAATAACGTGAATAAATCTAAAAATAATTATGCTCAATGAAAGAAGCTGGAGAGAAAAGAGTACATACTCTATATTCCGTTTATGTAAAATTCTAGAAAATGCAAACGAATCTGACATGACAGAAAGTAGATCAGTGATGGCCGGGGGATGGTGGGATGGAGGTGGGGACGGACAACCGGTAACTCGCAGCGATGAGAGGAATGCGTTCTACGGACCTAATGCACAGCATGGTGACTATACTTACTACTGTGTTATACACTTGAAAGTTATTAAGAGAGAAGATCTTAAATGTTATCACCACACACACGTAATTCTGTGAGAGGATGGAGGTGTGAACTAACATTTTCGTGGTAATCATTTTGCAACATATACATATATCCACTCATCACATGGTACGCCTTAAACTACATATTTTATTTTATTTTTTAAAAGATTTTATTTATTTATTTGTCAGAGAGAGAGAGAGAGAGCACAAGCAGGGGGAGCAGCAGGCAGAGGGAGAAGCAGGCTCCCCACTGAGTAAGGAGCCCAATGCGGGACTCGATCCCAGGACCCCGGGATCATGACCCGAGCTGAAGGCAGCTGCCTTACTGACTGAGCCACCCAGGCGCCCCTTCAACTACATACTTTAATAATACCTCGCTAAAGCTAGAAAAAATCAGAAAAATAAAAATGATGAGTTTGTCCAAATCCATAGACTGTTCCACACCAGGAGGGAGCCCTAAATTACGGCCCGTGGGTGAGAATGATGTGTCAGTGCGGGTTCATTCGCTGTAACAAGCGTAGCACTCCGGTGGCCGATGCTGCGAATGGGAGAGGCTGTGCATGTGTGGGGGCGGGAGGTATATGGGGCATCTCTGTGTCTTTGATCAGTTTTGCTGTGAACCTGAAACTGTTCTTAAAAATCAAGCAATCAATCAAATAGTGAATAAAAATTGTTGGTACATACAGGAAAATAGATTCAATTTTTAAGGCACTGACCATAATGCGAAATGAAGATAACAGACATAGTTTTCTGCTTATCAGATTGGCAAAAATAAGTAAGTTGACAAAACCCTGTATCGGCAAGGGGGCTGGGCAATGGGCGATATCATACAACCTAAATTCACTTAAACCTTCCAGAGGGAAGTTGGGCAATGCATACAAAATTTAGAGTAATACCGCCCAATGTTCCAGTAACTCTGCTTCTAGAAAATTCCCGTAGGACAACGCACAAAGACGTGTGTATATACACGAGGAAGTTCATCCTAGAATTGTTTATAAGAGCAAAATACTGGAAACAATTGAAATGTATGTAATTACTTAAATAAATTCTAGTATATACATGCAATGCAATGCCACACGGTAATTAAAAGTGATGAAAGAGATCCATATTACTGACATGGAAAGATATCCGTACGTGCTGTCCACACGTTCAAAAAAAAAAAAAAAAAAGAAGTACGGGCGCCTGCGTGGCTCCGTCGGTTAAGCTTCTGTCGTTGGCTCAGGTCATGATCCCAGGATCCAGGATCCCTGCTCCACCGGGAGCCTGCTTCTCCCTCTGCCCCTCCCCCTGCTTGTGCACCGTCTCTCCCTCCCTCTCTCTCTCTCTCTCGCACAAATAAATAATTTTTTAAAAGATTCTTATAAAAAAAAAAAAAGAAGTACCAATCCCTCTCTTAGAGGCCCTGGTTTGTTTGGTCCTCTGTCGCCCGGGGCTAAGTTCCCCCAAAGTTTGCTGATCTGGATGTCTTCCCAGCACCAGGTGCGGTGGGGACCATGTACGGAGGACAGAAACGATCCTCTCCTCAGAGTGACTGCACAGTCTGATTTCTGGAATGGTGCTGAACACGAATATTTTGACCTCCTGAACCCGTACAGTCAGGACACTCTTCATTTTAAGGTCTACTTTAGAGCAGTGGAAACTGGGGCTCAGGAAGTTAAAATAATTACTTCAGGTCTGTACAGACACTTCCTCTCCTGGGTCTGCGGGGAAGTGGAGGCCTGCTGTGGGCCCTCCCCAAAATATGCCAGAGGTTGCTGGGAGCAAAAGGATGAAGGGGCGTGGAAATGCGAGTTGAAGAAGGAGTAGAGGTGGAAGGGAAGGTGAGGTTGGGTTTTGGGGAGCAGTTGGCATCAACAAGGCAATGAATGGCATCCAAGACTCTCAGCCCCTCCCACCACACAGCCTCGCCTCTGCAGACACAGCTCTTCAGGCATGCCTGTCAAAAGTGGGTCTTCAACGAATAAGGAATGAAGGAATAAACGAATGAATGAATAAAAAGAGACACAGTTTATTATCGTAGTGGAAGCAGTACAAAAAGCGAGCCAACCCCTTCTCAGACCTTGGCGGCCCCGGCTTCTCTAGCTCACCCTGCATTCACCAAATCTGTAAGATCCTCACGTCTCCCCAAGTCTGGACAGTCATGAGGGAGGAGGGGGCTCTGTGGTGATCTAGGGGGCTGGCGGCTCAGAGCCACCACATTCTGAGTCTGTGCTCGGCTGCCCTCCAGTTCCACAGATCTCAGCCCCTGGAGTCCCTGGTGGGGTCATGCCTGCCAGGCCCCCTGACTCAGAGCTAGATCTGGGAATGCAGGGAGAGGCCCCCTGGGCCCGGGCTTTGCAGGCAGAGGAGAACTTGGTGGTATCAGCTGGGCAGTGAGGGTGCTCTGACCTCTAGGAATGGCAGGACCAAGATCGAGGTGTCACCAGCCCCCAGAAGGTTGTCTATGCCAGAGAGAGGTGAATCGTGCATGAGTTCCCTCCTGTGCCCACCCTACACATCCAAGGCACGGAAGCCCCCAAACCAGGCCCTGGGCCCTGATCACGGCTGTTGAATTGGGCAACAAAAGGGGGCTGGCTATTGGGGAGGGGAGGTGTGTCCTTCTGGATGGGGAGCTGAGTGAGGGTCGTGGTCCCTTACCTGGGGTAGGGGGCAGTGTCGCCGAGCGTACCATTCCTGGCAGTACAGGCTGACCTGGATGCCCTGGCCCAGAAAGAGCATGGTCCACATCAGCACGTTCCATGCGGGGCCGGTGTGCCGGTCATGCATCATGAAGTTCATCAGCCCTGATGCCGGAGGAAAGTTGTTGCTCCGAGTCCAGATCCCTCGTCTCCCTGGCTGCCCTCCCATCCCAGGGCACCGGGGAGAGAAGGAACAGGAAGGCACCGTTGGGCAGGATCTTGAACCCAGCTCCAGAAACCCATAGAGGTCTCAGTAGCTCGTGCGAAAGCTGGACCCTCGGTTTATACATCGGATCCTGGATCTTCTACTAAACCTTCCAGCCTCATGCCAGTTCTCCCCTTTGTCTCCCTCTGTGTGTGCCCCGCTCAGACGCTCCTCTCCAGCCAGGAATCTTCTCCCACATCCCCCCCGGAGACCCCCTGCTCCCTCCCTCCCTGTTCCCAAGTTCTTTCCCACCCCAACTTTCATGCCTCCCCCCAGAACGGTATGTGGCCTCCCCTGTCAGTCTGGAATCTCCAGGAGCAGGACCCCAGGCCTCCTCCCTCTGGATGGCTCCCCCTCCCGTGGCACACAGAGGCCCAGCTCACCTCCAATGACGAAGAAGAGGATCAGCATGACGGGGTAGAAGAATCCCAGGACAAAGCAGAAGATGTACTCATGGACCACGGCAGACACCAGGAACACACCCAGCATGGCGGCCCCTCGAGCCCGGCCACCGAGGAGCTGGCAGGGGTGGGGGGAGGAGGGTGGAATGAGTCTCCCCAAGACTCCTCCACAAAGAGCCCCCTCCTTTAGGAAGCCGAGAGAGGGTATGGTACAATGGAAAGAATATGGGATTTGGAGTCTGAAGTCTCTTAAATGTCTCATTTAAGAGCATTTTACTGGCTCTTCGGGCCTTACGTACAATCTTTAAAAGGGGATATAATAATAACTACTTCTGAGGGGTGATGTGCAGACTACGTATGCGGAAAGTCTTGGTAACTGAGAGTCGCTATATTCATGTTCCTTAGAAGGCCAAGGAGGGGAGACATGCTCCATGGCGGGGTGGAGTTGAGGATAAGGAAGGAAGTTAGATTCTAGGAGGATTTTCTGCCCACTGGGTTGGGTAGAAGGGGGTAGATGGAAGTCAAGGGGACCCCTAGGTCTGGAAAAGGTGGATGGTGCAGACAGAGGGAAGGAGAATGTCCTGGAGAGGCCCCATTAACTGTGGGAGCTGAGGGGGTCTGCCAAGCCCATACCCAGAGCCCGTCTTGATAGACGTAGCTATACAGCCAGTCATGGACCACCACGTTCCACGTCCGGTAGTAGTTGGAGAAGGACGTCGAGTTCCACCAGTCCTGGGGAAGAGTGGGGTCAGGGTTGGGGGAAGGAGGTGAGCATCACGGTCCTGACTCTTCCCAGGCCCCAGCTGCTCCCCCTTGCTTCCTGCCCCCTGTCCCAGTGTTCCACGGGGGGCTGGCCCCGGCAGAAGAGAGACAGCAGGCACTCTCCCAGCTGCCTCTTCAGGACCAGCGACCCTGCACTCCCTCCTTTACCCCGTCTCAGGAGAGGATGATTCCAAAGTACCACGCACACGAAAGCAGTTAGCCCTGGCTGGTCAGGAGGCGGAGGGGTGGCATTGGAACCACAACCAGGAGCACTTTCTCATGTGGGAGATTGACAGCACCGCGGAGGTGACACCCCATGGAGCCACCCCCCCCAGATCACTCCCCAGCCCTCCCTGCATCCAGCGCCCAAGTGGCCAGGTCCAGGCCCCACCCGGTAGAACATTCTGTCTCCGAATCGTAGCATCTCTGCGAAGGCGTTGAGCCAGCAGTGGAGGAAGGCAAAGAAGATGAGTAGCAGCATGAAGATGCCTGGTGCGGGGGGACAAGGGCTGTAGGTCAGACGGGCCCACCCGGATCCCCTGGGAAGCTCTGAGGGGCCCTCCTCAGCAACCAGGGCCCCAACTCCTGCCAACCATTTATGAGTCACTCACTAATTCATGCATTCATTAATCCATCCAGCTGCTCATGAGCCTCGCCAGATGTTGGGGAGGCACAGATAAATCTCAGAGCCCCTGAGCATCAGGAGTTCACAGAGTGGTTGGAGAGAGAGACAGACAGACAGAGATAGGGACAGTGACATGTCCAACCACGCATCAAGGTCAAACGTGCCGGGAGTTAGGCATGATGGCCATTGATGTGCCCGGGAGTGCAGAGCAAGGGATGGGTCATGGGGATTGATGGATAAAACTGAAAGGCTTCCCGGAGGAGGAAGAATTGCAGTCATAGGGCTCCAAAAAGGGACTGGATTTCATGGCTGGAAAATGGGGAAAGGGTAGTCTAAGCTGAGGGACCAGTATGAGCAAAGGCCAGGAGTCACGAAAGTGCACGTCTTTCAAGGAACTTGCGGGGCTTGTGGCAGGATGAGAAGATAGGAGGGGCTGCCTGGGAAGGGACCTTGAATGCCAGGCCAAGGGGTCAAATCTTATCTGGAGAGGCCAGCAACGGGGAATCGCTGGAGTTTTTGAAGCAGGGTGGGGAAAGATTGACCTGGAGGAGGGACGTTCATTTGGGCAGCAGCTTCAGGGGCAGGCGGGAGAGGAAAGATTGAAGGGGTGAGGAGACAGATGAGGAGGCCAATGTGGAAAGAGAGAGTGGAGCGGTCATCTGAAGTGAGCAATGATGGGAGGGGCCACATGAGGGAGGGGAGGACGGGAGTCCCCTACTAGGAAGCCTTCCCCCCCGAGCGCAGCCCTCCCTGGCCCTGTCTTCGCTGGTTATACCTGGCAACGTGGCATGCATGATAGAAAGCACCAGAGCTCGGGTACTGAAGGGCTCCCGGCTCATGTTGGCAAAGACGGGAACGCAGAGGCGGCTCAGGATGAAACAGGCATACAGCACGCAGCCCAGCGCCTGGGGTGTGCGGGGGGGGGGGGGTCACATCACTTTGAGAGGGTCACGAGCAGCTGCCCCCTCGCTCTGGAATTGGATTCTGGCCCAGCACCTGCCTCCTCTTACCTTAGCACCACCCTCGGACCCCCTCCCCAGGCTCCCCCTTCCCCACTCCCAGAAATGCCCCCTCAGCCACCACGAGTCCACCCTTCTGCCCCATCTTCTGACCTGGGCAAAGTTCTTGGCCACATAATTCCACCTGACGCTGGGTGTCCTGCAGCAGCAATGGGGATAATATGTTTTGTTTTGTTCCCTGCCCGCTGGGGCACAGGCCCTCTCTCCGAAGCTCCCTCGGTTGCTCAGGCCTGGGAGGATTATCTGGGGAGGTAAGGGTCTCGAACACTTTGGACCTTCCATAATAGACATGGCAAATGAGTTTTTAGCTCGAATGTCAACTAAAGTGACTGACCATCAGGAGTTTGCTCCAGACTGATGTGCTTCCCAGGGTGGAGGATTGTCAGTACTAAAACTGGGGCAGTCCTTGGTCACTCTCGTGTCACCATGGCTGTGCAAAGGAGAAGGGGGAAGCTACCTGCCACTTATTTCCCATTTTAATTATGGGATGCTTCCTGAGAAAGTGGCCAGTGTCTGGGGTGCGGCTAAAGACCTCAGAGAAAGGAAAATAGAAGGGCAAGGTCCCTGATGGGCGTGGGCATTTGAGAAAGAGGTGCAGGGTCTTACCTGGGGTAAGTCTTCCTGTAGATTAGCGTGGGGCAGAAGAGGAAGTAGAGGTAACTGGAGAAACTGGGGGCCTGCGTGCCCTCACCTGGGGAGGAGTGAGAGGGCTCCATCAGTGAAGGGGGAAGGGAGCGGGGGTGAGGGGTGGGGGTTGGGGGTGGAGGGCCGGATAGGACAGGGGTTCAGGGGAGCCTGGGGAGGGGCTGGGACTAGGGGGTGGAGGGCCGGATAGGACAGGGGTTCAGGGGATGGGTGAGGGGCTGGATACTGGGTCTGGAGGTGTGGTGGGGAAAGTGAAACTAGGCAGGAGTGGAAACTGCTCTTTGACACCCTTCTTTTGCTCTCATTCCAGGCACCCTACTTTCTGGTACAGGACCTGCTTGGTCAGCGTTCCATTTGGCACGCACAAGTTCCACCACACATTCTTTCTCTCCTTCTGTTCTGACTTCCCAATATAAGGCTCTCATATCCTGGGTCTTTCCAGGCTAGGCCTGGAAATTGGAAAGTGTCAGAAGTCCTGGGTAACAGAGGTGCCATATCTCAGAGGCGGACCTGAGAATCCTAATGACTAAGGCCTGCAGAGTCCAGTTGGAGGCCAGAGTTCTGCCCTGGGGGCAACACAGGCTTAGGAAGCCACAGCTTTTATGAGAATCCTGCAACCGCTGACTTCACTCAACCGGCCAAAGGGACTGAATTCACAGCAGGGCCAGCCCAAGGCCTCACCTACTCTGGCACAAAGGGTTCCAGGCACAGCCTCTCTCAGGAAGGAGTAGCTCTTCATCAGGAACCTGACCTGAGATGGAAGGGAAGGGAGGTTACGTTGCTGTGTGGCTTTGAGCGAATCACTTAACATCTCTGTGGGCTCGGTTACGGAAGAGAGGCAGGCGGACTGCAAAATCTGCAAGGTCAAAGCCCATACTTTATCTTTCTGTCGGACAGTCTTACAGCCTAACAGGTAGCTGCTGGGATGAGTCAAGGGTAAAGGGGTACAGGAATGGGCAGGGCGGAGCCTCCAGCCAGCCAACCAGCCCCCGTGACTCCTTGCGAAGTCCGATGATATTTGCGAAGCCACAAATTTCCTCGGAGCCAGCTGGTGCGCTTAAATCCTTGGCGCCGGACTCCGCCCCTAGGAACTAGCTCCGCCCCTACCAGTGCCTTAGCCTCAAGCGCCCTCCCCCACAGGAGCCCCGCCCCAGCCTCGGCTCGCCCATCACCTGCTCGAAGACTAGGACACAGCGCGAGGCGGGCGGGAGCTGATACTTCAGGGCCACGTGGACCGGCAGGACGCAGAGCACGGCGGTGTGGGCGGCCAGCAGCGCGCAACCTAGGCCCACCCCCAGCGTCCAGGCCCCTGCAGCCCGGGGCCTCGCCCACAGCCGCAGGGCCTGGTAGGGCACCAGCAGAGTGGACAGGAACATGGGGACCCACGTCATCAGCGCCAAGGGCAGCTGTCCAAAGCTGAAGATCAGTAGGTCAAACTCCAGCATCAGCCTTGGAGTGGAGAGGGAAAAACAAAGGAGACACGTGTGTGGCCCATCTTTGTCCCCTCCCTCTGCAGTCAGAGCTCTTGGAATAAAATAGCTCAAACTGAGGTATTTTGTGGAAGTTACCAGGGCCTCATATGTGAGGGTGTTCCAGATGGCACCTCTGGGGTCCTGAACTCCTAGCACAGGATGTTGCAGGAAAAGACTCCATCAGGGGGTGGGTTTGCTTACAAATGACCTTTAGAACCCTCTGAATCCTACGGTGTTGCAGGAGGGCTCAGAACATTGTAGCCACAGGTTCTTAGAGTACGAGGTACTCAGAGCTTAGCCTTGATTTCCGTTAGCTGGTCCTTTTGGAGTGTGTGTCGCTGTGAGGGTAGTTAGTAGAAAGCAGGTCGCTGGGTGTTTTATTTGCTTATGTTTGGAGTGTATGCTTTGTAACGGGGAAAAACTGGAAACCACCTAAATGTCCAGGAGTAAAGGACCAAAAGCTGGGACCTCTAGGCTGCAGTTGTTAGGAACAGTGGGCTGACCTGGAAACATCTCTGAGCTAGGAAGATAAGTTGCTAAGGAGTAAAAACAGAGCAGTAAGTACCAGAAGTTTAAGTACGTGACGCCTCACAACAGATACCTTCTTGGTTCTTCCGTACTTGTGGAGGCGAACACATGGAGAATGTTCTGGAGGGAAACTCTCGAAACTGTGGAAAATGTTAGCTCTGACAGCGGTCTGGGGTTGGCGGAGTGGTCAGCAAGGACCGTCACTTTTACGTGTATTTGAACTTTTTCCTGAGATTTGATCCTTCTACTACTCATACGATTAACAACAATTTTACCAGAAGGAAATACAGTTGCTGAACCCACGGATCCTGGGTCCTCTTCTTTTCACTGCTTCCTAAACCGTACTTAGGGTGCGGTGGGGGCTGTGAAAATACAGAACCCCGCCCCCCGGGCTCTGCAGCCCTCTGGACTCATCCCCAGCGTGGGGGTGCTCTGTGGGGGGGATGCCTGTGGGCATATCTGGGCTCCCCACAAGGCTGGGAGTGCCTCACAGACAGGGACGGGGTCTGGCCCCCAGGGCGGGTACTTGGGAGGAGCTCAACGAAGGGTACTTGGATTGAACAGTGCTGACTTCGGAGGGAGTGTGGGCGAGCCGTGCGGTGTGACCGGTGCGGTGTGACGTGGGCCTGCGTGCTCACGTGCGTCTGCCTCAGGGCAAGGCTCCTACTGAGAAGTATTTGAGCGGGACACAGAATGTCCCCAGAGTGGCTGACCCGGGAGGTCAGACCAAGGGCCATCCAAGACTGTGGAAGGAAGAAGTCCGAGAGTGTGTTTTCGGTGGGAAGATTGTTGGAGGCAAAGTTCATGTGTGTCCAAGAATCAAAGGATCAAAGTGTGGGGGATGGAGGCTGTGCGCGCTCAGGCCAACGGCAAGTGGAACACTGGGGACCCAGGGGGTCTGATCTGTGGGCCTGCCCCAGGTGGGGGGACCTACCTGCCCTCGTCAATGAGGTCGATGGCCAGGGTGCTGATGATGAAGACGCACAGGCCGGCGATGAACATGTGGTAGATGGTGCGGAAATGCGGCACCTCCATCAGCTCGCTGCGGGGACAGGGCCGGTGTCGGGCTGGGGGGTCCGCAGGGTCGCGGGGCCAGCTCAGGCACAATACCCATGTGGGGTGGGGACTGGCGATTGGGAACTTGCAACTAAGGGCTGGGACGTGGCTGGGACGTGGCTGGGACTTCTCATCCTGGTGGCCTCGCTTCCACAATCACGCCCAGGGCAAAGGGGGAAAATGAACTTGAGAAACCCTCTCCAGGTCTTCCCTCCAAACACCTAGAACCCGAGGGTTAAAATTGAGGGGTCCTGGGCCCCCAGCCAAAGCTCTTTCTTTTCCTCCCGTCCCCCGTCCTTGCTGTGGGCTTACTCAAGCAGGGACTTTCGGATGACGAACATTTTCCGTTTCCCCAGGGATGGCTCCCGGGCCCTGAATGAAGATAGTTGTTCTGGGTCAGGACCCAATTAAGAAGGCCCTGAGCCGAGGGCAGAGCCTTGCAGAAAGATGAATACTTGGCAGCCAAGGGCAGGAGCAGAGGAAGGTCAGGGTGAGGGCCAGAGGGCAGGACCAGGTGGAAGGTCAGGGCCAGGGCAGAACAAGGCCTGGAGGTGGAGGTCAGGGTCAGGCAGGCAGAAGCAATAAGGGGAAAAGAGAGAAGGCTGAAGTTGGGGTCATGCCCGTGCTGGCAAAGAATGGGTGACACGATATTTAGGGCTCATAATCCTCCCAGTGGAGGAGGCCGCTACAGGAGCCCAGCCCCTGGATCCGCGGACGCGCACTTGCTTGAGGAGTCTGGAGGAACGGAGGGCAGAGGTCCCCCCTGTGGTGGGTAGGATTGCACGGCCTCCCACATGGCCCGGTCCAGCAGCTCCAGCAGCGGTCCCTGAGCTTGCTCCAAGAGCTGTGTCTTCACAGCCTGCAGGACAAAGCAGGGCAGGGCCGGCTGGCTCTCCGTCCAGTCAGCCATGTGTCATTCACCGTGGATTTCCTGAGCTCCTCTGTGTGTCAGGGACCTCGCTAAGTGCCAGGAACAGGCACGCCTCCGGCCCAGGGGTTCCCCCCAGATTTATTTCTCTCTGGCTGCCCAGAGCAGCAGTGAGGACCAAGGAAAGCCACTTCCAGTGCCAGGCTCTGGATGCCGACCACCTGGTCATCTGCGACCCTACTCTCTTCTTCCTCTCCCCCAGCCTTCCTCTCCTGACCCTTAGTCCCACCAATAGAAGACTGTTCACTGGCTGACTTTTGGCCCCTGCCTTGCTGACCTGTACTTCAAACCCCTCCATCTTATCCCTTAGCTCTCACCTGATCTGAGGGGTTTGAGCCCAAGAACAAACTGTCTTTATCACCAAGCTGGTCCTTGTCCCTGCTGCCCTCCACTCCAAGACCTGTCCATCTTGACCTCTAACCTCCCTCACCTCCATATGCCGGGTCCATTGCACCAAGTCCACGCCTCTGTCCTTCTCAGCGTTTCCTAGGAGGAAGGGTCAAAGGGCATACCCAAGGGGGAGAATTTAGGGTTCTGCCAACTCGGACAGACCCAGAAACATCCTCTGTTCAGGAAATGCTTTCTGTCTGCTCAGCAGCCTCCCCGCCCCCAACCAGTGGAGTATCTAAGATCATTGTGGGGCGATCAGAAGGGGAAGTTATTTTTGCAGGGGGTGAGGAGGCCACTGGGAGCCTAATGACATTACCTGGGAAAAAGGAAGCCACTCCATTCACCCTGGGGGGGTGGGGGGTGGTGGTGGTGAAAGAGTCCACGAGATAGGACAAGGCCCCAGCTCTGATCTCTTTTCACTTCCCTCTCTCGGCTGGGCAGTGAGGGGCAGAGGCAGCGGCTGCCTTCCCTAGCCTCCCAAGACAGCAGGAGCCCCCTCTCAACAGTGCATCCCCACCTCCAGCCCCGCTGAGCTCTCTGCACCCCCAGAGGGTAGTTCACCTTCTCCTGAGCGTCGGTCCTCTTGCTCTCCTCTCGGCCCTTCTCCCCGCCGCAATCGGGCCGCCTTTGGCTCCATGATGGGAGTCTGGACTGGGCAGCGGGTGGCTGTGAAGTGTTCCCTCCCTCCCTCCCCTGCAGCCTGCCGAGCTCTTATCTCACTCAGCTTCTCGGACAGCTCCAAAGACTAAAGTCCTTTCAGGGGGAGGGAACCTCCAGGAGCCCTGCAGGTTATCTGGTCCAGAGGGTAACGCTTCTCAGCTCCAGGCTCGGCTCTGCTGGCTGTCCCAGGGATGGTCGCCACCCCCCAAACGGCCCAACCCGCCACCCAGATGTCCAGCTGAGTGAGCCACCCCTCCCACAGGAAGAGTGGCTTGGCACCTGTGCACCTGCGTGTGTCGTGGGGAGGGGGACTTTGCTTCTCTGAGGCTTATCGCCTAGCGTGACTCGCCTGGCGATCTCCTTCCCAGCAGCCTGAAGGACCTCTGGGTATCGGAGCGCTTAGCTCCCTTAGATAAGGTGTGTCGTATGCATGTGATTCATGTCGCGATGAGGTTGGCACCTGTGACAAAGGTGGTGCTGCGGCCCCTCCAGGCAGTGCTGGGTGCCAGGGCCCCTGAACGCCAGCTCTTCCCTACACATGCTTGGGTTAGCGTGTGGGCAGAAAGAGGCAAAACGAACACTTATTCCTGGGATGGAAGAACAAGATTTAAATCCTCATTTACCAGCTCTGTAACTTCAGGCAAGTGACCCAAATGTTTTAAGCCACAGTTTCCTCCCCTGAAAAACAGGGGCAAAAGTCCCTACCTCACGAGGTTATTGTAAGCACAGAACGAGGTGGTCCACGGAGAAGCACCTGCTCCAGGGTCTGGCCCGTGGGAGGGGCTCAGTAAGTGAGAATTTCCTTCCCTTTTTAGTAGGATGTAACAGAAAGGTAAGTGCTTTGAGAGTTCCTCTTTATTGGGTTCCTGCTGGGGATTAACTATTAATCCTTCCTGTCCCCTCTCCTGTTGAATCTAAATATTAGTGTTAGAAACAAGGTCACAAACGGAGACAAAGGCCATGGCCTCCATGTCTCCCCTGCTCCCACTCCCTGGTGGGTAGTTGGGCGAGGCTGGAAACTTCTGCCAGTGGCTGTCTCCTGTGATCCCAGTGCAGGAAAGGAGAGTGGTGGGGTGGTGGGGGGTGGGGTGGGGTGGGGCGAGAGCTGAAGGTGCCAGAGAGAAGGGCCGGGGGCTCCATGAATGTGAGAGGTAGAGACACAGAGACGTAGGCCAGAGACCCCCAACATAGCTTTATTCACACCCCAAGCCCACACTAACAATCTTTCCATGTGTGGGGTTCCCAGGGGTGAGGGGGACAGTGGGGTAGGGCCTGAAGGTGGAGTGTGGGGCTCAGGGCTCCTGAGTTACTCATCACTCAACAAATGACCCAAGATGACAGCCCCATGCTCCTCTCAGTGGCCCTGAAGCACCCCCCACCAGCCTTAGCCACTGTTCCCAGGGGGGCAGGAGGAGCTTCCATCACCATCCGGGGACCCCGACAGGGGCTGGCCCATCCGATCCACACACCAGCAGGGACCTCGGCGCTGCCCCTGGGAGGAGCGGCACTGGGGAGAGAGGCACAAGGATCAGAGGTCCTGCCCGTGGGTGGGGGTGGGCTATGGGGTCTGCGTCTGAGTATGCAGGAACATGGAAGAGCTCTCAGGACTCGGAGGCTCTCTGGGCTCCCTCCTCTTGCTCCCCTCTTCCCCACCCACTAAATTGGGCTTGTTGTTCCGGGCTGGAACCATAGTTCTCAAAGTGTGGTTCCCAATCCAGCCGTGGCAGCGGCACTAGGGACTGCGTTAGAAATGCAAATTCTCAGACTCTGGGGCCAGGGCTCAGCCACCTGTGTGTTCACAGCCCCTAGGCGCCCCTGAGCCACCTCGCAAAGGTGAACCCCGGAGTTAGGCAGTCTGGCTCCCCTACTACAGCGTGCGGCTGTCCTCTGTGTTTGTGTGGGCCCTGAAACGGGGAGATCTGAAAGGCAGGGGCAGTGTCTTCTTTATGCCCTTTGTAAGCTCCCCTCACCCCATCCCTGGTAGGGGCTTTGTGCTGCTGGGCCAAGGGGAAGAGAGGAGAGGAGGGGCCTCACCTGCCGCTTCCGGTAGAAGCCCCGATGGTCACAATTAGGCACGTAGAGGGTGTGAACCCCGCGATAGACCTCGGTCTGCAGTTGCTGCAGCACTGAGTCCAGATGTCTGCGGCAGGGGCCCTGGGAGAAGGGAGAGCAGGCCGCTCAGGACTGTCCCAGCCTAGCTCCACTGTATAGCACCGCCCCCCCCCCCCCCCCCGGCCCAGCTAGGCTCCCAGGACACGCACGTGGGAGACCTCTCCAAGCCCAAGGGGACAGCCTCAGATGGGAGTTTCCAGGGCTCCCCACCCCTCCTGTCCTTTGCCAGTCGCAAACGCACCATCTCAGTGTCTTGGACACCCCCAGGACTGGGCCGGCCTGGAGTGGTAGAGGCCCCTGGATTCTTCTGTTGGTCTCTGCGGTTCGCGTCCTGTGGGCGAGTGGTCCCTGCTTGGGGTTTGCTCTCCTTAGGATTCTCTCCTACGGCCACAAGAGGAATGGGGGAGGAAGAGTCCAGAAATCAGAAGTCAAAGACCAGAACCAAATGGAAGAGAGCCTTGCTCACTCTGACTCCCCGGAGTGGGAGGAAGAGAAGAGCTTTCCAAGTAGTGGAAATGAGGGCGGTTAGAACTTGCCTCCAACCTTACCTTCTTCTGGTCTCAGTTTCTCTCTCTCTCTGACAAAGAGTGATACTACCTTTCCTGACAATATCTCCAGACTAGTCTTAAGTCTTACAAGGGAGAAGCACTTTGGAAAGCAAACATCGAGGACAAGTACAAATATATAGGGAGGCCTTGGGCTTGGGGTGAAAAGACCTGGCTGTTCCCCCCAGAAGCCAGCAGGGGGCGCACCAAGCCAGGAGGATGAGGCAGAAGAGCAAGGGATGTGGGAGGGGGTTAGCAGGGACCCAAGTGGAATGCGTGTCCCCGGTGTGACCCTGCTGTGACTCAGCCCATCCCTCCCAGGCTTTAGACATGGTTACTTTTGGGGCACTGCAGTGGGGGCCTCTCCCTTCTGGTCCCCCATAGCTCAGCCCAGCTCAACCCCAGTGGTCCCAGGAGCAGGTACGATTCAGCCCTTAACCGGGACAGGCAGAGGGCAGGTTGCAAAGATACAGGGCAGGAGGGGTTTCGAACCTGCAGGCTGTTCTTGGCTCTGGAGAAAGTGTCATACATGGTGTCTGGGGGGCCTGGGGAAAGCTCAGGATGGGAGGAGGTGAGGAAATAAATCAGGACCAGGATGTCAGGGTGAGGAAAATGCAGGGAGGGGAGTATGCACTGCTTGGAATTTGCCCCAGCTGTAAAATTAGATATTATGGCCCCAGAGGGATCGTCTCTTCCTTTTCATGCCCAAAGACAAGCTCTTCTCAAGTCCCCAATCCTCAAGCCTAGACAGGGGCTCTCAGCTGCCTACTACCCGCTACCCAAGAGCCATTCCCTCTGCGGTCCTGACTCTGATCCTTCCTCCACCCTTCTCAGACCTTGCCCCTCGTTCCCCGCATTTAGCACCCTACCACGACCATGCTCCCATTACCTTGTCTGACCCACCTACACAGCCCCTTCTACGAGGACCCCTAGCAGCGTGGACCCAGGCATTTGGACTGGAAAAAACAAAAAAACAAACCAAAAACCGTCCAAGCTAACTTCTCATCCCTTCCCAAGGAAGAAACCAGGAGCTCAGATGCCCCTGGGGTGGGGGGACTGCTTTCAGTTTCCTACCCTCCCTATGTCCTTGCTGCCCCCCATCTTTTGGATTCTGACTCACTTCTGTCCCTCCCACCTAATGACTCAGCCTTCTATTTCCCTCCCTGGGGTAGGGTGGGGTAGGGTGGGTGGAGGGTTCTGAGCAGCTTTAAATCATAACCCTGGTTTGACAGATTCCTTCCTTTCCCACCTCTATCCCCTTGTCTTGAGGCCCCCAGAGCCTGCCCTCTGACCCTAGTCTAGTCTGAAACCGTTCTGGGTTTGGGGCATCTTCTGTTCTAGACCCCATGTTCAGGTGCTTTGGATACCCTGATATTAAGGGGAGAAGAGGGGGGCTATTTCTCAGTGTGTGCAGGATTTGGGAGTCTGGGTTCCCTTCCCTCCTTCTCCCAATGGCAGCTGGGAACAACATCTGGGTCCTTTCTCCAGCTCCCGGTGGGTGGGTGGAGGGAAGGAGCTGGGATGCTGTGGTGTATGGCATGGCCCTAAACCCCTGCATGCTCACCTTTCCCTTCAAGAGAAAGTAAACAGAGGGGGGAGAAAAGGTTGAGAGCTCAGGCATTTCCCTGCTTTGTCCCCAGGGCCTGTAGCCGCACCCCAGCCTTCTAGCTGCTTCCCGCCCTTGCCCCTTCACCCCCAAAACGTGCCCTCCCCCCGGAGTTAGGAAGAAGAAGCATCACTGACAGAACCCAGAGGCTTGCAGGGCTGCCCGCGCCCTGCTGTCCAGGACCCTTCTGTCCGGGACCCTGCCCGCGGCTTTGCGGGGCTCACGTGGGCGGGGCGGGGGCGGGGCGCCGACTCACCCGGGGGCCCGCGCGCCCGGCGGCAGCGGCCGCGGCCCAGCAGCAGCGCCCGCAGGGGCGCCTCGTCTTCCTCGGGCGGGTGGCACTGCAGTCCTGGGACGCAGTTTGGGGTGTAGACCCCGCACGGCTGCCCCTCCCTCCTGAGACAGCCCCCGGCTTCCGTACAGCCCTCCGCCGCCGGCGGGCCCCCATCCTCCTCCTCCACGCAGGCCCCTGGGCAACCCGCCTGCACCCCCTGCCCGCAGCCTGGGCACCGTGCCAAGGCGGCTCCTGAGCGGGCAGCGAGCAGCAGAGTTAGCAGCAGCAGGGGCGGCAGCAGCCTGGGGGGGGTCATGGTCAGGATTTTTTGTCCCGTCCACTCCTCCCAGAGCAGTCGTAGCGCAGCTGCTGCCCGCCGCCGCCGCCCCTCTGCCTTAAGTAGCCGGCGGTCAGGGGCCGGGCCCTTTAAGAGCCAGGTGAAGGGGGGTGGGGGAGAAGGCAGGGGCATCCCCTAAACTGGGTGGGACTGGAGAGGCCCCCCCCCACCTGGGTCCTCCCCACTTTTCTCTCCCCCCTCCCTTCCCAGTTTCTGTTTACTTCCCAAATTACTCTGATTTTTCTTGCTTTGTTCCCGGGACTCTCGGCCGGAATTTGGGAGCCGGACAGCTGGCTGGAGGCACTAGAGGGTGGGGAGGGGTGAAGAAGGGGAGGACGGGAATGGGATGAAGCGAAAAACCTGGACTCCAGTTCATGTGTATGTGTGGGGGATGAAGGGGAGCAGGGACTCTGGCGGGGCGTGAGGGGCCTGCTGTCTGAAAGGGAGGGGGAAGGGATGGTGTGTGGGAGTCACAGGAGAGAAGTGAGCAACGGGAAAGAGAAACAGCCGGAGTTGATGGATAATGCGGGCTTGGGAAAACCCACTGCTGATGGGAGAAAGTAGCCCAAGGCAGAGGAGAGGAAGAGCTACGTTTGAGATGTTGCTGTGGGAAAACGGGGATCAGGGGGTCAAATGGGTGAAGGTGGTAGAAGGGATTGGGGGGAGCAAGGAGAGAGGTGGGGAGAGGGTGGGGAGGCAGACCGTGAATGTACAGGCTTTAACCCTGTTATTGTGGTGGGGCCCCCGGAGTACCCCAGAGGGCCCCGTGTGCAAGGGTGAGAATAGCTGAACACCTGGGTAGTGGTGAGGGATTGGCCCGTTGAAATTATGGAGGTGGAGGAGGGTGGGGCAAAAGTTAGAAGAACCCATACTCCGGGTGCTCTTGGGAACAGTGGACAGAGAACAGACATCCCCCCCCACACACCCAGTTCTGTCATTCATCCAGGTTAGCCTCCATTCCTTTCTTTTCTTAGAATCTGTCCCTTCGCCCCCAGTATCACCCATTGGGTTGTCTGGATTCATCAGGTTTTGCTTTGCCCAGAGGGCCCTGGACCAGGACCAGTCTGGGTATTTCTGCCTGCTGGGCAGCCTTCACTGCACTGGTCCGTCCGCCCTCCCCACCCCCTCTCCTCTCCAGGGCAGTGCCCCACCCATCCCCAGCCCTCCTAGCTGAGCCTGCCTTCCTAGAGGCAAGAAGCAGGAAGAAGGACCGCTTCTCCTGCCCCCCCCCCACGCCCGTGTCCTGCTCAGGATTACGCAACAAGAGCCATCTCATTCTTTCCTAAAACAAGGCTCTGGGCAGTGACTAAGTTTAAATTCTGGGCCCCCAAGCAATAATGTCAGCAAGGGCTTCCTGAACTTTTAGGTAAATACAAAACAAGAAATTCACTCCCAGCGCCACTCCACCCCCTGTCCTGGCTACCCTGGGACCCTAGAACATGAATTTGGGGAGCACTGTCTTGCTGTAAGTAGCTCTGACGCACAGAGGCAGATTGGACCGGCTGGGAGGAAGGGAGTTGGGGGACTGGGAGAGGGCAACGCTCCTCTACTCTCTGGAGACTCTGTGAGCTCCTGCCCCAAGCTCTGGCCCTAAGGTGAAGAGCTCTGGCCTGTCTGAAAAGCCGCACCACTACTTCTTTTTTTTTTTTTTTTTTTTTAAAGATTTTTTTTTTATTTATTTATGTGACAGAGAGACAGCCAGCGAGAGAGGGAACACAGGCAGGGGGAGTGGGAGAGGAAGAAGCAGGCTCATAGCGGAGGAGCCTGATGTGGGACTCGATCCCGGAACTCCGGGATCATGCCCTGAGCCGAAGGCAGACGCTTAACGACTGCGCTACCCAGGCGCCCCGTACCACTACTTCTTTTACCCTGTGCGTGGGCTTCAGCTCGTTGCCCCTGCATCAAACAGGAAGGCCTTGGGAAGTCTGGGATGAGGAAGGGATGGACACGCTCCCTGCACGGTCCCCGTGTGGCTTTTTAAATGTTCATGCCTCTTCTTTGTGGGTTATGTTGTAGAAAAGCCCAGTACTTGGGTGGCCTCTCACATCCACCACTGCTTCTCAGTACTCCCTTCTCAAACTCCCCGTCCCCCCTCCCGCACCACCCCCCCCTTACAACAGATTTGCCCTGTTTACTGCTCCCACCTGCCCAGCTTCTCCCTCCCTGAAGCGTGAGCTGGGCCGCCCCGTCCAGTACCACCAGCACCCCGGTGCCACGCTGCCCTTTCCCCCACCCCTCCAGCGGGGGTGTCCAGAGCTGTGCTCTGTGGGTGTTGGAGTGGGACCAGTCTCTTCCTCGCAGACGGAGACTCTTGAGCTCCGCTTTTCCTCCCTTTGGGATGCCCTTTACCACAGCCCCGGAAACAGCGGGAACAGCCACACGCGGAGTGCTCGGCTGGAGTGCGGCCAAGGTGCGGAGCTTGGGGACTCTGGGCTCCTTGTGAGAGAAGAGTTCACTGAAAGCTTTGCCGGGGCTGTGAAAACAGGCTTTTCCAGAAGGAAACTCTGCTGGGCCTCCTCCTTCTCTTGCATGGGACGCTCTCTTCTCTGGAGCCCTTATGCTGTCTGTGTCTCTCACACGCACAGCCTGTCTGTCCAAATCCCTGACCCCCCAGGTACCGACTTCCTTTTGAGAACAAGGGGTGAAGGAAAGGGCCTGCCTAGACCCTTTGAGCTTTGAGTCTGAGGAAAGACAAGTACCGGCCCATTTCACAGACAGACCCGGGGCTGTGGATCAGTGACCACGTCACGACATGGCCGAAGTCTGGTGTGGGCTGGATGGGAACTGTTGGGATAACCTCAGCTGGCCTCTGGCCCTTGGTCCCTGCAGTCTGTCTCCCACACAGCTTTCCAGTTGGTCCTGTGGCTCACAGTCCTGCTCATGTGACTCTCTCCTCAAAACGCCTCCACTGGTATGCCGTGTCCCCTCCCTCCCACCCGCATAAGACCTGTGCTCCCATCTACCATCCATGGCCCTGTGGACAGTGAACCCGAAAGCACAGGCTGGTTCAGCAAGCTGGTTGGATCACCTTCCCCAAAAGCCCCTGGCGCTCTCCCATCTCTGGCCTGAAGGAGATGAGGGGAAGTAGAGGTGTGGCCTAATTGTTGCTCGGAGATGATTTCTTCCTCTGGACTCCAAGCTTTCCGCTCAGAGGGATAGAACCCTCATTCCCTTCAATACACACTAAATTCCATCACCCCTTCCTCCGCTGCGCTGCTCGGCCAACTCTCTGCCTTCCTTTGAATTCATCCACATTGTCATGTTGCTGTCTTAAATTTTTGTTTATCTTTTCGTGGGTCTTACTTTTCCGGTTAGATTGGGAGTACTTTGAGAACAGGGGCCCCACACCCTCTTCATCTCTGGGCCCCCAGCTCCCATATAAGGAGTTTGGAATCAATACAAGTAAAGGTTGGTGGTTTTGGTGGGAGCAAAGGGCATGGAGAGGTGAAGGGGGCACATTGTACCTCTTCCGGACGGTCCACCATTGCTTCTGGACTTCCGGGCTAGCCCAGCCCACCCCAGGCGGTCTCCTGGCCCTCCCACGCCTTCAGCCCTCCTCTCTCTTTTCTTCTTCTTCCCCTTCCTCTTAGAGTAAAGGCCAAAGGGTGTAAAAGGCCCAGAGGGTGGTCAGGGCCCAATAGGAGAGGGAAACCTAGCCCCAGAATAAATTAAAGAGGCTTCCTAGAGAATATGACTTTATACTAGAGTTTGGAAGAAGAGATAGGAAGACAGCAGGGCATTTTTCTAGACTGGGCTGGAGTCAGCCAGACAGTTCGGGAACTAGGAATCATTCGTAGACAAAAAATAAAGTTATGTAAGTCCGCACCTTTTTGGCCCTCACCCTCTTCCGCGTGTTTACGTCACAGATCAACACAGTTAGATTCGTTTGTGACAGTATACGTTCTATGCTGGAATACCGTAGCTTCCTTGTTGTGTTTTTAAGTGTTTATGAAGGGTGTGTGCGTGGACAGATATAAAGTCTAAGCTCTCTTGAGAGCACAATTTCTCCCCATTTATATCCACGTAATCTATTTACACCCACATAAATAGATGCTCTATGAATCTATTGAACATATTTTTATTCATTTAATCACAAAGAAGCAAATCTCAGATCCCCAGTTGGTGCCCCCCCAAGTAACTTTAGAAAACCAGTGTTTTGGGGACCCCTGGGTGGCTCAGTCGGTTAAGTGTCTGACTTCAGCTCAGTTCATGAGCTTGGGGTCCTGGGAACAGGACCTGCTCCCTGCTCCCTGTCGGGCTCCCTGCTCAGCTCGGAGTCTGCTTCACTCTCTCCTCCATCTGTGCTCTCTCTCTCACTCTTGTGCTCTCTCTCAAGTAAATACATAAAATCTCAAAAAAAAAGTGTTTTTTTAAAAAAAGATTTTATTTATTTATTCGACAGAGAGAGAGACAGCCAACGAGAGAGACAACACAAGCAGGGGGAGTGGGAGAGGAAGAAGCAGGCTCCCAGCGGAGGAGCCCGATGTGGGGCTCGATCCCAGGACTCTGGGGTCATGCCCCGAGCCGAAGGCAGATGCTTAACGACTGCACCACCCAGGCACCCCAGAAAACAGTGTTTTGACTGGAAACTCTAAGGCTAAAGGTAAAAGGCATGGCATAATCTACATAAACACTGTGCTCTGGCTGATAAATTTTCTCATGGGCTTATAGGTTACACCTTTTTGAAATTGCTTTACATGTATACTGGGGTTGAACAAGTAGGTTATGGATATTGGGAGCCAGGTTCCTCATTGTTGGTGGGAAAAGTCACAGATACGTAAGGGGGAAAGGCTAGAATGTATTCTGTGGTGCTTGGTTAGGAATCAAGAGACCTCAGTATGGACTCATGTTTATCCTAGTCTACATACAGATGGGTAAACACAGAAACAACTCCGGATACATGTATATACATGGGTTAGCATACCTCTTAGCTAACTCTGTTCACTGAGAGGGCCTGGGAGCAAGGGCACCCCGAGAGCAGTGAGGACGGTTAGCACCCAGATCTTGGTTTCTAAGTACCATTCTCCAATAGAAGGTAGCACAACTCCTTCCAGAAATAGCTGATTCTAGGCCTGGTGCAGGAAATACAAGATGAGCTAGAAGACCTTGTAATACCAGGAAGTAAGGAAGTGCTCAAAAACCAAAAGGATGGGAGCATATCAAAGAGACATAAGAATCTACCTGAAGGGACTCTCAAAGGTCAAAGCTGAAAAAATTTTGGGCAACAAATAAATAATATAATTTTGGATTAAATTATGTAGAGGGGCACCTGGGTGGCTCAGTTGTTAAGCGTCTGCCTTCGGCTCAGGTCATGATCCCAGGGTCCTGGGATCGAGCCCTGCATTGGGCTCCCTGCTCGGCGGGAAACCTGCTTCTTCCCCCCCCCCCCACCCGCTTGTGTTCCCTCTCTCGCTGTCTCTCTCTGTCAAATAAATAAATAAAATCTTAAAAAGTAATAATACAAATAATGTAGAAAATTAATATACAAGTGCGTACTGGTTATATTCATTTGCTAGGGCTGCTGTAGCAAAGCGCTTAGACTGGGTGATTCAGAACAACAGGAATCTATTGGTTCATGGTTCTGGATGCTAGAAGTTCAAAGTCAAAGTGCTGGCAGGGCCATGCTCTTTCTGAGACTCTTGGTAGAACCCTTTCTTGCCTTCTCCTAGCTTCTAGTGGTAACCGTCAATCCTTGGCATCCCTTGGCTTGCAGATGCTTCCGGCTAATCTCTGCTTCTGTAATCACATGGCCATCTTCACGTTGGCTTTGCTCTGTATGTACCTGTCCACATTTCCCCTTTTTATAAAAATACCTGTCATATTGGATTGGGATCCACCCGAATGATCTTAACTTGGTTAAATCTGCAAAGGCCTTATTTCCAAATAAGGTCACACTCTGAAGTACTGGGGGTTAGGACTTGAACATTTCTTCTTCTAAGGGACACAAATCAGTCCGTAACACTGATATAAATAAGTGGTTGAATGAATTAATGGATGAATGAATGAATGAATGAATGAATAAATAAATAAATAAATAAATAAATAAATAAATAAAGAAGGAAGGAAGAGGAGACAAATCTTCCTTCCAGGAGACATCCAATGTATGTAGATAGTCTGCCCTATGGAAGGCAGAGCTAATACTTCTCCCGCCTTGGCTAGACTTGGTGACCATGCTTCTAAAGAATAGAGTACAGGATGTAGTTTTTCCAAGAGAAGGGGGTGGGGAAGAATACAATACAGGAAGGAAAAATAGTAACTTCATAGGGAAGACATCTGACAAACACTACCTTAACCATGTGATCAAGGTTAACCTCACCAGAGATGTCGAGTGGGTATTCATGTGCCCCCTGATATGATGACACAGGAAGCACTTCCCCTCCAGCAGTTTCTTTCCACAAATCCATAACCCAATCCAACCATGAGAAAAACATCAGACAAATCCAGATTGCAGGACAGTTTACAGGATACCTGGCCTGTTTTCCTCAAGACTGTCAAGGTTATGAAAAACAAAGAAAGACTGAGAAACTGCCTCAGACCAGGGGACACTGGGGAGAGATGACAACGAAAGCAGTGTGGTACCCTGGATCGAACCTCAGAACAGAAAGAGGACATCAGTGGAAAAATGATCAAATCCAAATAAGCTTTTTAAAAGGGGGGAGGGGTTGCCTGGCTGGCTCAGTTGGTAGATCATGCAACTCTTGATCTTGGAGTCGTGAGTTCAAGCCCCATGTTGAGGGTAGAGATTACTTAAAAATAGAGAATTTTTTTATTATTTATTTATTTATTTATTTATTTATTTTTTAAAGATTTTATTTATTTATTTGACAGAGATAGAGACAGCCAGCGAGAGAGGGAACACAAGCAGGGGGAGTGGGAGAGGAAGAAGCAGGCTCATAGCAGAGGAGCCTGATGTGGGACTCGATCCCAGAACGCCGGGATCACGCCCTGAGCCGAAGGCAGACGCTTAACCGCTGTGCCACCCAGGCGCCCCTAAAAATCCAAATAAAGTCTGAAATTTAGTTAATAGTGATATACCAACGTTGGTTTCTTAGTTTTGGCAAATATACTATAGACATGTAAAATATTATCGGTGGGAGGAACTGGGTAAGAGGTATTGGGGAACTCTCCGTATTATTTTTGTGACTGTGTTATAAATCTAAAATAATTGCAAAATAAAGGGGTTATTAAAAATATATATCATGGGGTGCCTGGGTGGCTCAGTTGTTAAGCGTCTGCCTTTGGCTCAGGGCGTGATCCCAGAGTCCTGGGATCGAGCCCCACATCGGGCTCCTCCGCTGGGAGCCTGCTTCTTCCTCTCCCACTCGCCCTGCTTGTGTTCCCTCTCTCGCTGGCTATCTCTCTCTCTGTCAAATAAATAAATAAAATCTTAAAAAAAAAAAGCATATTTGTCAAAGAGAGGGAAGGAGAGAGAGCATGAGTAGGGGGGAGGGTCAGAGGGAGAAGCAGACTCCCCGCTAAGCAGGGAGCCCGATGTGGGGCTCCATTCCAGGACCCTGGGACCATGACCTGAGCTGAAGGCAGACGCTTAACTGACTGAGCCACACAGGCACCCCTAATCTCAGTTTCTAAACAAATAAACAAAAATTTTGTATGTCCCACTCCCTGAGCTGAGGATACAGAAATAAGTAAGATGGCCGCTGCTTCCAAGGAGATCACAGTCCACAGAGGATGGCCACATGAACTACCGACAATGACAATGATAATGATTAATAATAATATTATGTGCTAATGATAGCTTATGTTACCCAATACCTTCTATATGCTTAGAACAGTGCTAGCAGTGTTACGTTTAATGCTTACTGTAGGTTTATAAGGTGGGCGATGTTATTATTCCCATTGCTCTTCCTATAGGAAAACACCGAATCTTCAAAGGGAGAAGTGATGGAGTGTGGTTTGAATCCAGATCTCGCTCAAGCCCTCTGTGACCTGCCTCATTGTTGCCAGGCTCCTACTTACCTTCAACAGTGTTGCTGGAGGTCTTTGCTTAGGACCATCTCCTGGGCAGATCCATCTCCAAAAGGCCTCTTTAAACATGGTTCCTTGGACTGGGAAAAGGGCCATTCCCCAGAGCATCTGTGGTTAAATTCTGAGCCTTTAATATGTTTCCATGGTCAACACGGCTATCAGGACATCAGGCATCAGAAGAAGGAACGTGGGAAATAAACCAGAACACATTACCTAGGATCCTAGTAGAATTTTCCACCTGTCCCTGTTTCAAGCCCCACATCTAAAGCCACATGTATTCTCTCCTCCCCTGAACCATTCCTCAGCTTTCCTATTTTACCAGTGGTCTCCTCACTCTCCCAATTTCCCAGTCATCCTCCACTCTTTTTTCTTCTGAAATTACCTATTCCTGTTGGTTCTCCTATCTGGTCTTTTTTTCCCCCCCACATTTTTTTTTTTTAAGTAGGCTTCATGGAGCTCAATGTTGGGCTTGGACTCATGACCCTGAGATCAAGACCTGAGCTGAGGTCAAGAGTCAGATGCTTAACTGATTGAGCCACCCAGGTACCACCCCCTTCCCCAACCTGGTCTTAAAGTGTTTTCATTTCTATGGGCATCCTGATGGTTTGGGGTTCTCATTGTCTTTCACCTGGACCATGCCAGTATTTTCCCATGGACCACCCTGTTTTCAGACACTACCTACTCTGTACCCAGACTATTCTTTCTGAAATGAAAATAAAGCGTATAATCCCTCTGCTCAGAAACCTTCAATGAATCCCTAATAACTCCAGGATTAAGTCCAAATCCTTGGTTCTTAATCCACTGTTCTATAACCCCTATTATTACCTTACAAGAACCACCTACCTCCTTGACCAAATACAGTCTTTAAATTCATACCTCTGAGCATTTTGGTTTTTTTTTAAAGATTTTATTTATTTATTTATTTGACACAGAGAGAGAGAGAGAGAGAGAGAGAGAGCGAGCGCACAAGCAGGGGAAGTGGCAGGCAGCGGGAGAAGCAGGCTCCCAGGTGAGCACGGAGCCCGATGCAGGACTGGATCCTAGGACTCTGGGATCATGACCTGAGCTGAAGGCAGACGCTTAACCAGCTGAGCCACCCAGGCGTCCCATACTTCTGAGCTTTTATTCATAATCACACCCTAACTTTTCCCTTCTTCTCTAACCTTGTGTTCTCTAATTTTTCTTATCAAGTTCTGGATGAATTTAAGTTCACCCGGAAGCTCGTGGTCTCTGCGGAAAACAGAAAAGCAAAGCAACAATGACGCTGTGTAAGGATAGGAGGGACCAAGGACTAAGCGACACAGAGGGAGAAGAACTTAAGTTTGCCTGGGAGGATCAGAGAAGGCTTCACAGGGGAGGTGATGCTTTGGTTGATTCTCGAAGGAGTAGAAATTTCTCAGGGAAGGACTGGGGGAAGGCTTCTAGGCAGTGGGAGCAGCACCTGTCTTTACCAATCGCTGGCTGTTCATCAGTGTCTTCTCTTCACATCTCTTATAGTTTGTCTTGTATTTCTAGCAGCTTTTCATATACCGTATCTTATCTTCCTCTCACTGGCTTATGAATGCCTTTAGGATAGGGGCCGCATCCTCTATTTTCCCTCTGCAAAATGTGGGTTGCAACACCTACTTCACAGAATTGGTGTGAGTGTGTTAGGGGAAATTCATGTGAAGTACTTGGTAGGTACTCGGTGTTTTTGTTTTTGTTTTCCTGTAATGAATAAAGTGTCTGAGTTCCCGGCCCACGCTAACGTACTCAGCATGGAATGAATGAATGAGCCTCCCCTGGTTCAAAATCACATGCCCATCTGAACTCTGTGCTTTGGGAGGCCTCGTTGGATGGGAAAAGATCCAGATCTTTCAGCAGTATTTCAGCAGGGCGAGAATACTAGCCTTCAAGGGCTAACGAAACAGGAGGGCCGCTCAATCTGGGGAGGGGGCAGAGATATTCAGATGCAACTCAAGTTCTCTGAATGCTTATTTATATTTGACATAATTCTCACAGCGTTCCATTACCATCTCCACTTTGCAAATTATTTAGAAGACATATTTAGAGATCTTAAATACCTCACCAAAGGCCACACAGCTAGATGATGGGATCCACTGGATTCCAAGTTCAATGCTCTTTTCACTTCAACATAAAAACTTTCATGATGTAGAAAAACATTAAGACTTTGGATAACTTAAATACAGACTTCTTTGCTAAATTACCTAAATAGTCAAACCACATGTAATTTCTAGAGCTAGAGAGAGGTTGTTTTAAGGCAAATAAAAGGAAGGGTAGCCTTGTGTTGGGGGTAGGGTGGGAATAAACGCAAGAAATGTATTATTATGATAAACAGCACAGACTGAAAAAGGAAAGAAATTAGAAAAGAATTAATAAGATCATAGGTAAAAGATCCCTGACAAGTCATGAAAGACTAGACCTCTTCTTTTTCTTTTTCTTGAGCTATGAGAATACCCCCAGCCTAAGTCTGGGCTCTTTCCAAAGGCGACCTGGGGCTGTTTGAGGTCTGGTTGTTTGGGCAGGCCAGCTGTGCCCTCTTTATAACCTGTCTCTGGCAAAGCTGTTGAAGAAAGTATCCTAGGCTGTAACAAAACTTTGGTCATAGTAAAGATTTCTTTTTTCTTCCCTAAAATTTTGGCCTGAGAGACTAGAATTTGATATTAAACAACCAGAGTAATTTTAGGGAGATAGCAATGAGGTCTTATACATCACAATCAAATACAATTGACCCTGGAGCAACGCAGGTTTGAACTGCACTGGCCCACTTATAAGTGGATTTTTTCGATAAATACAATAGAGCACTGTAAATGTATTTTCTCTTCCTTGTGATTTTCTTAGTAGCATTCTTTCCTTTAGCTTACTTTGCTGTAAGAATCCAGTGTATAATATATATAACATACAAAATATGTGTTAATTGACTGTTTATGTCATTGGTAAGCCTTCTGGTCAACAGTGGGTTATTAGCAGTTAAGTTTTGGGAGAGTCAAAAGTTCTATGCAGATGTACTCTACTTATCAGGTTAAAACCCACGTATAAGTGGGTCTGCACAGTGCCAACCTGTGCTGTGTTGTTCACGGGTCAGCTGTACTCTTTAGGAAAGACTGAATAACTGTCTCAGATTGAGGAGACTAAGGAGACACGACAAGTGAATGTAACGTGGGACCCTGGACTGGATCTCGTACAAGGAAAAGGACATTAGTGGAACAATAGGCGATGTCTGGATGAGGTCTGCAATCACTTCACAGTAGTATACCAATGTTAATATCCTGGTCTCAGTGATTATACTACGGTTCTGTAAGACGGTAACATTAGGAGAAGCTGGGCGAAAGGCATATGGAATTCCACGCACTAGTTGTGCAAGTTTAAATTATTTCAAAATTTAAAAAACTATAAAACTTCTAGAAAAAAACACAGGAGAACATCTTTGTGACCTCGGGTTAGACAGAAATTCCTTTCTTTCTTTCTTTCTTTCTTTCTTTCTTTCTTTCTTTCTTTCTTTCTTTCTTTCTGTCTTTCTTTCAAGATTTTATTTATTTATTTGAGAGAGAGAGACAGAGATAGTGAGAGAGCACGGGAGCTGGGAGGAGAGGGAGAAGCAGGCTCCACACCGAGCAGGGAGTCAGACATAGGGCTCCATCCCAGGACCCTAAGATCATGACCTGAGCTGAAGGCAGATGCTTAACTGACTGAACCACCCAGGTGTCCCAGGCAAAAATTTCTTAAACAGAACACCAAAAGTATGATTCATAAATTAAAAACTTGATAAATTGTACATCTTCATGGTTAAGAACTTCTGCTCCTTGAAGGACACTGTTAAATGATGAGAAGACAAGACACAGACTAGAAGAAATGTGAATCACATATCTGCTGAAGGATTTGAATTCAGAATATATAAAGAGCTCTCAAAATGCAATATTAAGTGAAGCCACTCAATTTTTAAAACTGAGCAAATGACTGGCACAGACATGTTCACTCTCTTGATTGTGGCCCTATTAGGATTAGTGATGGAGGCCAGACTCAGGATCTTCACCTATAAAAAGGAGATATTATGATAATAAGATTTGCCAAGGAAGATATATGGATGACAAATAGACATGTGAAAAGATTTTCAGTATCATTAGTCATTATGGAAACGCGAATCAAAACCACAATGAAATACCACTACATACGTATTAGAATGGCTACAGTTAAAAAGAATGAGAACACCAGTGTTAGAGAGGACGTGGAACAACTGGAACATTCATACGCTGCTGATAGGAATTTAAAATGATACAACCATTCTGGAAAACAGTTTGGCAATTTCTCAAAAAGTTAAGCATATATCCACCATGTGGCCCAGCCATTCACTCCTAGGGGTTTACCCAAGAGAAGATGAAATGTATGTCCATACAAAGATTTGGCACGAATGTTCACAGCAGCTTCATTTGTAACAGCCAAAAATCGGAAACCATCCAATGTCCATCCATCAACAGGTGGATCGTAAACAAATTGTGGTCTATCCACACAGAAGCATGCTACTCAGCAATAAAACAGAATGACCTACTGATACGTGACACAACATGGGTGAACCTCAAAGTAATTAGGCTAAATGAAAGAAGCCAGATACTCCTCCCCCACAAAGGCGTACACTCTGTGATTTCATTTATGTAAACTTTTAGAAAATGCAAACTACACTCGTGACAAAAAGCAGATTAGTTGTGTCCCGGGGATGAGAGGGTAAGAGGGAGGGATTACAAAAAGAGCACAAAGATGCTTCTGGAAGTGATGGTGTGTTCACTATTTTGACCGTGGTGATACTTTTCGTAAGTGTTTACGTGACTTAGAAAATCGTACACCTTAAATATGTTGGGTTTATTGTATGTCCATTCTATCTCAATAAAGTTCTTTAATCAAATATATTTAGATATCAAGCACAAATTACCACTTGAATCCTGAGAATGCCAACAGATTGAGGATTCACCAAAAGGGCCAGCCCCACGCCTGGGACCTGAAGATGAGGAAATCTTGAGTGGAATCACCAGTCATCGGTAACACTTTGGAAACACCCTCTTCTGCCATCTCTCCATTTTAGGCCCCAACTAGCTAGCTAGTTCCTGGAAGGAGCCAGGAGACCCTGTGTGGGATGGCTGTAACTCTGGGAGCCGCCCTGGTCTGTTGCTTTTTGGCTGCCTTTGGGAAGAGCTGAGCTGAGGCTTGGGGTATTTTTACAGCTCAGGAAGAGGAGGTCAAAGACAAGCAGGAAAAGGAAACCAGAGCTGGAGATGAGTTGGGGAGAGTAACTCGATTTATGCAATCCGGGGGTTGGAAGGGAGCTAAGAGACCACATGCTTCAAAATTTTTGTTTATGGGTAAGAACACCAAGACCTGACCTCAGGCACAGACAGAACTGAGGCTCTAATCCAGATTTCCCAATTTCCCATCTACGGTCCTTCCGTCCTCTATTTCCATCATGCCAAGTGGCTGCTCTTTGGTATACAAGATGATGGCTTCCATTCCATCTAACCTTTGTAACAATAACTATTTTAAGAACGGGATAAAGCCCAGGGTCTGAAGGATATCACAGTCTAGCAGAGACAGATCTATATACAGAGGTGACTTTTAAATAACAAAAGGTTGTAGGAGGTGCTAGCGATGAGGCGCAGAGGACATGGTATGAGTATGCAGAGGAGGGAAAACCCTCCAATCTGGAGGAGAGATCTGGTGATGAGAGGCGATCTGGGCAGCCCTAAACACCCTTGAGTAGGTGCTCAATAAATGTGCATATCCTTCTTCCCTTCACATAATGACTCCGGCCTAACTTTCCTTAGGTCACACCCGGAGCCTTCGTTCCGGAACAGCGTGATGTTTCACGCCCCTGCGCTTTCTGCAACCGGAGTTCTCTCCTCCTGGAATGGACTGTCCTTCCCAGAATGAGCGGAAGACGACATGACTCGGAGCTCTGGGGAATAGAGTGCAGATGGGAACAGCATAGCTCCGGAGAATATAAAGCAGGTGGGAACAGTGAGGCGCACGAGCTATGGAGGCCAGCCTCAGGATCTTCATCTGCAAGCAGGAGATAATAACAAGATTCATTTCAGAAGGTTGCTGAGCGGATTAAAAGGACATTCCTATGAAGCTTTCTTTCAGCCTCACGTCGGGCACCGGAGCGCTCACGCAAGATTGGCAGTCGCGGTAGGTGCGCCGCGCCCTTCTCCCCGCCCCGCGCAGGAGCCGCCCCCTGACTGCCCAGTCAGCGCCCAGGGCGCCCAGCGCGGCGTCCGCGCCGCCACGTCGCCACCTCCCACCCTCCGACAGTCGGGTTTACCAGCCCCTACCCTGCGCTAGGTACCCAGTTCACCGGGCCGCGCCCGGCCCTGCCTGCGTCCTCCGGTTGGCTGCTGCAGGTGCCTGTCGTCCTGGGCCGCTGCAGATTGGCCGGCGTGGGTGGGGAGGGGCGGGCCTCCGGGAGCGTAGGAAGGGCGGGGACCCGGATGTGTGTGGTGGCTGCGGCCGAAAAGCTAGTGTGCGGAGCTGAGAGGCCTATGGATGAGGAGGACGCGGCGGCCCCGGTAGGCGGGGATCGGGGGCGGGGTCCCGGAGGCCTCGGGTCTCCCCGGAGCTTGCGGCGGGAGGCGGGGGTCCTGGGCGGAGGCTTCGGGGTCAGGGGCGGGGCCTGCGCCCCGGTTACGGGGCTTCCTGCCTCGGGACCCTCCTCGGCCCTGGTGCCGGGCCTGGGCAGACTGAGCATAGTCGCGGTGACGAGCCGGATCCCCGGGCCCCCGGGTCTCGTCTGAGCGACCGGGCTGGAGGCGGGACCCGGTGCGGCTGCCACTCGCGGGTGCCAAGGCTGTGCGCTTCTGGGCGGGCAGACGTGCCCAGGTCTGGGGGCCAGTGTCTGTCTGGGGTGGAGCCCTGGCCGCGTGCGAGGAGGGCAGCCCCCTGGTGCCTACCCTTCTGGGCCACGTGGTGGCTTGCAGCTGCTGCAGGAGGGTGTAACAGGCGCTTTAGGATTCAGTTCAGCCCCGCTGAGGCTTATTGAAGCACCTACTGTATGCAAGGCACTGTCAGGCCTGGATGGAACCCCTGTGTTGGGTGATGGCAACAGAAAATTACCTCCCGTTTTTCTCACTTTTGGCTTCCAGGAAAAATCCTTCGGTCCATCCATCCATGCATCCATCCATTAGCATTGCTGGTGGTTTAAATACCCAGGTCATTCTACTCTCCGTCTTCACTGCTACCATCCTAATGGATGCCATGTCTCATTGGAGCTGCTGCGGCAACCTCCTACTTAATTGTTTGTCTCTTCAGCTCTTGCTTCTGTTATGATCAGTTCTCCAGTCAACAGCCTGAATGATCTTTAAGATCTGATAAACCTTAAAATCCTATCATTTTCTTGCTTAAAACCCTCCAGAGGTTTCCTGTCCCACTTGGAATAAAATAACATGGTCTGTAGGGCCTTGTAGGGTTTCTCTTTGGCCTCTGCCTTCTTCCCGTCCTCTTTTTGAACATTTTTTTTTTTTTTAAGATTTATTTATTTATTTATTTGACAGAGATAGAGACAGCCAGTGAGAGAGGGAACACAAGCAGGGGGAGTGGGAGAGGAAGAAGCAGGCTCATAGCGGAGGAGCCTGACGTGGGGCTCGAACCCGGAACGCCGGGATCACGCCCTGAGCCGAAGGCAGACGCTTTAACCGCTGTGCCACCCAGGCGCCCCTGAACATTCTTCTGAACATTCCCTACACACCAGCCACCCCGGCCTTTCTATTCCTCTACCATGCCTGCTCCCTTTCACCCTAGGACCTTTGTCCTGGCTGTTCCCTCTGCCTGAAGTACTCTTTTTTGGGCTTATCACGTGCCTGGCCTGTTCTCAACTCAAATGTCACCTCAGAGAGGCCTCCTCTGTCCACTGTATCCAAAGTGGTTTTTAGACTTTACCGCATTATTCTGTGTCACGCCACTCTGCTGTTTCTTCCATGTCCCACATTGTCGGGTCTTTGTCTCATCTGTCATGTCTCCTGACTAGGATGGCAGCGCTGTGAGAACAGGAATCCCACCCATCTTGTTCACAACTCTATCCCTAGCACCAAGAACGATGCACACAGTAGGAGCTCAGTGCATGTTTGCCGAATGAAAGGACGCGGATGGGGATTGTTGCCTGGCTTCGAGTCCGGTGCCCCGTCCACATTCTGGGTCGAGCAGGCTGAGATGCTTTGCTCAGGGCCCTGCTTCCTTCTCAGTCCCCTTCTCCCCATGGCAGGTTTGTTCTCATGAACAAGATGGATGACCTCAACCTGCACTACCGGTTTCTGAATTGGCGCCGGAGGATCCGGGAGATTCGGGAGGTCCGGGCTTTCCGATACCAGGAGAGGTTCAAGCACATTCTTGTAGATGGAGACACTTTGAGGTGAGTGTAGGGGGGTGCTTTCACATTTTCCTTGCTCTGCCAGATCTTAGAGACGAAAAAGGGCTTTTTCGGAGAAAGAGGAAGGCCTTCGACTGGGAGGGCCTTTGACCCTGGAGGCCTGTCGGAACTTAGTGTGTGCTGCTCCAGCCCGCGCTCCCTTCTGCCTGTGCCTCTGGGTCGCTCTGTCCTTGTCCATGTGGGAAGCAGTCATGTCAGAGGCAGGAAGCTGCTGGTGTCTTGAGTTGCCCCAGTGCCTTGTTGAGAGGACTCCAGTGGGGCTGTGGCGTGTCTGTCTCCTCAGCCTGAGTGTCAGGGGTTGGGTTGGTGGAGACCATTTTGGAGGCAGTGGATTTCCTGTGATGGGAAGGACAGTTCTGTGGTGCACCCTGCCCACCACCTTCCAGCCCTTCAGTGTGTGTGTTTGTGTTTGTTTTCTCTCTCTTCTCTGGCTGGAGCCCCTTCCTTGACTCCTTCTGAGCCGAATTCTCTCACAAAGTTGTCCTTGATGAAGGGGGGAAGGAAGTAGTGCTATTTAGCCTGGAGACAAGAAAGGAGTGGGGACTGAATAACCGGCTTCCAGTCTACGAAGGGCTTTGGTACAGAGAATAGAGACCAGCCGTTCTTCAGCTCCCCTGAGGACAGAGCCAGAGGAAAAGGGCCGAAGCTGCAGCATGAGGGACTGAGGTTAGACAGGGTTGTGAGACCCCTACTAGGCAACTAAGGGAGGCTCTGCATTCTTTTCCCCCTGGAAATGAAGGAGCCAGGCTTGTGTTGGTCTGATGTGGGTTGGACCCTGGCTGGAGGCAGCAGGAGGGGTGGGTGACCTCAAGGATCTTGTTATGGTGTCTGTGCAGACGTCCTGAAGTGTGGCCTGATGGATTCTCCTCTGTGTTGGGCTTCACAGGGTGGGGCGGGGGGATGCTGAGGCCCTCCCCCCAACTCCTGGGCTAGGCTGCTAATGGAACTCCCCCCCTCATTCCTCCGTCAGTTACCATGGAAACTCCGGTGAAGTTGGCTGCTACGTGGCTTCTCGACCTCTGACCAAGGACAGCAATTATTTTGAGGTGATCAAGGCAGTGGGTGGGCAGAGTAGGGGGTGAGCTTGTTAAGCTCCAGAGAACTCTTTTACTAGATTCTTTTTTTTTTTTTTTTAAAGATTTTATTTGTTTATTCGACAGAGATAGAGACAGCCAGAGAGAGAGAGGGAACACAGTCAGGGGGAGTGGGAGAGGAAGAAGCAGGCTCACAGCGGAGCCTGATGTGGGGCTCGATACCATAACGCCGGGATCACGCCCTGAGCCGAAGGCAGACGCTTAACCGCTGTGCCACCCAGGCGCCCCCTAGATTCTTGATCTGATCCTTTGAATTTTCCATCAGGGCCGTCTACTTGGCTGAGAAAAGGGCCCAGGATAGCATGGTGCCTCAGCTGAGAGATAGGTGCCCTAGTCCCGTCACCCTGTCCCTTCTGCTTGCCTGCTCCTCAGCCAGGTTGACTTTGACACATATCCCAGACTCTGACTCATGGCCTTTCCCACCCGCTAACCCAAGCCCATCTCCTATCTTTTTCCATGACTTGGAAATGATTTTCTGCGTAATCAGTCTCCCAGTTCCCCGTCTCCCCAGTCTCCCCAGTTCTCCCGTCAGTGCCCTGTCTTTTCTCTGATTCTCATGTCTTTTGTCTCTTTGGGCCTCTTTGAGTCTTTGATGTCTGACTGCCCCTCCCCAGGGCCCAGCAATTCGTCCCATTTCTCGTGCCTGCTAACTGCCCTGCTCTCCTCCCGCCAGGTGTCGATTGTGGACAGCGGGGTCCGGGGCACCATTGCTGTGGGGCTGGTCCCTCAGTACTACAGCTTGGATCACCAGCCGGGCTGGCTGCCTGACTCCGTAGCCTACCATGCTGATGACGGCAAGTGAGTTGCCTGCCGTGGAGCCTGACCCCTTTCCTATGGGTGCGGGGACCTTAGATACAAAGGACTGCCTTGGGTGGCTTTTGCCATTCTTTCACGTACGTTGGGGTTTTTCATGGACTTTTCTGATCAGGACGGGAAGGTGGCCTGATAGCGAGCCTTGGAGGTTCGCGGACTTAGAGGGGAGGGTGGAGCTCATGCGTGGACACAGGTAGATGCATCACAGAGTGACTGGGAGCAGCAAGACGGGCCCCAGGGGCCAGTACCCTGGAGAAGTTGGGAGGCCAGGCTCAGGTCCTGTGTCTGTGCCGCTCCATCCACAGGCTGTACAATGGCCGAGCCAAAGGCCGCCAGTTCGGGTCAAAGTGCAACTCCGGGGACCGGATTGGCTGCGGCATTGAGCCTGTGTCCTTTGATGTGCAGACTGCCCAGATCTTCTTCACCAAAAATGGGAAACGGGTGAGTGGGAAATCCTGGGTGGGATTTGAGTGGCTTGAAGCCATCCAAGGACTTGTGAGAATGAAAATATTCTACTGGCTGGGGCTTGCCCAGGGACCCCCTAGGCTTAGTTCCCACCTCCTTCAGGCCATCCTCAGCTTCTCCCGAAGCCTGCATGTAGGAGAAGCCACTTCCCCTGCCCAGGGAGGCCGGGATGCTAGCCTTGATGGTAGATGCAGAGGGACAGGTTGGTGCAGTGAGGGGTGAGCAGAGATTGCGGGGGACAGGATCAGGGGATGTGGGGAAAGGTTTTGAGCAGCAAAAGAGAGGGAGAGGTTATGGCCTGGATGCCTAAGCTGGAGGTCCTCTTCGGAGCTTTGACTTGAATGCTTTTGAGGATATGTCCTTTCTATGTGTGATTTTCTTGTTTCACTTCTTTCCTTCCTTCTTCAGAGAGAGGCTAGTAGTGGTGAAGGGATGGAGAAGAGCAAATAGAAGAGAGGGACCCCCAGCTGTCTTTCTTCTCCTACCCAGCTCGCTCTCCCACCCTGGGAGGATCACTTTCTCAGGCCTCGGCCTCGACCACGACGTCCTTCCTTGGCGTCGGCGCCTCTGCGCTTTCCTGCCCCAGAACTCAGGTGCCGAAAGCATTCGGCAGCAAGTCAGGAGACTTATGTTTGCCTTCTACCTCTGTGCACACCTTGCTCGGCCAGGGGTCCTCAGCAACGTTTTAGACTTTTCTGTACCTCTGGGTTTTTAAAAATTTTTTATTTTTTAAAGATTTTATTTATTTGAGAGAGAGAGAATGAGACAGAGAGAGCACGAGATGGGGGAGGGTCAGAAGGAGAAGCAGACTCCCTGCCGAGCAGGGAGCCCAATGCGGGACTCAATCCCAGGACTCCAGGGGCATGACCTGAGCCGAAGGCAGTTGCTTAACCAACTGAGCCACCAGGCGCCCTGTACCTGTTTTTCTGTCTTCAGTGTGCGTGACAATTATTTGTCGCATCATCTCGAAAGTACCCTAGTGAGAAGTAGGTGAGCTCTGGAAGAGGGAGCCAGGCGGCAGCTCCCTCCCTCCAACGCTCCCTCCCCCCGCTGCAGGTGGGCTCCACCATCATGCCCATGTCCCCAGACGGACTGTTCCCGGCAGTGGGCATGCACTCTCTGGGGGAGGAGGTGCGGCTGCACCTCAACGCCGAGCTGGGCCGCGAGGATGACAGTGTCATGATGGTGGACAGTTACGAGGACGAGTGGGGCCGGCTGCACGATGTCCGAGTCTGCGGAACCGTGAGTGAGACGCGGTGGGGCGGCGGGCGGGCGAGTGGACGGGGAGGGCTGGGCGGAACACCCGTGGGCCACATAAGCGGGTCTGAGTTGCTTAGAATGGGGAGTGAAGACGGTGTCTTTTCTGAGGTTTTGGGAAATGGGGATTTGGGGCCTTGACATGATTCTCTGATTCCAGATCTGTGTTCTCCTTAGCGCCGATTGTGTTCCTTCCCTTCCCCGTCCCTGAGAACTCAGGTTATTTGCTTCACTCTCAGAACAGCACTAGGCTCTCCTTTGCCTTCTTTGGTTCCTTCTGTACCTGGTACCCTCTGCTGCCGTGCACATGTGCCTTTGAGAGGCTGGGGCTCATTTGGAGGCGGGATGCCTGGATCCCCTTTGGGCCTGATCCCAGTTCGGCGGGCCCAAGTTTTCCATTCACTGTGCTGTGGCTCCCATGTGGTCGCAGGTCCCACTCCTGTGGGGGAAGGTTCAGAGATCTTTTTGTAGTAAGCGTGAATGTCCGCGTCTCCTGTCTCCCCGCTGCATTTTTTTTTCTTTTATTTTTTTTTCCGCTGCATTTTAATAGAGAACGAGAACCAAAGCAGATGAGGGTTCTGTGAGAATCCTTGACTCTCCAAAGCTCGCCTTTTTATACATCTTCCCGTTGTACCTGTTTTGGTCTCTCCCTGGATTTGAAACTTTCTTGGGGAGTACATGGACCTTGGGAGAGGGAAATTCTTCCTCTCTCCCTCTGTGCCTCTTGCTGGGTTGGGAGTGAATGGCTGCTGAGTCAGGGGTCTGGCCCTGACCTCCAGTGGGCTGCTCGGGCCTCCCACTTCGAATTGTCCCTCTGCTGCTCTCTTGCTCCCGGCTCAACCTTTTTCTCCACCCGCTGGCCTTCTCACCCCAACCCAGGCTGTTTTCAACTCAGGCTTTGATAGCAAAACAGAAACAGTGGGAGGTGGGAGTGGATTATGAGCAAGGCTGCCCCCATTCTGGAGTTCAAGGTGAGTCTAACCCAAGGAAAATGGCAGAATGGGTGCCCTTCTGTTGCTTCTGACACTCTGCACCCCCTCTGGCACGGGGGTCTGAGGACTGGTGGCTGCAAGCCAGGGCCTTCACATGCCCACTCCTTGACCCTCTCTCTTTCCTTTCTTTTCCCCCTTCCACCATGATTGTGACAACATCTACAGAGTTGAACTTGGGACTGAGCCAGGGCGATGTTCCAGCTCTCATCCCTGACCTCTCCTTAAGAGTGTTTTCCTGGCATCCTTTCCCTGCCTGGACCTGTCCCCACTCTGCCCCCAGCTCCTCCCAGGCAATCTTTTCTAATTGATGTAGAATCCTGTAGACGTTTATAAATAGCCTTCCTTCCTCTCTGCCCTCCCCCAATGGCCTCAGGTCACATGTTGGAGAATTTTTTCTTTCTTAGACATAAGCTGTGAAGTTGGGCCCATCTCTCAGACCCTCACCCCAGCTTGGGATTGCTGGCAGGGTGGGCACACTGTTCCCTGAGCACCTGCCCCTCTGGGGTAGGCTGGGGCATGAGCCTCTGGATGGATATTTGCCTCTCTTCTCCTCTTGCCCACTACCCTATCTTCCAAATGAGGGTGACTTACCCAGTTTCTTCCATCCCCACTTGTCTCTTGTCCTGCTCCCTCTTGTCCCTTTTGACCTTCCAGTGTATTTCTGATCCAGCCCTCAGAGTTGTGTTTCCTGGAGGAGCCTGGGAGAGGTCATTTGGGCCATGCCTGTGCCTCCCGTTCTAAAGATGTCTGGCTCAGCTCTTTCTCCTCTTTGCTCTTCCCGTGTTCCGTCCCCTCTGCAGGGGGCCTTTCCCTGGGGCCTCAGACCTCTTGTTGTTGGTTGGAGCCTGTTTCTCCTGCCTTGGGTGATGTTTCCAGTAGAGTGCCCTTTAGAACCATAAAGGTTTGGGAGAGGCTCTGACGCCATCCGGTCCCGGGCTTCCAAGCACAGAGCCGGAGACCGTTAGCTGGCGTGCAGGACCTGTAGCGTCCTTGGCGCCGAGACCCAGGATGCCTGGGGCCCCCTCCCGTAGTCCTAGTCATCGTGACACCCCCCGTGTTCCCAGAGCTCTTTTTGTTGTGTGGCTGGTGAAGAGACAGCCCCAGACAGAAGTGAAGAGACTTGTTCAAATGTCACACGGTGAATTAGCCATGAAACGAAGCCCAGATATTCATTCTTTGATCCCTTGCCCCCACCCTGTCCAGTGCCAGAGACATGCTGTGGCCTTCTCCCCAGCCCCTCTCCTGTAGCCTTATCTCTCCTCCTGGCCCCTCTCGTAAGATGAGTCCGGAGTTCCTGGGCTTAAGTTCCTACTTGCCTTGCGGGTCTCCTGACTAGCCCCCTCAGCCCGGCCCTTCTAGGGGAGCTTATGCCACGGGAGCCTTTGGCTCCTAGGCCTCTCTCTCAGTTCGGAGTCTCAGTTATCCTCTCTCTCCGCTTCTCACTAGTTCTTCCCACAAAGAAGGGCAAATTACTGACCCCCCTTTTTTGGCTCTAATATTACATTATGAACAATTTCCAACATACAGAAAAGTTGAAAAAATGGAACAGTAAGCACCCGTCTATCCACTACCTAGCTCCAACAGTTGTTTGTATATAGACAGACCTGACTCTTTCTTGAGTGGAATTCTTCCCCCTGCGTCCTGTGGCCTCAGTTTCCCCTCCCGAAGAGTCCCCCCTTTGCAGAGCTCTGAGGGTGTTGAAGAGGTGCTGCTGTGTTTGCTCCGGGATGGGGGTGTTGCCCCTCACCTCATCTCTGCCCCCGGGCCTGCAAAGTGAAGTCCCGTGTGGAGGGTGGGGGGCAGTAGGTAGAGCTGGGGGATTAGACTCCTCTGTCTTTGTTTCCTGCTCCTAGCTCCTCTGACAACTCCTTAGTGACGGGGCAACAGCTCTGGTACACAGAGAGGGGTGAATGAGGCCCCACCCTCCAGGGGTCCTCCCCCAACCCAACCCAGGAGGAGACCGTGTTGGGGCCTGAGCTGGCCGGTGGGGAGCACGTTCTGGGCTCCTGTCTCAGCTGCTTCTAGGCCCTCAGGGCACTGAGCCCGCCTGTGTTCCTGTCAAGAGGGATTAGGGTCTCTGCTGGCAAGAGGAGGAGGGCGGATACCAGCAGGAGAGAAGAGGCTGGGAAGGCGCTGCTGGTACGCGGTGGGGGTTGGAGTGCGAGGCTCTCTGCACCTGGTTCTGCAGCCTCAGCTCCGTGCCCTCGAGTCCACCTGTTTGGCCTCCCAAGGCTTTGTGGGTGTGGGAAGGGAGGCACAGGAGTCAAGGGGGCTTGAAAGTCCCAAGGAAAGGGTGCCCCTACCCCCACCGAAGATGTAGGGGAGCATTCCCATTGATTGGGCGTTGTTGGAGGAGAAGCACTGAGAGGGGACGGCTGGTGGGTTGGGGTAGAGTAACCTGGGGCGTGCTCATCTCTCCTGGGGGGGTGACCAATTCTGGGAGCCTAAGGGGCCGTTGTAGTTGGAGGTAAGGGCTGAGATGAAGGACTCTTTCCTTCTGTGATTGGCCCGTCTAGTCTGTTGTAGCTTTGGGGTGACTGTTACTGTGTTGGTGTGTTCTGGTCTAGCCCCTATTTCCTGACTTAGGGAGAGGAGAACATGTGCCGACGAGCTGCTGGGCCCATACTCATGCTGAGCACCTCACTTCATTTAGTCTTTTCGCAAATGTGGGCGGTAGTATCCCTGTTTTACTGGTGAAGAAACTGAGGCCTAAAGCAGGGAAAGTCAGTTCCTCAAAGTTAGTGGCTAGTAAGTAACAGGAGTTAGGAGTGGAACGCAGGTCTGTGTGGTTCTCTTTCAAACTGAGAGGCACAGATTGAGGGACTGGCATTGAGAGTCTGGCAACTCAGGGGCTGACCCTCCCATCTGCTCTAGGTCGCCAGCAGCCCTGGTGTCAGGAGGGGGGCAGTGAACTCAAGCTAGGATCCGTCGGGGAGGCCACAGTGCCCACCTGCCCCTGTAAGTGCGGAGAACGCTCCGGAGGACCCGCTCTCAGGACTCGGGGGGACTTCACTGGACAAGAGCAGGGGAGCCGATGGTTGAGGAGCAGATGAATGGGGGCAGCTTATGCCCTGAGGGGCGGGTGTTCCTCTCTTGGGGAGGGCAGCATTTGCAGGGACCTAGCCTCCCAGCTGTCCGCCGTCTGTCTGAGCGATGTGCCGGCCGGGGAGTGGGTTTCAGAGTCCCACCGTCGTGTGCCTCGTCCTCCTGACCTGTCAGCTGGAGGAAGCGTCCCCACCCTCTCCACAGACGAGACTGCAGTGGCTGCCCTCCTCAGGGCTGAGGCCGAGCGAATGGTTGGGCGGGTTTTTCCCAAGGATCGGGATCTGGAGCGTCTGTCTCTTGGCTCTGGAAGTGGAGAACACTGTGTTTCCTACGCCGAGGCCAGTTGGATGGCGTGGTCGAGGGCAGCTGCGGGGTCCCCCACCCAGTTCTGCAGTGCTGGCCGGAGAGGGTGGGCTGGGGGCTGCTCCGCTGGGTGGAGTGTCAGCCAGTGAATGCGCCCCAGGCGCCACCCCTCCCGCTCTCAGGGAGCCACGGGGGAGGAAGGCAGGCTGAGCAGAGAACGCAGAGGACCGTGAGGGGAATTCCAGCGGTGTGGGCCGCAGTAGATCAGAAGATGGCCTGCCGGGGACCCGTTGTGAGGAAAGCAAGCAGTGTGAGCTAACAGAGAAGACCCGGGCTAGGCCTGTGAATATCAAAGAGCCAGCGTAACCCGAAACACGTGGGGTCCCCGAAACACGTGGGGTCCCCGAAACACATGGGGTCGTGGCTGGAGGAAATGGAAAGAGCCTGGGTGTGGATCCCATGCAGCTCTGGCTTTTCCCCTGGTCGCCTCCCCCTGCCGCCAGGTCTCTTTTGGTGGGGGTGGGGGCAGGATGGACTTGAGGTGCCAGGGCTTCGGGGATCCAAGGCTGAGAAGGGGACCCGGTCCCTCCGGTTCCTCTCTGAAGAAGGCGGTGAGGATGCGGGCCCTCCCTCTGCCGGAGACACACACAGGCTTCCGCGCCGGTGCAGGCGAGCCTCATTCCTTGCCTGTTCAGGCAGGAGTTCTCTGGGGGTGAGAGGCCAGCGTCCAAGTCTTGCCAGGGATAAGTGGAGGAGGTCCCCAGGCAGTGTTTTCTTTGGGGCTGGAGGGGCAGGAGGGTAGAATGAAGTCTTGAGGGGCAGTTTGGCTAATTACAAAGGGATTAAGGACTCCCAGGTGATGCTGAGGGTGGGGGAAGAGGGGATGGGGTTGAGTCATAAGCCCACCATTACCATGACAACTGATAAATAAATCCGCCCAGCTTGGGGGTTGCCGCCCCATCATGCCCAGGCAGGACCATTGTGGAACTGAAGAGCCCCAAGAGTCCATCAGTCACCCCCCTCCCCCCCTCCACACGCCCCTGCGCAATGAAAGCCGTGAGGGGCTGTGAACAGGAAGGCTTGCCTTCATGTGTCTGGCTCACCCGTTCCCCGCCCTCAAGTAAAGGCACAGAGCTGGTCGTTCTGGGTTCCCTGGCTCTCCTCAGCACCTCCCTGACCCAGCCGTGTCCGAAGCCAAGTGAAACAGGCCTTGAGGAATTATGGTGGTCCCATCCCAGGCAGAACTGGTTTCTGAGCTCGTCTCCCCTCCCTCAGACATCTGGAGCTGGCACCCCCCCCCCCCGCACCCTCCCTGTCCCCTCCATTAGGCCCCTCCAGCGGTGCGCTCAGCCTAGTCTTGACGGCTCCTCCTCTGCGCCCAAGGCCCCTGGGGAGGCCTCGACCAGCAGGGCGATTCAGGGAGGTGTGCCACAGCCTCGAGACCCCCGTGTGCTGCCTGGTGCTCAGCCGTCTGGGTTGCCGCGCTGCTGTCCGCTTCTCCCCCAGAGCAAGGAGAGTCTGGCTCGGGGGCAGGTGTGTGCTACCCGCCAGTCCGCCCCGTTCTCTCAGGCCTGCCTAGAACAGTGGGGCCCACGGTGCGCCTCTAGGAGCCTTTCCCTTTCAGCCAGAGGTTTTGTCAGACCAGGAAACTGGTCTCGAATATCTTGGGACCAGGTTTCTAGGGCAGGTGTCCGTCTGCCCTTCGCACCACCCACTGCCCTTGGCTCTTCCCCCACAGCTGCTGGAGTACTTGGGCAAGGGCAAGAGCATCGTCGACGTGGGGCTGGCCCAGGCCCGGCACCCACTGAGCACCCGCAGCCACTACTTTGAGGTGGAGATCGTGGACCCTGGAGAGAAATGCTACATTGCCTTGGGGCTGGCCCGGAAGGTGGGCACTCGTGCTGGCTTTTTACCTGTAGAGCTGCTCAGCTCTGGGGCTGTTGGGATGGGGCCCGGAAACTCTTGGGGAAATCAGAGAGAGGTGGGCAGGCTGTGGTGGGAGGGTCTTAACCCAGGACAGAATATGGTTGTATGTGTTCGCTGTGGGAGGGTACAGACCGCCCCCCCCTCCGCCCCGACCTAGGACCTGGTAGAGGATCGTGACTGCACCACGCACACTGAGCCCGAAGGTGGGGTGGGGGCAGCCTGCAGCCCCGGCCGTGAAAGCCAGGTGCCCTGGTCACCTGCCCTGCTTGCCCTGCTTCCCCAGGGCCTGAAGGGTGTGGGAGGCCGCAGGGGTGTGAGCAGCCATCTGTCTGAGAAGACTGAAGGTTCAGATGCCCTCTCCTGTCCTCTTCCATGCATGCTACCGTAGGTTTTCTTTTTCCTTCTTGGTGCAGGATTATCCCAAAAACAGACACCCTGGCTGGAGCAGAGGCTCTGTGGCTTATCATGCCGGTGAGTTGGGCAGTGTGTTGGGGCTGCCCGAGGGCCGCCGGGGAATGTACAGACGCAGGGACATCCATTTTCCTGACCCCCCGCAGATGGTCTCCCCTCCAGCGTCTGGCCGGAGAGCCTTTCCCCTGCTGCTGTCTCATCCCCCCTTCCCAGGCCGGTAGTGCTGTCTCCTCGTCTGTATTTTTCCTCCCAGCCTGAAAAGCGAGGGGAGCCGAACAGGGGCGGGGGATCTGGGCCCAAACTGGACATTCCAGACCTCTGAGTTGGCTCCCTTTGCGCCTTTCTTGCAGATTCTGCACTTTCTTTTTTTGGTCGGCTTCACTTCCTTTAGGGCTTTCTTCAGAGAGGATTTGCCATGAGCCCTGGTGTCACCTCCATCCCCTTCTTGGCCCCTCTCCCCTCTCCCACTAGCTCCCTGATGGAGTCTGCCCCTCAGCTCCCTGAGTGAACAGACATTGTGTCTCTTTTTTAAAAATCTAGGGCCTCTTTCTACTTCTGTCTCTCCATTTTTGTTTCACCATGCCCCCCTTCCCTTCCTCAGGGCCAGGGGAGGTGGGCAAGCATTCTGCTTGAAGCAGGGGCCTCTCTGGGGGGTGGGGTAGAGTGTCAGCCCCTCCTTCGAGTGTGTGTCTTCTCTTCTCCCCTCCCCCGGACAGACGATGGGAAGATCTTCCATGGCAGTGGCGTGGGGGACCCCTTCGGGCCCCGCTGTTATAAAGGGGACATCATGGGCTGTGGAATCATGTTCCCCCGGGACTACATTCTGGACAGTGAGGGTGAGTGGGGTGGGGGTGGCCAGCCAGGCTGGTCGGGTGGATGGTGGGGGCAGCACCGCGGGAGCTCAGGTTTCCTGGCGTCCTAGGTGACAGTGATGACAGTTGTGACACAGTGATCCTGTCCCCAACTGCCCGAGCTGTCCGAAACGTCCGGAATGTCATGTACCTGCACCAGGAGGGAGAAGAGGAAGAGGAGGAAGAGGAAGAGGAAGAAGATGGGGAAGAGATTGAGCAAGAGCATGAGGGCAAGAAGGTGGTGGTGAGTGGGGAGGGTGTGGGGTTGGACTAGGGTTCCTGGGCCTGGCGGGCAGGAGCCCGGAAGAGGGGAAAGCCTGGTGGGCGTGTTCTGAGGTGCTGGATGCTGCCCCGACTGCGGTAGGGAGCTGGTTTCCGGACGCCCCCTTGTGGTCACTTTCCGCATCACCCCGAGTCTCTCCCCTCTGGCGGCTCTGGGAGTTGGGAGTGCTTGGGGTTCAGGCCTGTGTGGCTCTAGCATCGTCAGAGGAGGCCAGAGCCAGCCTGCTCCACTCCCGTCGTGTCCCCACCCCCAGGTTTTCTTCACCCGGAATGGCAAGATCATCGGGAAGAAGGATGCTGTTGTACCTTCCGGGGGCTTCTTCCCCACCATTGGAATGCTGAGCTGTGGGGAGAAAGTCAAAGTGGATCTGCATCCCTTGAGTGGCTAGGGGCTTCTGCCCTAGACCTGCCCCGTCTCCTTTTCCTCGCCCTTTGCGGAACCAGGTGCCCAGTTCCTGCCTTCCAGGATTTGCTTACCCAGCAGGCCCCAGGGAGTGCGTAGTCCCTCTGCCTCTCCCAGATCAGGCCCCTGCCAAGCCCCTCTGTGCCCACGTTCCTGACCTGGTGCATCCCAATCATCAGTCAGTGCTGGGCCTAAGTCCCTGGTTGGAAAGGAACAGGCCCAAAGAATGGTGTTGCTAGCTTGGTGGGTCCCACTTGCTTTGGCTGGTGGACACTCGCACCCCCCTTTCTCCACTGGCCGAGTGGAGAGGAGTGGGCACCCGTCTCAGCTGCTTTTCGGGCACGAGGCTTTGCAGAGGGTGGAGTAGAGAGCGCCCCCTCCCCTATTTACCACAGTATTTCTCGTGGCATCTTCTCTTTTTTGTTCCCTGTCCTCATTGTGTGGACCAGTTGCTGCTGTCATCCCCCCTGGCTGGGCTAGGGGGGCTCTCTTGGGCCTTCTTTCTCCTTCCACTGACTGCTGGCCCAGGAATACTATTCCACGGTCTCTGTTCTTTCCCCTGAGAGCCCGCGTTCTCCCTCACTGCCTGCTCAGGCAGCGTATAGTCCCACAGAGAATCTGAGTCTCTGTTCCCCCCGTAGCCCTACGCACCTACGTGGGTGTCCGTTATATGTTTAGTGGAGTGAGAGAGGGGCTGCTCGGTGAGGGGGGCTGGGGCCTTGGCTCCTGTTCCCTCCTTGCCAACTTGGGATACCCGTGGCACCCTCGTCCCCAGTCCCCTGGGTTATAGGCAGAGACTCCAGAGCAGGTCTCTCCTGCCGTGGTCATGAGCCCAGAGGGCAGCTTGGCCCCTCACTCCCCTTCCTTGCCTACTCCCCGGGCCCCAGCTTGCTGCCTGTGCCAGTTGCCTGTTTCACTTCAGTGTTTGATTCTAGCACTTACATGTGTCCTCCCCCGCCAAGCCCTCCTGTCTCCTACTGCCTTGACCCCTGACCCCCTTCCCATGCAGTGACTTCTCCTGGGAGGAGGAGGGAGCAGGAGCTGTTGGCCTTGGTTTGCACAGAGTGGGTGGGCCTTGGGGAAAGGGGGTGAGCTGCTGTGTTGCTGGGGTCCCCCCTTCGGCCCTCCACTACGATGTATGAAATGTATGTACAGCCCAGAGATGTTTATACAGCCAATAAAGATGGAGTTTCTGTATTTATCAGTACGGCCTGGACAGGGGCATCCTTTCCAGTCCTTGGGGCAGGGACAGAGCTAGAGGTGGGAGCAGCCGAGGCAGCTTGCTCACTGGACACTTGGACCAGTAGGAGGCCAAGGAGGGGGATTGTGTGTGTGCCGTGGACCTGGCTGTGGGCCTGGAATGCCCCCAAGAAGCACAGGTATGCTCCTGGGAGACACGAGGCTTCGACCTTCCCGTGAACAAGGTTCCAACTCCGAGGTAATGTTATAGAAATTCTTTATTATTAGACAAAAATAGACTCTTTTTTCCCCCCTATTCATATGATCCCACTCTGATCTCTCTGCTCAGAGGGGGAGGCAGAGGAGGGAGTGCCTTGCTCCCCACACCTCTTCCCCCTCTCCCTGCCAGGCTGGGACCTGCAGCTGGGTCGAGCTGGCAGGCCGATTCCCCTCCAGGGCTGATGTTCTCCTGCAGGTGGGGCTGTCCACATCCCCTCCAGGGTTCGACTGCCGATGCCTCCTCACCCTTCACACGCCCGTCTCTGCCGTCTGCTCACATGCAAGGTCATCTCACAGGCCCGTCCACTTGGCTTAGCAGGCTGGGGGCAGGGAAGGAGAGCAGTGTCCCAGGCTGATGCCCACTCCCCATTCCTAAGGGAGGGGGCTGGCTCCTGGGTCTCCTGGGCCCAGGCCAGGGGAAGTGAGGACTGTGGGGTGCTGAGAGGTGTGCGGTGTTGACGTGGGCTCTGAGCTTGTGGCCTTCCTTCACTTTCTCTGGCCCAGTAGGACTTTGGTGATGAAGGTGACAATGGCGCCTGCAGGCTGATCTGGGTCAAGCTCTGCAAAGAGGTGACACACGTTCTCCCAGGGGCTTCCCGGCTTCTTGGCCACGAAACCAAAGATCCTAGGGGTACAAAGCAGGATGGGGAAGGGGCTCAACATCGCCTCCACAAAAGACTGCAGAGCCAGGGTTGGGGAGGAAGGCAGTGCCTCAGTCCCATGGGGGGAAGGGGTGGTACTCGTGGGGGAGGCTTACTTGGATGTGGTCCCGTCGGGGTTGGCCCATCTGCAGAAAGAGAAGAACCGTGAAGAAATGCACCTGGGGTCTAGCTACTGAGGGAGGGCTGGGGCAGGGGGCGACCTGGTCTGCAGGGTCTGATGGGAGTGTGGGGCTGTGGGAGCCAAGGGTCGGGAGGGAGGCTCACCTCCGGTCCTGAGGATCAGTGCTGGAGAAGGTGATGCTGTTCACTGGGTAATGACGGCGAAAGAAGAGCCTTCGAGGAGGATCATGGGGAACATCACAGCCAGAAACGGGGGGGGGGGGTGTCCCCAGGGTCCCCCAGGGGCTTCGGCACACATACTCACTTCCTTTGATTGTCTGTCAGTGTAATGCCCTGGGCCGAGACCTTGAAGTGGACGATGGCTGGGGTGGGCCGGGGGCTGCAGCTCAGAGCTGCCGAGCTGGCCCGGGCCACCGCCTGGGGGCCCGTCAGTGACTCTGTCTCCACTGAGGTCAGGTAGAGCACACTGCAGGCTAGGGGGCAGGAGAGGGCTGGAGGGGGGCACCGGCTTTGCCAGCACCCAGATTACCTTCCCCTATCCCTCCACACCCCCAGCTCTTGCCCTTTCCCCAGCCAGCGTTGCTCCGAAGTCGTGAGAATCACAGGTCACCCGTTACAAGGCAGGTTCTACAACTCCCCCAGATCTAGTCCGAAATGCTGGAAAGAAGCCCAAGAATCTGCATGCTAACAAGGCTGTCCCCCGCCTGCACCAAGGATTTCATATTCATGACTTTGGGGTCCTAGACTGAAGGCCCCCTTTCCCACTCCCACTACAAATAGAGGGGCCCACCCACCTCCAGGCCTTTCAGTGCCTCATGCCTGCACCTGTAGTGCCCTACTGGTGCCCAAGGAGAGGGAAGAAGGGAGGCGGAGGTCCCTACCGGCACCCTGACGGAGGAGGTCTGCTGCTGTGCTCATGTTGGCGGGCACTGGGGCCTCTGGGGTCTCCTCTAAAGGGTCTGAGGGAAATAGGGGCCAACAAGGAAGGTTAGCAGGGAGCCCCATTCCCTAGGAGGTGGAGAACTCTTTGTTGCCCCAGGGGAAGGCAGGCTGGGAGCCAGGCCCTGGGGCTGCTGCCTGGGGCTGCAGTGGGTGAGGAGAAGTGGGCGGACAGATCCCAAGACACCCACCTTTGCTGGGAATGCGCAGGCAGCAGGGCAGGGACAGTGGGGAGATGGAGTGCTGGGAGACCAGGGCGGACAGGCTGCCTGCAGGGAGAGGTGAGAGAAGCCGTGAGGTGCCCCCAGATATCCCCAGCTCTCCCTCCACCCTCCCGAAACCCTTTGGCCCCCCTAGACCAACCCACTGTAACCTTCCCCTGCTGCTCACCAAAGTAGGGCTCACTGGGACAGCCCTTGATCTTCACCCCTTTGGGCCCAGTTTCAATGAGAAAATGGCGGACAAGCTGTTCCAAGGGGTCCCCTGAGGGGAGGGGAGAGGAAGCCTTTATCAGATTCTAGGTCCCTGCTTTCTCCCCTGCTGGGATTCTTTCCAGAGCTGGAGCGGGTCACTTCCTGCCTCTCTCCACCAAGAAGTGCCATGGCCCACCCCGCCTCGTGTTGCCTCTGGAACCTCCCCCCACTCCACTCCCCTTCTCCCTCAGGTTTGGGCATTCTGTACCTTTCCAGGGCTGGGCGCTGGGTGGAGGTGTGGCCACCTTGAGGGCCAGCCCATAGGCTCCTTGGAATGAATGACTGTCCCTGATCAGGAAGGCCCCAGGATCCTTGTCCTTCAGCAGGGCGATGGCTGGGAGGAGGTGGGAGAAGTTCTCACGCAGTGGCTGATTGAGCCCCACGCAGCCCCTCTCCACCTCCGCTACTCACTACTCGAGCTCTCTAGGCCTCTCACCCTAATGGCTGTGGTGTTTGGGGCACCCGGGGATGGAACTTTAGAGTTAAAAGGGCAACGGACAGTGTTGATTCTAAACTTCCTTGGGCCCAAAGCCCAGAACCACCTGCTAGTGAGAGACTCAGCCCAGGTAAACCTGCTGAGACAGGGAGGAGGCACTGGAATGATGGGTTGTCAAGCCAAGACGGAGCCCGGGAGGGTGGGAAGGGAGGGGCAGGCTGGCTTCTCACCTTGGTCACGGGACAGGTGCGGTTTGTACCAGAACTTGGACGTATCCTGGACGAACTTGACATTGCTCTGGCTCTCTTGCACAGGGGGCTCTAGGACAGGGAGGGACCGAGCTTGGCCCCAGTACTTCCCAGCACCCATGCCATGCCCCTCCTTGGGAGACAGGTTCTCACACAGGGGGTCCCACCCCCCTCAAGGCCTTTTATACCTGGGGGCTGGGGGACATTATCCGGGAGCAGAGGTGCAAAGGTGACATGGTGACTGGTGCCTCTGGCTGGTGGTGATGCCTGCTCTGAGCCCCAGGGTCCTGGCTGTTGCCCAGGTCCCAGCAAGTGGCGTTTCTCGGGAAGTGGGGGCTGGGTGGGGCCACTGATGTCATAGGAGGCAGCCAGGGGGAAGGCAGGCGTGGGTGAGCTCTGAGGCGGCTCTGAGCTGGCCACAAGCCAGGGCATCTGGGTAGGCACAGGAGTGAGGGGGGACCCATCCGGACTCTCTGGGGGGTCTCGAAGGCCCTGCCAGGGGGCATGGCGGAGGCCAGGCAGCGTGGTGGGCACGGGGCCCCTCGGACTGGCACTGTCCGAGCGGCTCCCCGGGCTCTTCTCCTGAGGCCAGTCATTGGGTGAGCTGGGGGGGGAGGTGGGGGAGAAGGGGCTAGCGGCCGGAAGCTCAAGCCCGCTTCTTGCTGGCAGCTCGGGAGCCTTTTCAGCGCCTCCCTGGGGAATAGATGGCAAGACCTCGCCAGGACTTAGTCTCTGAGTGGGCACCAAGGTGGGGGACGTGCTGTCCTGCCGTCGGGTGCTGCAGTTTGGGAGGGCGGGCAGTGGTCAGTAGGTCAGCAGGGCTGCAGAGCCCCTGTGTGAGCCGCCCCCACCCCCAGCTTTCCAGGCTGCCTCGGTGCCTGGACACCCCCGGCCCCTCCGCATACCTTTCCTTGCCCTGGACTGGGCTGCTGGTGTGCAGGGGTGTGGAGGGCCCAGACAGCTCAGAAGAGGCACTGCACGGAGCATCACGGGGAGACCGAGGCAGGGTACTCTGCCCGCTCGGGCCCTCCCTCCAGGACGCTGGCTCAGGTGACTCTGTGGGGAAGGTGAGAAAAGGGGCTGTGAGCCAGAGTTCCCTTCTGTCTGGCGTAGCTCTCTCTCACTCTGCACCTTTCCCACCATCTTCCAGAACCCTCCTCTTCCCTAGGCACTCCGCAGCCCAGCGCCCTCACCTGCAGATGCCACTCCTGCTGGGGCCAGGTGCCCAGGCATCGGGTACCTGTCCCCTCCCTCCTCCGCAGGGATCTCGTAGCTCAGCTTCCTGGACTGCGGGTAGGGTGGGCTGCCTGGGGACACGGAGCCAGCCCGTGGGGAGTGGGCGCCAGAACCGGAGTATGCTCTGGCCTCAGCTGGAGAGCCACAGCTATGAGGCGCGCGGCCATAGGCCGGGCAGTAACTGGGAACTGCTCCTCCATAGCCGTAGGTCACCAGGGCGGGGTACCCTGGATGCCCATACCTGCCTTCGGGGCACACGGCATAGGGGCAGCCCTCATGCCCATCGTCGCCCACCTTGGGTGGCTTCAGGCAGCTGTAGTCGGGCATCGGGGCATGGTGATGCCCGCAGGCCGGCACGAGCAGGGGCAGTGGGTGCCCTGGCCGCACAGGGTGCAGGAGGGGCTTGCCCGCCTCGCCCGCCCAGCCCTCTCCGGCCTCCCTCTCCAGCCGCAGCCCATATAGGGCCGCAGTGGGCAGCGCCAGCTTCTCCTCACAGGCGGGGCACGAGCAGAGGGCAGGCAACCCCGCATCCTCCAGGATCACCACCTCCCGGTAGCCTGGGGCCCGGTAGCCGAAGTCCGCATTGGCTGGTTTCCCCAGCTCAGGTGGGTAGGGATACGGGCCCTCGGACAGTGATCGGCAGAGACGCCTCTTCTCCACAGAGGCCTCGGCGTAGCCCTGGGGGTGCCCCTCGTAGCCCCCATAGGCCAGCCGCCGCCTCTCCAGGGTTCCCTCCGGCCGGTAGTAGCCCCCATTGGGGACCCCGCAGGGCTCCCGGTAGCCCTGGCGGCAGGAGCAGTGGCGGCTGAGGCCAGGTCTGTGGCCCGAGTACATTCCGAGGTGCGGGCCTCTGCCCGCGGGGGGCTGCTCTTCGTCATCGAGGATGGCCGTCTCACGCCCAGCTCCCCGGCCCCCGCCGGCCACTCCACAGCCTCCCAGGAGGCGATCGAGCTCCTGCCGCTCGGCAGCCGTCGGGGGCGGCCGGCCAGGGGACTCGGCAGCGGGCTCTGTGGTCAGCGTGGACGAATGGCCCGAGTCGCTGCTGACAGACAGCATAGGGGGTGGAGGTGGCTCTGGAGAGGGCGCTGGGGGGGTCTGGCGGGGGGCCCGCTGCACCTGGGCGTAAGGACTGCCGTCCAGAGGTCCCCGGGTGTGGGTCGGGGAGCCTGAGTCGGGAGAGGACCAGGGAGGGGGGGCAAGCAGGGAGAAGGGGGAGAGAGAAAGTTAATGAGAGGGCACAGTGCAGGAGACTGTGGCTCAGGGGTGTCTCTTGAGAGGGGGAATCTGTCTGGGAGGAAGGACACCTACACCTCCCACCGCCCCTGGGCCTGTCCACGCACCGTCCACACTGTCCTCATGGTGCTGATTGAAGTTCTCGTAGGAGTCCCAGCGCACGGCGGGCTCTGCGGTGTTGTAGTCAACAGAGACCGAAGGCTCATTCCGTGGGGTGTTGCCTGCGGAAGGGCCAGCCAGGTGTTGGGGAGCAGGGACACAACCTTTAGCTCCGCCCCCAGGTTTGGCTCTTACCTTTGATCTTTTCAGGGCCAGAGGAGAAGACGAACTCCACTGAGGCTTGGAAGGGGAACCTCTCATCTGCGGAGAATGGACGGTGAGGAGCCAGGCCCCTGCCCGCCCTCACCTGGGCTCCGACCCCCGCATCTGTCTCCAACTCACCAGCCCAGGCCTCGTCCAGCTGGTCCTTGGGGAAAGTGAGCCGTGGCCCGTGGATGGTGCACGTGTGGAACTGGACTCGGAACACCAGGGTCCGGTCTGTCCCCCGGCCACCCTTGTGATAGCAGGTCACCTGGAGGAGGGAAGGGAGACCGGGGGTCAGGCCCTCCTGTCCACTTACGTCTCCTCTGTGCTTCCATCCTGGGGACTGTCTGGCCACAGCTCAGCCCGGTCTCAACTCGAGGTGACGCACCTCCCCCACCATGGGGACTAAGTTTCCGCCCTCCCATCTGCCTTGAACCAATAACTCACCAGAGACAGTGCCGCTGGCGGGATACACCAGCACCCCTTGCACCCCCCTTCCCAGGATGGCCCCTCACCATGACATCGCCTTTGAGGAGGAGGGCTGGCTCTAGGCTGATGCACAGCTGCTGGGGCCCAGGGCCTGCAATGTGACTGAGGAAGAGAGGACAAGGCTGAGGCTGAATCGGAGGCTGGGCTGGCGGTGGGGGTAGGAGGGGTCAGGAGGGAGTTGGGAGACTGGAGTCTGAGCCCTGAGTGAGAACCTCTCGGTCTGTAAAATGGACTCCTTGACGGCATATGTTTCCGGGTGCAGTGGTAGGAGCGGGCAGCCCGGGTGTCTGGGGAGGCTGGAGGAACAGGAAGGCGGGGGGCAAGGGGCCTGGGAACAGAGCGCTCACTAGATTCCAGATGTGTAGACCAGCTGCATGGACTGGTAGATCTTGAGGAAGGGCTGGAAGCCTGGAGGCACGAGGAGGAGAAGGCACGTGAGGGGTATGAATGGAGGGGGTGGGGGACAGCCCTCCCTGTGGAGCACATCCCAGGAAGACTCACCGGTGCCAGGTTCAAAGGCTGGCAGCACGGGCACGAGCACATAGTGCAGGAAGAGAGGGCTGCTGTTCATTCTGATGGAGCCAGACAGGAGGCCGCTGAAGTAGCTGATGTATCTGGTAGGGAGTGTGTCAGTGAGAACATAAGCCCCTTGCTCTGGGGGTCCCTCTGTATCATTTCTACTATAAACACACGCACCCCCACCCTTGGAAGGCCTGCCTTTCTTAGCACTTCCCTCCTATCTTCCAGCTCACCGGGAAGTTCTTCCTCACATCTAACCTCAATCCCTCTCGCTGTCTCCGTGGTTTGTACTTGCTGGCCCCTCTGCCTAGAATGCTCTTCCCTCCAGATCTCTGCTTCCCATGATAGAGAAGGGCTCTGACTATCCTGCAAGTCTCTCTTTATCACAAGCTCCGTGAGAGCAGGGACCTGGTTTGTTCTGAATTCTCAGCCCCTGGCACCGTGCCTGGCACACAGAAGATGCTCCATGAAGGTGTGCTGTACGAACGAGAGAATCTGGGCCTTGGCGGCCCTGGAGGGAGCCGCTCCTGTGGCCCATCCCCACCCAGGCTGCTCACCGGTGCTGGGAGGGCTGCAGCTCCGCGGCCACCTTGTCCTCGCAGAACTTCCTCATGGTTAGCGTGGCCAGTGCCTGGTCTGCCCTGGGGACCGCAGGGCCAGTGTGGGGGATCAGGGGCTTGTATCCATCCAGGCCTCCCAACCCTAAGCCCCCGGGGAGGGAGGAGACATGTGATCTCCCGAGTCTAGAGGAAGCCCAGAGTGGTGGTGAAGAGGACCAGGAACCCCACAGACAGTCACTTTACTAGTTGTTGGACCTCAGGCAAATGTTCCCTGAGTTTTTAGTTTCCTCCTCTGTAAAATGGGGCAATAAGACCATGTTATGGGTTGAATTGTGTCTCCCAAAAAGATATGTACCTCAGAATGTGACCTTATTTGGAAATAGGGTCGTTGCAGAATTAGTTAAGATGTTATACTGGAGTAGGGATGAGCCCTTAATCCAATATGACTGGTGTCCTTAGAAGAAGAGAAGAGACAGACAGACACACACACAGGAAGAGAGCCACGTGACGACCAAGGCAGAGCTGGAGTGACGCAGCGGCAAGCCGAGGGACACAAGGATATCTGCTCACCACCAGAAGCTAGAGAGAGGCAAGGTAGGGTTCTACCCAGAGTCTCAGTGGGAGTGCACCCCTGCCGACACCTCGTTTTAGACTCCTAGCCTCCAGAACCGAGGCAACGAACTTCTGTGGTCTTAAGCCATTTAGTTCGTGGCACTTTGTTAGGCAGCCCTAGGAATCTGATGCAGATCCTCTGCTGGGAACCGTGGCAAGTACAAGTGAGGAAAAGGAGGTGGAAAGGCTGAGTTGATGGTACATGGCTCTCTGAACACAGAGGTGGGCTTCGAGGGAGGTGGGCTCATCAAAGCCACCCGGAGGCAGGGTCCCTGGGGAAGGGGCCAGTCGGGGGCCCGGGAGCCTCACCCTGCAGAGATCTTGCTGTAGTGCATGTACGCGGAGACGATGACCCCGAGCTTGCCCTTGCTCCCCTGAGGAGAGAGAGAGGAATGGAGGGCCGGCTGGGGCCCCAGGCTGAGGGCACCCCAGCCCGCTGAACCCGAGGTCCCAGCCCACCTTGCAGTACAGCACGACCACGTGCTGTGGGTCCGCACTGAGCCACGTCTCCATGGCTTTGCAGATGGAACACAGCTTGTCCAGGGGCGGTGCGTGCAGCTCGGGCCAGCCGAAGTCCTGGACCTGGACGTGTGGGGGTACAACTGAGGGTGGGGGCCACAAGCGAGGAGAGAGGGGTGGGGATGGAGAAGGGACCAGATGTAGGGGTCGGTGGGGGCCAAGGTCAAGGGACGGTTGGTTGTTCAAGGCAGCCTCAGCACTTTCCTCACCGGTACAACGGGTTGATGCCTGCTGCACCGTGTCGCAAGTAGGAAGTCATCTGGGAAAGTGCTTAAGAGCGAAGTCGATGCCAATCGCTCCTATTAATGAGGAGGCTGGGGGCTTCTAGGGATTAATGGCTTTAATCCCCTCCTACCTTAGGGTTTAGGCGGGACAGGTCATGTCTTTTCTCTGAAAGGTTGAAGAGCTGCAAGGAAAGGGGGGCTTTAGAAGGAAGTGACCACAAGGCGTGAGGTGCGGTCCCCTGCTGTGACCCTAAGCAAAGTCTTTCTCCCAAAGGAGGAGGTCGCTACAGCCCAGAGGGGGCACTCCGGCTCGGCTCCCGCGGCCCCGCCCCCGGGCCCCGCCCCCTGGGACCGCGCCTCCGCGAGATTGGCGTCTGGGAGCAGCTCCGCCCATCCGGATCTCCCAGCCCTTTAATTGGCTGACTGCGGCAGGCCCCGCCCCTCACCAGGTACTTGTCGCGGTGCTTGGATTGCAGCACGTGAGCCAGCTCGCGCAGGTGGCCCCGGTGTCGCTGCTCGTCGGGCCGCGCGGGGAAGGCGGCGGCCAGGATCCGCTCCGTCACGTAAGTGAGGTCCAAGTCCCAGCGGCGCTCCATAAGCGGGTCCAGGCTGAAGCTCCTGGGAGGGGGCGAAGCCTGCGTCAGGCACGGGGGCGGGGCTCCCGGGGGCGGGTGGGAGCGGAGCGCGAGGCCTCGGGGTCCCCAGGGTAGGTGGGGCCGCTCGCGGGCGGGGGGCTGCCCGGAGGGCTTTGCTGGGAGGCGCTGCGCTAGGCTGAGGTGGGGGACCGCCCCGGCGCCCTCACTTACCTGGGCAGCGTGCTGCGCTGCTTTGAGTGGTTCAGAGACTTGGTGGATCCCTGGTGGATGAGGAGACGGTGCCCATGTTGGGTGCCCCCCAGTCTAGGCTCCCCGCTCCAGAGTGCCCTGAACTTTGGTCCTCAGACGAAACCTAGGTCCGTACCCCCACAGCTACCTGCGTCCGCCCCCTCGTGCAGCATCCCTTACCAGGTGCTCTATGCGCCTCACAGGGGCCGTGTTTCTCCGCTAGAGGGAGACGGAGAAGGAAAAGGGAGGGGTTAGGGCGGGGGCAGGGACCAGTGTGCGCCTGGCCATGGTGGAGAGGGCCCGCCAGTGTCCCTGTGGGGGCAGTACTGGGCGAGGGGAGAGGAGTCCTAACCCCCAGCAGGCCCAAGGGCAAGAAGAGCAGAGGGCTCGTTTTCCCCCTCTCCCTCGGGATGCCCAACGCCCACAGCAGTCCACCCAAGGCAGCCTCCTGGGGGCCCTGCCTGCGGCCACCAGACCTGTGGACACCTCCTTGCCTCCCCCGCTCCATCTCAGAGCACACTCACCAGCTCCGCAGGAGGCAAGGCCTGACAGGACGAAGTGACCTGGAAGGGGACCGAGCGAGGGACTGAGCTCCTGGGGCAAGGGGCTCTCCTGGGCTTGAGGATGGGGTACCTCTCAGCTTCAGCAAGGTGGAGGGGCTTTCAGCAGATGGGCGCACACTCCAGCTGAGGTTCCTCTATTTAAGGGAGCCTCCCCTCTGGCCTCTCGGTCCCCCACCCCCGGGTCCCCCACTTGTTGCTTTTGGCTCCCAGCCCCCTGCCCACACAGACCCCCATTCATCCAGCTGCGGGGCACGAGTTATATATAGAGCCATGCAGGCAGGCCATGGCCAGGAACGGACACTGGCCTCTTTCACCGGGAGACCCCGCCCCTGGGCACACAGCTCCCCCAGGCCAACTCCAAGCCCTGGGACCCCCCGCACTGCAGGAGGACGACCAGGGAACCTCCTCAGAGATGGGGCTGTCTCAGGTCCCCAGTGGACCGTGGTGCTATCTTGTACCTTCTGCCCAGCCTTTTCCAGGGCCCAGGACAAGTCCCACCCAGGCATCCTGAGGACCCTTCCCCAGAGGGAAGGCACAGCCCATCCGGCTGCCCAGTCTTTGAAATCCTGCTCCCCCCGCACCCACCCCACCCTTCCTCCTCCTCATTCTCCTCCTCTTCCCCACCCCCATCCTCTCGCCAGCTGCAGCCTGGGCACAGCACCAAGACAAACGCTGTCTCCTGTCCACCAGCCTGGGCCAGCCCTCCAGGGGGTGGAGTAGGGTGGTTCTTAAAGGGCCCAGTACAGCACCCACTCCCACCCCAGCAGGGGATTCCCCAATGATGAGAGGGGTGGAGGGTTGATGCCAGTGTGACTGGAGAAGCCTGTTTCAGAGCAAGGGACTCTAGTCCCCCTCCCCCAATCAAGCACCCACCTTTGCTTCACATTTTCTGTGTGTTGCCACCTTGCAAACTAGAGGATGGTGGGGAGAAGAGAGAGGTTAGCAAGGGCCTGTTGGGGCAGTGGAGGGGGTAGCCCTCCCCCCACCTCCCCAGGCCCTGAGACCAGATCTTGGGACTTCCAAGAGTGTGTTGAGATGGAATGGGGAGGGGGCAAGGGCGGTTCAAAGGAAGCATATGGCGGTGGGGTAGTACCGCCCAGGCCAGGGAGGGAGGGAGCCAGGGCTAAAGTCCTCGGGTGGGGGTGGGTGGGGGTGAGGAGAGAGGTCCCCATTACAGGTCAGAGTGGGGAAGGGTGGAGAGTGGTGGGTCTCCTGGGTTGCAGGGGTGGGGAGTGTCTGTCATGGGGAGCATGCTCGTTTGGATTTCCGTGAGTCTGCCCCCTGGAGTTGTGCACACAGTGGTGCTGGGTGGAGGCTCTCAGTCACAGGACGGGGCACCTCACCTCTGCATGAGACGCCAGTCCCATCGATGGTCACCTTACACACTGCGCAGACTGGTGGCTTCTTCCGGAAGACCTTCTCCCGGAAGCTGTGTGGCTCAGCTTTCCTAGGCTGGGGTGGAGGGACACGCAGGCAGAGGCGTCAGTCCTCAGCGGGCCCGTCTCTGGGACTGGGCCGGGGTCTTAGCACTGCCTGGTTTCTTTCTCCCTCCGTCCTGATAAAGCCCCCACACTCCTAAGACGCACTTGGCCACACCTGTTTCTGGGCCGTTGTGGGGCCTGTCCTTGATGGTGTGTGGAATCGGTCCCCTGGCCTCACCCCAGCTGGATCACCTTGTCTCTGAGGAATCACTCAGGCCCCTCATATGGCCCTGGTGTGTGAAACCCTCGTGGTCACTGCGTCCCCAAGCCCTAGAGCTTTCCTCCTGGTTGGGGGGTGCTCTCTGACTTTCCTCTATAACGGCTCCCCGTTTCTCCTCCCATATGCCCTCCGCAGATGAAGGGCCCTGTGGAGAGTGAGCAGGAGGGGGTCCAGACATGAATGTAGGATGTCAGTCACGCAACACCCAGACTGACCTGGCACGAGTGGCCTCAGCCAGTCCTACTCCCCTGGCTCCTGCTGTCCCCACGCTCCAGACAGCTGACATGCCCCCCTCCCCCTTCTGTCAGAACAACATGTTTACTCATTGTGCATTGAGGCGGCAGGCAGCAATTGTGTAAGGAGGGGGCAGGACCGCTGGAGGGACAGGCAGACAGAGGCAGGACACTGAGGGAACATTTAGCTGCCCTGCTACTTCTGGATGTCCTGAGCACCCTGGCACTTGAGGAGGTTCGAGTGGGGTTCCAGCATGGAATGGGAGAAGGGGTGGACTAGATGCCCTGTTGGGCCCCTCCCTACCCAGAGTGCAGTGAGGCAGGGATGCCCCATCATGGCCCTCAGTCCCTCCCTCCCACTGTGAGTTCACCTCACTCGTCCTCTCTCTGGGGACTATTGCGTCCTCTCCCTTTTACCCATGTTTCTCCTCCCTCAGTTCAAGTTCCTGCCCTCCCCCCACCAATAATACTGTCTCACGTTGCCCTGAGCTGCTGCTTTTTGGGGGTAAGGCTGAGAAAATATGGGGAAATGGAGTGATAGGCCTCCAGGCCCCCCATCCTGGGGACCCAGGCAGCACTTTTGGTCTCTTGGCTGTCCCGAAGCAGCTGGATTAAACCCCACCTGAGGTCTCTGGTCCAACCTTGCCGGACCCATTAGGAGAGCCCGGTGCATTTTGGCATTAACAGCATGCACAGATGATGTCAAGGGAAAGCAAAGCCCTAGTGTCTAAAGCACTTCTGAGACCTGGCCGCCGCCCCCCTCCCTTTGCCACTTCCACCCCATTTTCCCCAAACTTCTTAGCTCAGGGAAGGGGCCTGATCTCCTAGTCCTGCTCCGGGGCTCCAGGGTAGTACCTGGAAAAGTGCTGCCATGAAGTATACCTGAGTGCAGGTTGAGGGGCGAGGACCCCCAGGGTTGGGCTGAGCTAGGGCAGGGAGGTTGGAGGAGCCAAAGTAGACACCAGGTTCTGCTCTAATCCAAACTTCTGCTGCTCACGCCACAGCCCTGGCCACTCCAAAGAGGCAGAGTAGTGAGGGCATGCGGGGCATGCGGGGCAGTGGGGAAAGGGTCTGGCCTGAGTCCTGGTCCCCTCCCCCACTGCCCACACCTCCTCCCCTGCCCCTCCTCTGCCCAGCCAGCGGGCACTCCTACCCTGCTGCTGGCCCGGCTGCTGTCCCTCCTCCCCAGGGCTCTGAGCAGCCTCTCCACGGGGCCGCTGGACTTCATGATGTCCGGCGGGCTGGGGTGCCGACCGCGGGCTGGGGTGCCGACCGCGGGCCTGAACAATGCTGGGGCCCGGCCCGGGGCTTCCTGGAAGCGGCCTGGCGGAGGCAGCTGCTTCCCCTGGGTGGAGGGTAGGCTGTCTGGCTGGTGTGAGGAGAAGCCCAGCCCTGGAAGTGGAGGGAGTGCAGGCGGGAAAGGGGCAGGTCGCTGCTCCAGGAAGTGGGGGGGGGGAGAGGATGTGGGGGAGGCCAGGAGATCAGATTCCCAGGATCTACCCTGCTGGGAGTGTCAGCCCAGGATCTTTTGCCCCCCAGCCCCCTGGCTCTGGAGCTGCCCCATGCCCAAGGATCCAGCCTATGCAGGGATCTGCAAGGATCCTGAGATCCAGCCCTCCGTGGGGCGGGGTGGGGGCGGGGGGAGGATTTAGGTCTCAGGGCAGGGCTCAAGGGCCAGTGGGGAACACTCTGTCCCCGGCCAGGCCAGCCTCCCAGCCTGAACGCTCAGGCTCTCAGGGGACCTCTGGTGGGGAGGAAGAGGGAGCTGGGAATCACTCACTACTCCAGCCAGCCCTGAATTAGGAGTGCATCCTGAGGGACAGGGAAGATAAACCGAGGGCCGGCTCCTTCCCCAGTTTCACTGGTTATGAAGTAGAAAAGGAGAGCACGCACAGTCCCCCCGCCCCCGTCCCTCCCAGACACACTGGAAGGCCTAATTCCAGCCACAAGATTGTTCTGCCCACAGGAGTGGTCCATTCTCCTGCTCCAGCCCAAGGCGCTTGAGGCCTTTCTCCTGAGAGCACCCCAGCAGCTCTGCTCCTGACAGTCCGTCATCCACCCCCCCTCCCTCGCACCCCCATTCCTTGGCTTCTTCCAGCCAGACCTCCCAGATCCCTAGCCCCTCTTCCCAGCCCAGCTATGTAGGCCCTCCACCCAGGCCCTAGGGTTGGACCCTATCTCCCCCTCCCCCCAACCCTGCCCCAGGCTGAGTACTACCTTCATGGCTCTCCTAGCTCTGCTCTCCTTCCTCAGCAGCTGTCCCAGGGCCTAAGGACTGGACAGGAGGCCCCCCTCCCAACACATACTCCACCCCCCTCTGTGGGCCTCCTGCTTCCCTCCTGGGAACATGGCCAACTTCCTGTCCCAGGAGTCAAGGGAAGGAGGTGGATTGGGGCCTTGGAAGTGGTGGGGGGGGAGTAATCTTCCAAAAATATATGGGGTTAAGGGCCAGGGGGTCCTCAGCCCCAAGCCTTGGACAGCAGCCCTTTGACTGGCTGGAGCTGTCACTTGAAAGAATGTGGAAATGTGCCTCCCCTCATTTGCATGGTATTTACTGAATGTACCAGAGCTCAGGCTTCTCCCACCAGGTCCTTAGATTTGCCTCTCCCTCCTTCACGCCAAAGGCACTGATCTAATCCTGCCTTCTCTGAGATGAGCCCCCTTATGCAAGCCCACTTGGGACACTTCTTTGGACCTGCTTGGCACGGGCCTGGGCTGAGGCTTTGCCTTTGAAGCTCTAAGCCTCCTTGCAGGTCAGGAAGTCTGTCCCCAGAGTACCTTGGCCAGGGAGGTATCTCTGTGGCCAGGCTTAGGACCCCAGCATGTAACTGGAGAGGGGCACTGGCTCTGCAACCCACTCCCATTCCATCAACCCTGGCCGGGTCCCAAGACATTCCAGGCCCCTGGCCAGTGTGGGCAACTGGGCCTGGCCTGGTCCAGTTCATAGCAGAGCTGCGGGGAGGAGGAGTGCTGTGGTGGGTGGGTAGGTTGGGGTGGACTTTCTCTGCTCCTTTTGCACATACCTTGACCAGGACCCCTTGAGCATTCTTCTTTCTACACCTGCTGCCCCCAGAGGGGTTGAAAGGCCCCCTCACCTGGTAGTTACCTCTTGGGGGACTCACTAAGCCCTGTGTTGGGTGGCCAGGGAAGCATGGCTTGGAGTCTCTCCCCACTCCCTGGGCCGCCTCCTGAAGTGAGATGGAGATGGGAGGGCCAGAATTGAGAGGGAAAGGAGCTCATGGGGCAGGCCTGGAAGACATGGCCAGACCCCCTAGGATCCTTGCCCTTCTCCTGCCTGGAACATTCTGGAGCCTGTCAGTCTCTCCCCCAGCCTGGCCCCCTCTCACTCCGAAGCCTTGGGTTTGTTTGGAGAAACCCCTCCACCCACACTCCCCCTTCCTGGAAATAGCTGTGGTTGGATGAGAGGCTGGGAGCCCAGCCGCGGAGGAGGGGTGAGGCCCGGGGAAGGAGAGGGAGGAGAGGCGGGATATATGAGTGCGCCCGCCCGGAGGGATCTGGAGAATTGAGGGGAGAAGCAGAAGGGGGGCCGAGGAGTGCGGCTGGAAAATCGAACCTGCCTCCGTCTCCCCAGAAGTGAAGTAGAAAAGGAAAACCCTCGCACACTCCCGCGCCAGGCCGGAGCGCGGCCGCCAGTTCCCGCCCAGGTCCCCGGCCCGCGTGTGGGGGCAACGTGCGCCCCGTGGCGGCCAGTGCGCCCAGGACGCGCGAGGGCGGGACGGCAGTGTGACCGCGGGCCGCGCCCCGCCCCCGGTCCCCTTCCCGGCTTCCCGCGGCCCGCCGGCTCCCCGGCCCCAGCCTCCCGAGCCGCAGCCCCGCGCCCCCGCGCCGCCCCGCGCCCCCTGGCGACGGGCCCCGGCCCCGCCCGGCCGCCGTGACGCACCGGCCGCCGCCCTCCCGCCCCGCGCCGCGCGGCCACTCACCTGCGGGGGGCGCCCGGCGGAGCGGGGGCGCGCCGGGGCGGGGCAGCAGCAGGGGGAGCCCCCGGGCCAGCCCATCCTGCCGGGCCCGCGCCGTGCGGACGCCGAGGCGGAGGAGGCGGGAGCGGGCTCCCTCCCGCGCCCGCCGCGCCCCGCGCCCGCCCTCGCTCCCTCCCGCGCTGCTCTCCTCCCTCCTGCCGGCTCCAATCCCCACGTTCCCCCGCTCCCCGCCCCTCGGCCTCCTCCTCTCCCTCCCGTCCTCCCCACCTTCTCCTGCGGGCCCACGCTCCTGGGGCTCTGGGCGAGGAGGGACGCGGAGACTGGCAGAGGGGCGCTCGGACGCAGGAAGAGACCGGGATGGACAGAGCGTGAGGAGGTGGACACGGAGGACACGGACGCGACAGTCTCCGAGCCCGGGAGAGACTGCCCGGCAGGACACAGCAAAAAGCAAAACAGAACACAGGAGCCGGACAGACGCAGAAGGAAAAGTGGCCATAGGTCCCGAAGGCATTAGAAACGCTACGGAGAGCTGCCGCGGCCTCTCTCAGGCGCCCCCTCCACAGGACAGTATTTGAGATTGAGCCTGACCCCAGAGTCAGGACCCACCCGCGGCCTGGCCTGGTGGGACTGGCGCCACCTACCCATGGGGCGCCAGATTCAGAGGAAGATGCCTGCTGTCCCTGGTGTCCCTAGCCCTCTGCCACAGAGGAGAAGTCCTGGCCACCTCTTCTCCCCAAAGGACTCACAGCCGAGGACCTCCACGTCAAGTTCAAGCTCCCACCCCCCAAGCAGCTCCAGGCAGCCCATCTGTCACTCTGCAAGTCCCAGGTTTTCCAGTGGAGATGGAAGTTCAGTCTGTGGTCTTATATTTCCCTCCTATGCAGTGTTGGGATCTGGTACTGGCTAGAAACAAATGGGCCCCGGGGCGACTTGAGTTGTGTCACCCTGGAGGGGAAGGTAGAGGGAAAGGATGTCTTTCTAGAAACCTTGAATCTATTCCCATTCTCAGATTTACCAGTGTTCTCTAGTATTGAGCACTTCCTGACACTCCCTCCTGCCCTCCCTCACCCTCCCCACTGGATTTTCCATGATGAAAACTGGTGTGTGTGGGGGGTGGATTCTGAGAAGCCCGTGCCTGGGGCTCAGTGTCCAGTGCCTGCTGAAGGCAGCCAGTACCACCAGCTCCAAGGCCCTCGGTCCCTCCCTGTCTCAGCTCTCAACTGGGTCATCTCTGCGCTCCTCTTGCCTTTGGCAAAGGCTGGGAAATCTGGTTCTGATTCCAATCTGGCGGCTGGGGAGAGACATGGTGACAATGTGGGTCCCTCAGAGACTGGCATTGGGAAGGGGTGGGTGTGGCTGGGACTGGGGAGCCTAGATCTTACTGCTCTTGGCTGGGTTGGTGTCTAGTAGGCAGTCTCTGTCTCAGAGGTTACAGCAGCGGGAACCGCTGGAGGGAGGGCTGGGGGAGGGCTGAGGGGTGGTGGAAATGGGGTTGGGGAGGGAAGAGGTGGGGAGGCACTGGGAGGAGGGGAGAGGCTGGAGTTTGGGGAAACCCCAAGGAGAGCGACAGGGATCAGAGGCTAGTGGGGAGTGGGCAGAGCTGAGGGTCATTCTGTATTTTGGGAAGATTTGATTATGTAATCAAGATACATAGGATATGAAAATTTGCTCATTTCTTTGGAGTCTATAGCTCGCTCTTTTATTTTTAAATTAAAAAAAAATTATTTTTTTTAAGTAGACTCCATGCCCAGTGGGGCTTGGAATCACAACCCTGAGATCAAGACCTGAGCTGAGATCAGGAGTCAGACGCCTAACCGACTGAACCACCCAGGGGTCCCCCTTTATAGCTAGCTCTTTTGAAATCTTGTCCTTCCCAGAGTTCATTGGGGTCTTTGGCTAGGTGCCTGGGATGCCTGCTGAAGGGGGTACATTCTAAGCTTTATTTATTTTTTTAAGCTTATTTATTTATTTAAGTGATCTCTACACCCAATGTGGGTCTTGAGTTCAAGAGTCCTATGCTCTTCAGACTGAGCTGGCCAGGCACCCACGGTTCTAATCATTAAAGCTACCAAGGGAGAGATGGGGACTCGGGGAAGAGGCACTTGATTGGATCCCAGAGCCATGGGCAGGGTTACAGCCTCTCACTCATATTGGTGGTGTTGCCCCTGAGAGGAACTTTTGAGGTTCCAAGGAATTGGGAGTCATAAGATGGGTAGCCGAACTTCCGGCTCACACTTGAGGGATCTGGGGACCAGGTGGTTAGGCAGCTGCTGGAGGGAAGGTGATTAGGAAGGTTGAGAGTGAAAAATCATATATAGGAGGTAGCTTGGTGGGAGTGGAATTAAAATAGGTGGCATACGGAGCCAGCCAGACACCCTGACTACCAGTTCAGAGCGGCGGGAGCTTCAGAAGGGAGAGGAAAGGGAGCAGAAAGACAGGATGGTGTTAGTAAAGGTGGAGCAGAATTTCAGGAACACCCTCTGACCCCACCCTCCATGTAGGTTTTCTTACCTTGACGATGCAGAGGGCGGCCCACCTTGGGACCGAAGGCTGAACCCCCTCTTCCAAGGTCTGGGGTGATCCCATGCCTGTGACCGAGTGTGCTCAGATCCCGGGGGTGGGGGACTGTCGGAGGGCTTCGAGGGGCACGGGCTGTGCTGGCTGGAAGAGCACTGGGTCAGGGGGCCTTCGGTGGAGGGTTTGGGTGCTGGGAACCAGGAAGAGCGGGGGCAGGGGCAGAGCTCGGTCCAGAGGCGGATCTGCCGGCCGAGGACAGAGGGCGTATTGTCCAACCCGGAGCTTGCTGCAGCTGGGCGTGGGGCGGCACGGCTCGCCCTTCCAAGCTCCTTTTTGGCGAGGCGGGAGGGTGAGTGAGGGAAGTCGAGTCCCCCCTTCACTTGTGGCCCTGGGGGCTGTGACGGTTGCCAAGAAACAAGGTTTTATTTGAGAAATAATGCTTCCCAGGAGCAGATGTGTAGCTCTCCCACTTCCTGAGAAACCAGATGCCGTGAGCTTGCTTAGCGCTTTCGGGGACGCCTTCGGCGCTGATGGGGACCTCGCTGCCTTGGGACCCGAGCCCAGCGCTTGATTCTGTCACGAGCATCGACGCTACGTGCACTTGTTACAGGGGATCCAGGCAGCTTGGAAGTGACCCTTGTCAAGTAGAATGCCATACCTGAACCCTTCTGGTCCCTCAAGGTCCATCGCGGGTTGACAGGGCGCACAATCCTGGGATCCGTGTCTGCAGTTGGGCCTCTGGGAGCATCCACACGTCCTTCTGAAGCTGGGGCCAGAGCAGCACCTACCCTTCCCTTGGATTCCGAGTGCCCTCTTGGGACACAGTGTAGGGAGCTCCTTCTCTACCCTTCCTGTGCCCAACCCCTGTGAAGCTCTAAGCTGGCTTTGCCCACTTTTCTTCTCTCCATCATTGACCCCGGCCTCCGGGGCGTAGCTCGAGATGAAGGCTGGGAGGAAGAGGCAGGCTGGTGCCAGCGGTGGAGGTGGGTTCCCCAGGCAGCCTGGGCATTTGCTTCTCACCTAAACCCACGTGAAGGCCCCGAGCCTCTCATCCCTCCGCGTTTGGAGAGATCAGTGCACGGGCAAGAACCCCAAGCGCAGCTACTGCAAGAGCCACTTGTGTCACTGGGCTCCCATCTGTCTGCACCCCCTTCCATCTTCCTCCAAATTGTTGACTGAGGTTTCCGGGGTTCTTTGCTCCACTCCGTTGTGACCTCGAGGATTCTCGGCCACCGTCCTCTTTCCTGCCTTGCTACCAAACAGTCTCTCTCTAGCCATTTGGAAAATTCCCAAGTCTGAGCTGTGACTGAGAGAAAAGGGGAAAGGGAGCGCCTGGTGGCTCAGTCAATTAAGCATCTGACTCTTGATTTCAGCTCAGGTCAGGATCTCAGGGTTGTGAGATTGAGCCCCAAATCGGGCTCTGCGCTGGGCAGAGTCTGCTTAAGATTTTCTCCTCCCCCTCCCCTTCCCCCACTTCTCACTCTCCCTCTTAAAAAAGAAACAACAGGCCATCTTGCTGTGAACAGTAACCACCTCAGATTAAAAAAAAAAAATGAAGAGGAAAGGGGTCTCAGTTACAACCCAGACCAGCTTGTGAGGGAACCGCTGGTCTGTGCTGTGCAGGCCGGGAGCACAGGGGCAGCGCCTGTCCAGACTGCTGAAGGGCAGGGGTTGGCGGCAATGCCGGAGACCAGACCGGGAAGTGGGGAACGGACAGATTAGTTCAAATACTATTAAAGGTTAACACCCGGCAGAGATGCTGGAGGGGAGTGGGTGCCAATTCCCAGTTCTTGGGCCTCAATAAAGACAGCTTCCGCCGGCAACTCCCCCTCCGCACCTGCCCAGAACAGCCTCTGCTGCCGAGACTACAGAGATGGGGGTGGGGAGCCAACAGGAAGGCACAGGTTTATGGTCAAAAGAATTTCAGGGGCGCCTGGGTGGCACAGCGGTTAAGCGTCTGCCTTCAGCTCAGGGCGTGATCCCGGCGATCTGGGTTCGAGCCCCACATCAGGCTCTTCCGCTATGAGCCTGCTTCTTCCTCTCCCACTCCCCCTGCTTGTGTTCCCTCTCTCGCTGGCTGTCTCTATCTCTGTCAAATAAATAAAATCTTTAAAAAAAAAAAAAAGAATTTCAGCATTAAGGTGAACTTTAAAGATCAGATTTATTTGGAGAAAACAAAAAACCCCCCCACAACCCAAAGGATGGGATTTTACATCTCAAGACATCTCCCAGGTATTAAGTCTACAGATTACAAATCATTTTCATAGAAGATATTTTGTACAAATTTTACATGTATTAAGGAGTGGGGCAGAACCCCCGTTTCTGTGGTAACGGAGGCAGGAGGGGAGTGGGGAAAAAACAGCTTTTTTTGGATACAACCATTTGGAAGTAGACCCGAAGAGGGCAAAACTTACTTTCAATGGTATTAAAAAAAACAAAAAACCCACCAAGAAAACCCCAAACCAAACCAAAAAACAAAACAAAAAAACCCCCAAACCCCACCATCCCCTTTCAGCCTCGGGTATCTGTCTAAAAGTCACTTCCTGGCTACTGGCCAATCCAGGCCAATTATTTAAAGTTACTTCACTTGGTAAGTCTTTTCTGTCCACGGGTAGACGATTCATTAGCTCACTGCTGCAGCACCCCACCGACACGTCTGCTGGCTGGGCAGGGTCTAACCTAGGACTGCCGGGAGAAGGGCTTGCAAACAGGAGACCAAGGTGTCGTTTCTCTGCGGGTCCCAGTCACCCACAAGGACACCATCTCCTCGGCTGACAATACAAAGGTGCACATAAAAGCAGGCAAATTAAGCTACTGTGTTGCAGCAGAAACCAAGAGCTTGTTCAACAGTTCTCTCCATTATCATTGTCTCTCAAGGGAAGCTAAAAAAACAAAACCAACCCCCCCCAACCACCAAAAAAACCACACATTGGTCGAGGCCACCTTATAAATCCAAACACTGGTGTGCGATTTCAGTGGAGAGAAGGAAACTTTTAAGAACAAAACCAAAAAGCCCCCATCAAGGTCGTAAGAACAACTCACAACTTGTTCCTATTTATCCACCCTCACTCACCACCTAAGACCATTAATTCTAGAGTTTTCCGAGGTGTAAAAGGGATCAAAGCAGTGGAAGCAGGAATGGAGGGAAGGAGTGGGAGTCTAAAGACATGAAGGAGCCGAGCTGCGCTGGAGAAAAGCAGTGACTCCTCCGCTTCTGCCCCTGGGGCCGCAGAGAAAGCCAAGATCAGGTGCGGGGTTCAAGCACAGGCTGCTTCGGGGGATGAACAGCAAGGAGCAGTGCGAGGAACAGAGGACCAGGACAAGAGTGTGCATTTTTAAAGCTTCAAGATTTCGACAGAATGTGGATATATGGGAACTTTCAGAAAGGACAGTTGTTTAAGAAAGGACAAAACCAGGACATAGAAAAAGACTTGGGAATTCCCACGACCCCGAAGTGCTTTCCGCTCCAGTGTTCACTGGAGGTCATGCCATTTCCCCTGCTCACCGGTGCAAAATAATTCATCCCTTCCCCACAGCCTCTTTTCAATCCGTAATTTCCCCACTTATTTTAGTCACCAAGCAGTCCTGTTCTTTAGTGGCCCAAGACTCACTCCCAACTACCCCCCTGGGGGGTAGAAATGAATTCCCCCAGACTGGCCCCAGGAACTCAGAATTAAATAACAGGAGGGGCAGGCAGCCTCCTGGAGACTAAAACAACTTCAGAGACTAAACCTACCTCTCCAAGGATGGAAAATTTATTCAGATAATGTTTGAGAATTCATATATGCCACAATGGGATAAGAATTAAAAGGTAGAAATCTCACACTCTTCCTTAAGCCTGCCTTACTGCCCAACCGGATTCCAGACACCGCATGGCTGTTACTACCATTTTGCTAAATGGAGGCCCCCGGCACTAATCACACAGGCAACTGCGCATGTCGTAGAAATGCACAACTTTTCCATGAAAAGCCGTACGTCTCTTTCTCTCTGGCTACGTTGGCGATTCTCCAGTTAGTTCAATACTTTAAAGGCTGCAGCAGCATGCAAAACAATTTCGTCTCATTTTGTTGTTTGTTTTTTGTTTTTTTAAAAAAAAGTTAAGAAAGGTCTCCAGGAGATGGTGAGTTTTATTGTCTTGTCTGGATAGAGGTTTGATTTGCTCTCGAATGTTCCAGGGTGGAGAGACTAGGAGAAAGCACAGGATGCAGAGGTCTATTCAGTGTAATCTTCTCCCTCGTTCTCATCTTCGCCATCAACAGAGAGAGCAGCGTACTTGCTTGCAGAACTGAACTTCTGGAACAGACAAGAGTGAGAAAATCACCAAGGCCTTGAATTCTCACATCAAAACCCAAGAAACAGGGTACTGCTACTTGGGCAAAACAGAAGGACAGCCCAGGCCACACCCACTTGCTCAGCATTTTCCACTGGAGAGCAGCTAGGGTGAGCGGCTCAGAGGCCCACGCGCTCTTACCGGAGTTCCTCCACCACCTTTCATCTCGGAGAGGGGATGAGAGACGTGAAAGGGAGAAAACAGGAACATTCATGTTTGCTATCTCGAACAAGCAGCGGTGCCTGACTCCCCACTACTCTGGCTTGTAGCCCCAAAGGTAAAAGAGTTCAAGGTCAAACAGGAGCAAGCACCCAACACTTACGGAAGCTGGATTTTCTTCAGGTTTCTTTGGCTCAGGTGCAGATCGGGAGTCTTGATCCTTTTTGCCATCTTTCCTGCAGAGGTGTTAAGTGTAAAACCACATCTTTAGGAGAGAGGACTAGCCCAACACCCACAAGCAGTCGGGAGGCACCGACTAGGTACCTCCAGTCAGCAGTCCTTGCTACCTGGATTGCTGTTTCCAGATTCTGAGAAGAACTGTAACTGCCCATATTGGTTGACTTCCCTTTGTTTACAGTAAGAGATCTGGCAATGCTCGGAGGACCAAGACCTTCTTAACTATAAAGACGCACGCACCCAGCATCAGATAAAGACTATGAACGACGAGAGAGAACATGCATACCTATCTGACTCCTTCCAGTGGTCTTTGTTCCCTCCGTCTCCTGGACCACGGCTGGAGTTCCCACTTTGGCCTTTTGGGACACTCACCCCATCTACTTTGTTTTCATCTGCTTGAGTAGAGACGCAAAAATAAATGAAAAGCAAGTAAAGTAACCACCCTCCTTCCCCTGGGTCTCCCTTCAGCTGCAGTAAAGCGTGCCCATGTGTACTGAGGGAAATTCAGCCTCATCCCAACCCAGACTTCCTTCCCGAACCCTTCTTCCCATGATCCCCCTGCCCCCAACTAAGACCCACTAAAAAGTTCCACGGTAGGGTTATGCCATCATGAAGAGCAAACTGGAAATGAAGGACTGTGACACTATGTAGTGACCTTGGCCTTACAGACGGTGACATTTCTAATCTGGACTGAACATGTTAATTTCCTTCCGATTCTTTTTTTCCCCTTTCAAAGAAATGTTCTACCAGGAAAGGGCAGAGCTCCATGCTTTCTCCAAAGAGACCACTCCTGCCCTCTACTGGCAAGAAAAGGCAGATAATCTAAGAATCTTATAACACAAAAACAGGTGCAAAAATACACTGGAGCTCTGTATTTCATGAGTCCTCTCCAGGCTTTTTACTGAGGCCTCTAGCTACGTGAAACACCGACTTCCTTTTGGTCTTACCTCTCCTTGCTGGTCCTTCCTCGGGTGGCTGAGCTGGAAGTACTTTCCCCCCACCACTACAAGGAAAACACGTAATCATATTCATCAGTCTTAGGGAACTAGTAAGAAACAGGTAAGAAACGTGTAATTGTTCTCCAAACAGTAAACTGTACAGAGAACCAAAAATACATACTTAGTGCTGTGGAACATTAACCTGTAGAAAAGACAATGATGAAAGCAGCTATCTGAACACTTACTAAGTGCCATGTCCGGGAGGGTCATCGTGATCACGCAAGGTGAATATTATTCTGTTTTACAAATGAGGGTCCTAAGACTTGTGGAAGTAAAGGGACCCCAGGGCTGTGCCGCCGAATGTGGCAGCAGCACGTTCTGATGACCAAGTTGCAGATTTCAAGTGGTCAAGGTGATGCCAACCAGTTATCAAAACTCTAAAAAACTGAACAGTGGCTTAAACGAGCCACCGCCAGCACACCACTGAATGTGAACTGAGCACAAAGACAGCGTAACTTCCAAGCTGCTGCGTAAGGCCGACAGCTGGGGCGCCTTCCGTCACGGCGTCACAGTGTTTAAGACCCCACGGCTGAGCAGCTGTTCTGCTTCCAAGCTGACTCACCTTGTAGGGGACTGCTGCTCTGTGTCTGAGCTCTGAGATCGAGCAGGAGGGTTAGAACTTCGCTTCACCCAAGCATTCTCCTTTGGTGGAGGGGCCGGCATTACCTTCAGCGGCTGTTCAGATTTGGGAGGCTTAGAAGTTGGAGAGTGACAGTCCTCCTCCTTACTGGGTGCTTCATTTTCGAGAGACTTCTCACTCTCTCTCCTTCGTGCATCTGTGAAGTCAGAGTAGGAAGGGTACATTATCAGGAAAAGCTATTATACAACCATCAATTAAGGATCTCAAGAGAATGGAAAATGGTCTCCACCCAAGCTGACCTCTTTTCATCATTATTCTTAAATACAGACCTGTATCTGGCTCCCAGTAGGTGAAATTATCCCCAAACCAGTGGTTACCAAATGTCGCTTTTAAGCGACACTTTTTACTGATTCAAGAAAAATAGGAAAAATAATAACTCTCTAAGGATAGCCACCTGACCTTTCCTAGAAACGAGCACTCTTATTTCAGGGTCATACGGCCGTACTACCTTTTCAGTGCAGTGTTAAAATGTCTGTACTCGGAGAGTATGTACGTTGTGTGAAGAGGACCTCTGATGAACCTCAAGCCCCAGGGACCACTGATCAAACTTCAATCTGGAGGCTCGACATACACACATACACACACACACACACACACACACACACCATGATATCCACTTACAAAAACAGAACATACTTTTTTAAGGGCACCAAATGTCTCCTCAAAACTAAAAGTTTATTTTGTCAGACTCTAAGTTTTCAGTGCAGCCCCCGAGGAGGTACCCCATCGACCCGTCACACTCCCACCCGCTACAAAGGCATTACCATCCTGTTACTAAAAGGCTACTCCAGTAGGAGTAATTTCCAGAAAACTTCAACAACACTTGGATGAATTTTCAAATCATCTCACCCTAGAGCCAGTGCTCAGTTACACATCAGTTTAGAGGTGGGAGGAAAAATTTAAAAAACACTGGTTTGCAATAAGAGAAGGGAAGTGTTATGATTTAGTCATTTGGTTTCCAAAACACTAAACATGTTTGTAACCAACTGATAAATTCAAGGAAGGAAGGAAGGATCAAGAGCAAAAGACCATTACCCGAGACACTGCCCTGGTCATACGTAACATCCAAAAAGACTGGCGAGAGAGCTGTAGGACTGTGACTGCTCTAAATAGAAGAAAATTCTGGAATGTCAAGACATAAAAGGAAGGGACAAGTCTAACAGTCAAGTATACTCTTTAGTGGAAGATTATTAAACAGATCGCTTAAGTCTCTTCTGGCGCCCATCTGTCAGATTTTTCAGACCAGGAGATGTGACATTCTGATCCATCTATGCTAATCCAAATAAAGCTTCCATGACTCAATTTAACACCCCAAAGTCTCTGCATCATTTGGTTATGGCTGGCTGATGGAAAGGGGCAGTAACATGATACCCACCCTGGTCTGACTTACTTCTGCCAGATGTGGCCGAGGTCCCAGTCTGTGATGACTCACTTCCTGTCCTGGACCGTTCCCGTTCCTGAGTCTCTTCACTTCGCCAGCTTGGGTGTCTATACAGAGATTAAAAAAAAAAAGAAAACAACTTATGTCCAGCTCAACGAAGGCCACTCTGGACGCATGCTAACCCCTCAGTAACTATCACTTATTAATGTTCTATCACGTTCACTGTGTTGTGGGTGGGCGTGCACTTCTGGTCTCTTTTTCAAACCATGTGAAAGCTGCGGACAATAAGACACTTCGGCTATAGACACTTCAAGCACCAACTAGGGTTAAGAATATTCTCCTACATAACCTACCGCCCCCCTTACTGGTAACGCAACTCTACAAGCCACTCAGGCCTCGGGCATTTTTCAGAAGGTTACTGCCCTCTTAGATCCGATTCCACCTTCTAATAATAAACACTTCAGTAACGACGCCTTTCACACACACAGGTGAGAGTAATTTACAGGCGATGTTTGATGTCAGTGAAAACATCCCCAGTACCTGGGAAAGAGGTACATCCACTCACCTCACCACGGTGGCGTTTTACTGCACGTACGAAAGCCGGGTTCGACCCATTTTTCCTTAATGGGTCAGATAAACTTCATATATATACACACACACACACACACACGCACACACACGCACACACACGCACACACACACACGCACACACACACACACACATATGTAAGGAACAGGCTATAATTTGCCCACTCCTGTATTAAATCACCACCAATTTATATTTGTCAGAGGTTAAGCCCTTTTAAAGATCATGAGGGCAGGCGCCTCTGTCTCCATCCGCTGCGACTGTCCCACATACTGCGGCACCCCAGCCGCCCTCGCCCATGCACACTAAACGCTAGTAAGTGGCCACCAGGAACGGCGACACGGAGGTCCCAAGGGCGCCCTAGGGATGTCCCGCCCCCACCCCCCAGGAGCCACTACACTCCCAGACGGGAACCCTATAATCGAAGACAGCCTCACCTCTCCCGGGGCCGTCGTTCTAGTTTCGGCTCGTCCAGCTGGCGCTGCAGCTTCTCCTGCTCCTTCTGCAGCCGCTCTTCTACTTCTCGCTCTCTAGCCGCCGTGTCGACAGGCTTTGCCCCTCCAAAGATGGAGGCCGCTCGACTGGACTGGGAGGTGCTGGCAGAGGAATCATCTTCCTTAGGAGTACTCCGAGGCTTTAGATTCAGTTTGGGTCTTTGGGGGGGACCTAAGTTAAATAAAACTCTAAGTAACAGTTTTCCACAATCACCAGAAGCTGATGGCTGAAAGCCAGACAGCCAGACGGCCAGACACGGCTCTGAGAAAACGCCACCCGGGACGCGCGGTGGTGGCTGAGCCCGTCCAGGAGAGAGGGGAGGGCATTGGAAGATGGGGGCTTCAACAACCTAGGACAATCCATCTTCCCACTACCACATCCACGAGGCAGTGCCACACTGAAGGGAAGACCGAGAAAGGTAAACACTTACATGACGAATCATCACAACCACTATTACCTGCAAGAAACGTCCAATTATGATAAACTACTGGACGAAAGCATCTTGGTCAAAAATGTGGTCTGGAAGATGGACTACTTCAGGAGGCTAAGAAGAGCTTGTGACAATATGATGGGAGAGACTCTAGTTCCTACACTCCTGCCTCTGTGTAGAATGTAAACGTGACAGCACGCGGAGCAAAGCATACAGCACTGAACAGCTGACGTTAACTCTAAAGGAATTTAATTTCTTCTTGGATCCAAGCTGTCAGAATATTTCAAGATAAAGCTTAATGTTTCAAAGGAATTATAGTTCTCAAAATTAGTGTTTATCCTAAATATTTCAGACATACAAAAGATAAGATAAAACCTATGTGTCCCAACCACCCACCTGGCTTAAGTGAGAAAACACTCTCAAATCCACACGGAAGGCTCCTATTTTTCCCCCGATGACATGATGGCTGTGTTCCGTCCTTTCATAACCACGACACTCAAACTGGGGGCTTACCATTCCCATGTAGGTCTTTCTACCTTTACTACAGAACTTATACTTACGTAATGTACCTGCAAAGAGGGGATAGTTTAGCAAGATTTGAATTTTCTTTTTTTCTAAACATATATTTTTTAAAGGTTTTATTGACTTGACAGAGAGAGAGAGCTCAAGAGCACAGGGGGAGTAACAGAGGGTGAGGGAGAAGCAGACTCCCTACTGAGCAGGGAGCCCGACACGGGGCTTGATCCCAGGATCCCAAGATCATGACCTGAGCCGAAGGCAGACGCTTAACCAACTGAACCACCCAGGAGCCCCAAGATTTAAATTTTCTGTAAGGGTTTTAAACTGGCAATTTATATAAACTTCTGAAATACAGTTTTTTTAAAAAAAGATTTTCTACTTAAGTGATCTCTATATCCAACGAGGGGCTCGAACCACAACCCTGCGATCAAGAGTCGCATGCTCCATCCACTGAGCCCGCCAGGACTCCCCCCAATATGTGTAACTTTGCGAAGGGCCCATTAACTTCCCTTTTATAGGGTAAAACTGGGCGTCAGAAAGAGTAACTCATTTAAGCCATACACCTAATACTCGGGAGGACCAAAGGATACAATTCTGTATTATCGAACCAACTCTATGTTCCCCCCCACCATAGTACATACGTCCTTTTCTTCCTCCTCTGAGAATTTCCATTAATTTTAGCTACTCAACAAATGACGAACACCTGTATCTCAAATACCGTGCTCAGGCCAGGAATACGACAGTTGGGTAGTTTTTAGTTCCCGCCCGTGAGGAGCCCAATCCAATGGGAGGATCAGGAATGAAAAAAGGACACAGTACGCTAAGCTCTACAAACTGCAAACGTACATGGGAGTTCGTGGACTGGGACTGTGTTTGGGGAAGCCTGTGAAGCCTTCAAAGTGGGAACTCCCGAAAGTCCACGACACTGGGCAAGCACCTAATGGCACCCAGCACTGAGGAGGTAAACTACAGGCCGAACAGTGAAGACTCGTGTGTGTCGGGGGTACAGACAAAGGGCTATCTTTCAGGCCATGGAGAGACTCGGAGCAGAATAACCTAGTCAGCTCTTGTTCCAGAAAGACAATCTGGGCTAGTGTGAAGACAGAACGAGGCAGGGAAATCTGTTAGTAATGTGGGTATAGCAAAGTCTGAACAAAACCAGTGGCAGCGATTCTGGAGATAAGGGGGCAGATCTTAGAGGGAGCGCAGGGCAAGATCTCCGGAAAAAAAAAAGATGAGGTGTGCAGTTACTGAGGGAGGGAAGAATGGTGAGAGAGACGAAAAGGCCATGAGTCAAGAAGACCCCAAGCCCACACCCAAGCCTCCAATCTTCTCTCTAGTAAAGCGGAAATGAGAAACATCATCTATACCAGACACAATTCTTAAGACTGCATAATACCTATAGGGCGCCTGGGTGGCTCAGTCGGTTAAGCATCTGCCTTCAGCTTAAGTCATGATCCCAGGGTCCTGGGATCAAGCCCCAAATTGGGCTCTCTGCTCAGTGGGGAGCCTGCTTCTCCCTCTTCCTTTGTCCCTCCCCCTGCTTGTGCTTTCTCCCTCTGTCAAATAAATAAATAAAATCTTAAAAAAAAAAAAAAAGACTGTCTAATAGCTGTGAGAGCACTCAGCTCACTGCTGGTGCAGAGCAAACGCTCAGTAAGTGTTAGTGTTTCTAGGCTGCGTGTACGGGAGAGGAAACCGCTATGGCACTGACAGCAATGCTTTAAGAATGAATTCAAAGTTTTGTTTAAAGAAAAAAAGCACTTGGCACACAGGGCTAACATCAGGATGTTAAAAGGCGAGGCAAGCTGCTAAAAATAATTGAAAAGAAAAACTCTGGGTCAGACATCTTACTTTTTGGATGATATTAATCAAGTCAGAACACAAATGTTGGCCACTTATTGATACTTTTTGAGAGGCCAGACTTGTAACATAATTGGTTTTATATAAATGTTATGAAACAAGGGGTCTAATTTTAGAAGAGGTCTGCTGACACCTCACCATTAATTAACAGGTATCGACGACTGTGGTGTAATGGCACTGAAATCCCCAACACTTGGTTTTTTTAACCCTGCCGCGCCAATCACTGGCTAGGAGACTTTGTGACAAATGTTTTCCTTTTCTCGTTTGTATAGTCCATCAATTTTAACTGAAAAATCTCTATGCTAAGGCAATTTAGAAGAACTAGACTTTGCTCTGTTTCCATTATGTCACTCTCGTCCCATGCTCTTTCTGCTGTGTTCTGCCGCACTTTTTACAACGTATAAATTCTATCCTGTTTCAAAACCCACTTAAGGGGTTTGAGACATAACTGATAATTTTCTAACTGGTTTCTCCAGCGGTCTGCTCTATTAGTAAGCAAAAGAAAATGATTACCTCTATCATCACGCCGATAGTCATCCCGAGAGTAATCATCCCTGGAGCTCCATGACCGGTCGTCTCGTCTGTCGTATCTGTCTTCGTAGCGGTCCCCGCCTCCTCTGTAGTCGTCATCCCTGCGGTACCCACTACCAAATGCTCTTCTGCCACTGCCTAGCCTGGAATCGTAGCCTGTAAATATATCCCAAATTACGGTCATCGCACGGAGGGAAGGAAAGAAAGCAATTTCACTTAGCTGTGTTTTGTAATGACCTCTGTCGTAGTCTCTGCTGCCTCGGTCATCATAGCGATCCCGGCCCCCATATCGATCCATGTCTCGGCGTGGGCCATCACGATACCCGTCCCGATACCCATCACGGTAGCGGTCTGAATCGTAACGATCTCGATACTCTAGAGAGAAAACAGACAAGGTAATGTCATTCCCTTTGACACCATTAATGATAGAAAGAAGCTCAATAGCCCATGAAGTCAATCTGAATTCATGAGTTCACAGTCACTGCTATGTTTGTTTTTATAAAAGTAAATCACTTTATGGGATGCCTGGGTGACCCAGTCCATTAAGTGTCTGCTTTCGGCTCAGGTCCCAGGGTCCTGGGATCGAGTCCCAAATCAGGCTTCCTTGCCTGCTTCTTCCTCTGCCTACCACTCCCCCTGCTTGTGCTCTCTCTGGACACAAAAACAAATAAAATCTAAAAAAATAAAAATTAAAAAAAATCACTTTAAATCCAAATGGAAAAATGTGAACTGAATTAAGTTTTCTTGTATTTGTTTAAAAAATTTTCTGTAATGATTCAATAAATGTTGCCAAGATAATAATTTAAGAGAAAAGTCTCTATATATCTCAATGAATTTCCAGCACTGAAGACTTAAATATACCAGAATATAAATGGAATCTATATTTTTGGTTCTAAAGAACCAAAGACCACTTAAAAAGTTTAGCATGGGGGGCACCTGGGTGGCTCAGTTGATTAAGCCTCTACCTTTGGCTTGGGTCATGATCCCGGGGTCCTGGGATCAAGCCCTGTATCGGCTTCTCCCTATCCTGTTCCCCTGCTTGTGCTCGTGCTCTGTCAAATAAATAAATAAAATCTTTACGAAGTTTAGCATGGGAAACCACACAAACCCCAAATCTGAGAGGCAAACAAAATAAGAAAGATATGACATAGGACAGTGAATTAATTGGCTATCACTTAAGGAACAGAAACTATAATTAACAGGATGTTTCCCACCACCAAAATGGCAAAGACTAAAATAAGAGATACCTCTCGTTTTGGCAAAGTTTAGGGGAATACATCAATCCCTTTGTGGCTGCTGAGTCTAAAACAGCACAACCACTCGGAAATTTGTTTCAAACTATACACTAAGAGCTTTAAAATCACGTATACTCTGGGCCAACAATTCACTTTCTAGGAATTCATCCTGAGAAAATAACCGGACATGTTATAAAGACACATGTACCAGGACGCTCACTGCAATGTTGTTTATTTTTTTAAAGATTTTATTTATTTATTTGAGAGAGACAGAAAGAGTGCGCACCAGTGGAGGGCAGAGGGAGAGGGAGCAGCAGACTCCCTGATGAGCAGGGAGCCCAACATGGGGCTTGATCCCAGGACCCCAAGATCGTTACCTGAGCTGAAGGCAGATGCTTAACTGACTGAGCCCCCCAGGCGCCCCTGCAATGTTTTTGTAATATTAAAACTGTTGAGTGAGCCAGCTACGGGTTAAATAGATCAGGGGGCATCCATACAAAGCAACCATTAAAAATGGAACAAGAAAAGTACTGATTGTATGTGTTCCTGACACTTGAAAACTGTATTTTACACACATACGTGAATATTGGCATCACAGGTGCCCAACCAAATGCCAGAAATTTGTATAAAAGAATGTTGTAGAGCTCAGGTGGCAAACTACATGATGTAATAAGACATTTTTAAAAGGAGGTGGGGGCTACGTAGCTTTGGCTAACTTGCTAGATCTTCTAACTTTCCAAGAAAGCTGGGAATCCCAATTTTTACATGAAAAACCTCAATTTCCAAACATGAATCAAGCAATTAAAACAAAAAACAAACTTAACATTTTGAGTTTAATAATTCATGCACGCAGACCAAACAAGGACTGTATTTTTACAACGACTTCCTTTTAAACAATAATTTAATTTGGAAATGATACCACTTTTATCTACACTCCCTGGTAGCTTACATCTGTAAGTTAAAGGACATGCTAACGCTGGTAAAACAATTATACACAGGAGAGAAGCTAAGACAGAATTCAAAAACCAAAAATCAGCTTTGTGTTTATTTCGAAATACGTATCTGATTTCTAGAGAGGCAGACGAGCTACATGCTTAATTTTACTCAAATAATAAAATGTTAGTTAGCTTGCCCTCACCAAAACAGCTGGCCAGGACACATACAAATGCTTGCTGAGATTTTACAGTAACATTCAGTATAACTGCCCCACCCCCCAAGTCTTGTATGGGCCCAGTGCCTGGACAGGAGTTTCTACTGACTTGGCAGAGCTGACATCAGGCCATCACCTGTCTTACAAACTCCGCAGCTTTGTAATTCACATTCACTCTTTTTTGTTACCCATCCTGCTTGCTCAAAGTTCAAGGTTTCTTTTTTAAAAAGATTTTATTTACTGATTTGACAGAGAGCGAGAGAGCACAAGCAGGGGAGTGACAGAGGGAAGAGAGGGAGAAGCAGGCTCCCCACTGAGCAGGGAGCCCCACATGGGTCTTGATCCCAGAACCCTGGGATCATGACTTGAGCAGAAGGCAGACTCCCGGGGCGCCTGGGTGGCACAGTGGTTAAGCGTCTTCCTTCGGCTCAGGGCGTGATCCCGGAGTTCTGGGATCAGGCCCCACATCAGGCTCCTCCGCTATGAGCCTGCTTCTTCCTCTCCCACTCCCCCTGCTTGTGTTCCCTCTCTCGCTGGCTGTCTCTATCTCTGTCGAATAAATGAATAAAATCTTTAAAAAAAAAAAAAAGAAGGCAGACTCCCAACGGACTGAGCCACTCAGGCGCCCCCCTAAGTTCAAGGTTTCAAGTGAGAAAATAGTCATGTGTCCCTTGATTCAAAACAGGACCCTTGGTCTGACTGCTTTTCTTTCGAGACACATTTTCTTCCCGTTAACAAAAGAACCTCTTGCATAAATGCTGACTTGAAAGGTAGTTCTCCCCAAGGCTTTGCCCCGTCACAAAGTCTTGAATGAAAAGTCAGATATAAACTTGATTCCTTCTTCCTTCTCTGACATCTTGGTAGGTTAGGGAAGACCCTTTTCAAAAACAGGAATTCTGTATCTCGTGCTTCCTCAGTTTTATTTGGTACAGAACTCACAAGGTGTCTCACAAACAACCGCTTATCAACCGAGGTGGTTCTATTTCTTTTTACTTATAAAATACTTCAAACACACAGGAAAGTACAGAAGCAATTTTAACATTCTTCTGTACTTGTATTTAGGTTTCCGGGATGCCAACAGTTTGCCATGTTTACTTCAGTTTTGCAATTTAAAAGTAATAGGTTACAAATGTAGCAAAGGGCTCCCTCTACCCTCCCCCGAGACATTACCACATTACCGTGCATACGTTTCTGTAACTTACGTATTAATACCGTACGATAGTTTTCAAAGTTTTACACCATTTTGCCTTTCCCTCAACGTTATACGTTTTGAATTTCATCCGGATCATCATGTGTACTTTATACTACACAGGAAAAGCACTATTTTGTCGTTGCTTTCTGAATTAGCGTTCCTTCTGCACGTACCTCTAGAGCTGCCTGATTCTCCCCACAAAGCTCTGCCTGTCTTTTGCTGGACTTAGGTGGTGCATGTGGAAGTTACTGATTCACCCCAACTCTGACTCCATGACATTCTCTACTTCCTTCCTCTAAATTACAGTTGATTTATTCGAGCACTGTTTCTCTCCCCCATCAAGAACGTGCAATGGGGATACAACGTTTGTCTGTTTTGTTCACTGCTATATCCGGAGCTTAAAACACTGTCAGCACATGATAGACATTTACTATTCTTGAAGTGAATGAATTTTCTATTTTAAAAAGTAAACTTAAAAAATTCCATTTTGACTATTGGCCGCTAGTAATGCAACCAATTTTTGTATAACGTTTTTAACCCAGCAATCTTGCTGAACTTTTGTTAGTTCCTTACTTTATAAGACCCATTGGGTTTCTTTATAAACAACTGTTTCTATTTTCTTTATTTTTTTGGGGGGGGGAGATAGAGGGAGACAATCTTAAGCAGTCTCCATGCCCAGTATGGAGCCTGGCAGGAGCCTGGCAAGAGGCTGGATCTCACGACCCTGAGATCATGACCTGAGCTGAAACCAAGAGTCGATGGTTAACCGACTGAGCCGCCCAGGTGCCCCCAGACAACTGTTTCTCAAAAGAGAGAGAAATCTCCCGTCTATTCTTTGTCTGGAAATGTTGTTTTTTTAAATTATAAGTTTATCACATTCTTCTGCATCTATCAATTCTTTCAGATTTTATAAAACGTTTTCTGTGTCTACTGCTCCCTCCCTTGCTGTCTGCTCATCTACATTCACACACTGTCCTCTTACGTAACAGTCCCCGAACACAGAAATTCGCTTGATAAAAATGAACTTACTGTCTCCAAAGCTGTCATCACCTCTCCTCGGCGGGTAGTCATCAAAGCTGTCTGTGGCAGGACGTGCCCTCCAGTCTGTATCTGTTTTGTCAGAATCCCGATTTCTATCTCGGCCAAAAGAACGATCATCCCTGTCTATAGATATATAAATTAAAAAAACCGCAAGTTAGCACACAAAAACTTCTGCCCGGTATTTCTCACACACCCATACCCCTCCCCCGATATACTGGATAAACGAATCAGGCCCTTCTTGTGCTGCTAGGTACACCTCTTCCATTTATTACGTATTTAGTGTTTATCTAGATCAATCAGGGTTTCTCCAATTCAATACTACTGATGTCTTGGGGTGGGTTTAATTCTTTGCTGTGGGGAGCTGTCCTATGTATGTCCTCTGGTCAACCGCAAGACTCCACCCAGTAGGGGTCAGCAGCACTCCCCACTCCTGACAACTCGAGATGTCTCCACACATGGACAAACACCCCCTGTGGGGCAAAATCATCCTTAGTTGAGAACTAGTGCTCCAGGTTCAGGCAGGCCTACTGCTCTCCACCTCTATTAAAATTTTTTGGTAAAGGGCATCTCTGCTTTGTCATCCGAGGACCAAAACAAAACAGGAATAATTCTATCAGCTTTCTTACCTTTATCCTGTGCTTGATCAGCAACGTCCACTCGAATTCTCCTGTTACCTAGAGACTGAGAGCATAGGACCACATTAACCAACCTTTTGCCCCATTATGCACAAATCCCATGAGTGACCTTGAACGTCTGGGCATAGCAGAAGCACTGGGGGAAGGAAGATAAAGGAAAAACACTGTAATCTAGCCAACACTCCGATCTGTTGGCTAAAGAATCCTTTATAAAGACTTGAAAACTGAAATTACCCCTTAGAATTAACAATTTTAAGTTGGGCTTATATCAACATCACACCTATTATCTTACTGTTTTTATAAAACTATTTCACAAAATAAGCCTTTAACTATCAAAGGCGATTTGTCAAGTGTAATAAATTCCCAGGCAACCAGCTAAAGGCATATTTGGGTCCAGAGCAGTTATCCATTCAGACATTTGCAGAGCCCCTACTATGCACAGCAAAGGTGCAGCAAGCATGGTCTCTACTATCTCAAGTTCTTTCACTCAATATTACCTTTGGGTAAATCAGTTCCTCCAGGATACCCTCTGACTTCCCTTTCCCACATCATTACTTATACACTTTGAACCCAATTAATTCTACTGCTGCTTTTTCCTCATTTCACAGTAGAATCTACAGTTGAAGAAGGGTAACAGTGAATTGTAGTTGAAAACACCAGAATTGTATTAAATACCACTCTGATGAAATCTCTAGAAACAAAGTAACTCCTAAGTCTGGACCATGACAGCAGTTTACATAATAATTTGGCAAACTTCAGATAATAAAACTGTATGGTATTCTTTCCCTTATCCAGACTGAGAAGTTAAAAATTAGTAAAGTTAATAAAACCTAAAAATGATCTGAGAAAAACTCTGGAACAACTTTAAGCTTTTCATATATTTAATTTTTGACATTTACTTCAGATTATCACAGCTGTACTCAATTATGGGAAAGAAGAAATATTTTAAGAGGTATACTGATTTCAATCATGTCAAATGGCAGATTTGGACCATAGAATTATGGCACAAATGGTACTGGAAATTGCTTTCTCAAGAAACAGTAAGGGCTTTCTGGAATTAAGAGAGAAAAAAAGAGCCCCTTTTCTTCCCAGATATAATTAGTTTGATTTTTAGTCATTTGGGGGAAGCAAAAGCAGGTCCTGTACTAGAAACTTCCATCACTAACAGGTACTAAATGCTTCAAATATCCTGCTTGGGCTAGCTTAGGGATCACTGCATGGCACAAATCACTCAAATAATTAATTAAAGTTAGATTTAATCCCAATACCCCCCTCATGTATTAACAGCTCAATCTCCTTTCCCTACTAAATCTCTAGTGTGTCTGGATAGAAAAACATCCATGGGCAATGTTAAAAAGCAGAAACACTGAATGTTTATTGCCATTTTCCTGTAAGAGATTCCTAGGAACATGTATTACAAATGATATCCAACTAAGAAATGTTTCCAAACTCTCTTAAAATTATCATTCCAAACTCTCTTAAAATTATCAAAAACACCATTAACTTCCCTGAAAACCAGATAATGCCTTTAACACTAAACTGAGTAACATCATTTTTCCATCTGCTTTGACCTGGTCAGATTATTTTAAAAAGCAAAGCCACGAGAGCTGAGACAAAGCTGTGAATAAACAAGCGCTTCTATTAAAGACTTGGTGTGGTGGGTTTCTTCCATTATTTTCCACCTAAGTACCTCCCTGGGTTACTGGAGCCTGCTGAATCTGTTCAAGCAAAATGCTGCGTTGCTAGATGTTGAATGTTAAATGTTACACTGTGCTTTTCTTTGTAGATATTATGACCATCTTTGAAACAGCTAGTGACCCAACCAAAAATATATTGATAAACGTAAGATCAGTTAGCTCCCACCCGTCAAACTCCCCACCTTCTTTTCTTTTCTTTACCTACCTCTTCGTTGAGGCTCAGGGCACTGAGCAAAGAATCCAGGTCCTCAAACTCAGCGTAACCAAAGCCTTTCAACCTCTCTGGATTGCTGGGTTCACGTGGTAAACGCACTGCACTGATCTGAAGGAGTAAAGAAACGTATTTCCCAATTGACTGTTCTTGTTCATTTGTCCTTTTTCTTTTCCCCCCAAACACTGCACATGCAGTGAATTTCTCTGAAGAATACACAGGAACTGGGGGCGTCTGGGTGGCTCAGCTAGTAAAGTGTCTGACTCCTGATCTCAGGGTCGTGAATTTATTTTTATTTTTTAAAAGACTTTATTTATTTATTTGACACAGAGAGAGAGAGAGAGGAAGAGACAGCCAGCGAGAGAGGGAACATAAGCAGGGGGAGCGGGAGAGGGAAGAGCAGGCTCCCAGCGGAGCAAGGAGCCTCATGGAGGACTTGATCCCAGGACCCGAGCCGAAGGCAGACGCTTAACGACTGAGCCACCCAAGCGCCCCTCAGGGTCGTGAGTTTAAGCCCTGCAATGGGCTCCACGCTGGGCCTAAAGCCTACTTAAAAAAAACCCAAAACACAAAAAAACAAAACCAGAAGAACCTGGTTATCTCCAGAAGGAAAACTAATGCAAAGGGATAGAAGAGAGACTTGACTGTATGCCATTAAACCTTTCCAATGTGAACAATATGACTTTAACCCTTAAAAAGACCCAAAAAACATACAAATGAAAAAATGAACATGAGTTCAGGGTAGTCCTTGCATCCCTGACTTTTGCCTCATTCTACAAGTCTAGTTTTTAGTTGTTTTTCAATAAAGAGCAACTGTCCATTCCACAGTTTTAGTCATCTCTTTATGCCTATATTGTAGTCGGTTTTAATATGTATTTCCAATTCTATTTCAGAAATTCAACTCAGTTTTTGCCAGTTTTCTAGGCAGTGTACTTTTTGGAGACCTTTCCTGAGAAATGTTTTGGTCTTCATACATTAACAGCAGCTTGGCTGAATCAAACACTGGACTGTAAACCCTACCAGCCTACCTGCTCTACTGAATTCTAAGATGGCAACCGCTGGATTTTTACTCTTAAAATACAGAAAAAATGTACATAACATGGTTTTGAGGTTACCTTGTGTTTTCTAATTGTAGGGTTACAAGATTGCTTCCTTTCAAGTTTCATAAAAAACTTGCCCTGGCACTAATTTGTATTTATTATTTACAACAAGGTATGTACTCTTCATTTTCTTTTTTTTTCTCTCTTTTTAAAGGTTTTATTTATTTCTTTGACACATAGAGACAGCGAGAGAGGGAACACAAGCAGGGGAGTGGGAGAGGGAGAAGCAGGCCTCCCGCTGAGCAGGGAGCCCGACGCCGGACTCGATCCCAGAACCCTGGGATCATGACCCGAGCCGAAGGCAGACGCTTAACGACTGAGCCACCCAGGCGCCCCTGTACTCTTCAATTTTAGAACCATTTCCAAATACTTTTAACTATTTTCTGGGCAGCTTTTTGATGGCTTCCGTGTGTTTTCCTACCCTTTTACCTTCATTTCTTCAGTATTTTGCATGTATTCAAGTTCTATTCTTCTGCAGCACTGATCTGATACTTTACTCTGGCTCCGTGATACAGATTGTATTATACCCTCTTTCAAATTCTAGTTTAACTCACCTCTTGAATATACCAGGAGAAGGAAGAAATAGGAAAGGGAGAAGTAGCCCTAGAGCACTGACAGTGAAAAGCCTGAACGGGCCAAAGGTTATTCAACACTCTACAGAGGAAGCCGAGAAAGCGAAATAAACACCAGGTCAGCCTTCTAGTTGTGCTACGTATTTGTACAGGGAAGAGATTTCTAGGTGGCAGTCAAAAAATAATCACATCGTGGGGTGCCTGGCTCACTCACTCAGTAGAGCATGTGACTTTTTTTTTTTTTTTTAAAGATTTTATTTATTTGAGAGAGAACAAGCACTTGAGCCAGCGCAGAGGCAGAGAATCTTCAAGCGGACTTCCTGCTGAGCATGGAGCCCGATGCAAGGCTCAACCCCTCAACCCATGAAATCATGACCTGAGCCCAAACCAAGAGTCAGATGCTTAACTGACTGAACCACCCAGGCGCCACAGGCATGTAACTCTTGATCTCAGGGTTGTGAGTTCGAGCCCCACGATGGGTGCAGAGATACTTTAAAAAAAAAAAAAAAAAAGAACAAAAAACACCCCCCCCCCACCACCACCACCAGAAAAACCACCCATAGAAGCTGGTGGCCAGTGCAGAGACGAGGATCTAGGAAGGGAGTCAAAAAACAAAGTAAGAGTTGGGGCGTCTGGGTGGCTCAGTTGTTGGGCGTCTGCCTTCCGCTCAGGGCGTGATCCTGGAGTTCTGGGATCAAGCCCCACGTTGGGCTCTTCCACTGGGAGCCTGCTTCTTCCTCTCCCACCCCCCCTGCTTGTGTTCCCTCTCTCGCTGGCTGTCTCTCTGTCAAATAAATAAATAAAATCTTTAAAAAACAAAAACGAAAAAAACAAAACAAAACAAAAACAAAGTAAGAGTGAAGGAGACAGATCTTTAAAGGAAACGCACTTTTTAAAAAAGAGAGCTGGGGGAAAAAGAAAGTAAACTCTACCCCCAACATGGGGCTCAAACTCACCACCCTGAGTTCCAGAGTCACATGCTCTACTGACTGAGCGCGCCAGGCGCCCCAATGAATGTACTTTTTAATGTGTTCACATTGGCAAAGACTCTGGAGAAAAAACCAATAGAACTGGAAGTTGTGACTCACTCTGATTTAAGTCCTAAGTATCTTTCTTTCTTTCAAGATTTTGTTTTTTAAATAATTTCTACCCCCAATGCGGGGCTCAAACTCACAATTCTGAGATCAAGAGTCGCATGCTCTACTGACCGAGCCAGCCAGGCGTCCTGAGTATTTTTATCCTTCTTTTATTTTAAAAGATTTTATTTATTTATTTGACAGAGAGCAAGCACAAGTAGGGGGAGCAGCAGGCGGAAGGAGAGGGAGAAGCAGGCTCCTCGCTGAGCTGGGAGCCCTATGCGGGACTTGATTCCAGGACCCTGGGATTGTGACCCAAGCTAAAGGCAGACGCTTAACGGACTCAGCCACCCAGGTGCCCCATGTTCTAAGTATTTTTAAATCAATGTTTGGAAAAAGGTCTTGCCCGAACACCTGTATACTCACTTTTCCATCTTCCTGGAATCTTCTAGATCAGCATTCCAAACACCCTCCCTTAAGCTTTTCAAGCATGCACATAAACACTGTGAATTCCACTATATGTGGCACCAAGCTTACAGAATCTTTAATGAATTTTAGCACACTCTTGTTAATATAAATTACACATGTTCGAGTTAAAGATATTCATAAACAAAACTAGAAAGTGATTTTGACATAAGCCTGAGTGTCCTTAACAGAATGAGTTCAGAGAAGCTTTCCACATTACAACATAACTGGATTTATTTTTATTTTTATTTGAGTAATCTATATGCCCAATGTAGGGCTCAAATTCATGACCTCCGAGATCAAGAGTCGCATGCTCCACCGACTGAGCCAGGCAGGTGCTCCTGGGTATATCTCTTTTAAGATTCTTTTTCTTTTTTTAGATTTTATTTATTTATTTGACAGAGACAGCCAGCAAGAGAGGGAATGCAAGCAGGGGGAGTGGGAGAGGAAGCAGGCTCCTAGCGGAGGAGCCTGATGTGGGACTCGATTCCAGAACACCGGAATCACGCCCTGGGCTGAAGGCAGATGCTTAACGACTGTGCCACCCAGGCGCCCCCTCTTTTAAGATTCTTAATGAGAAGAGGCATAGGTTTTTGAGAGATTCTTTCTGCATCAGTAAGGTGTTAAGACTATCTGATTGGTGGGATGCCTGGGTGGCTCAATTGGTTAAGTGTCCAACTTCAGCTCAGGTCGTGATCAGAAGGTCCGGGGACTGAGTTCCGAGTTGGGCCCCCTGCTCAGTGGGGAGCCTGTTTCTCCCTCTGCCTGCCATTCCCCCTGCCTGTGTGCTCTCTGACAAATAAATAAAATCTTTAAAAAAAAAAAAAAGAAAGAAAGACTGATTGGTGTGGGACAAGAACATTCTCAGTCAAAGGGCCTCAAACACCACTTAATCAATTATATACCCATTTCTTCCAAGTCTAGAAACAATCTCAGAATCCTCCCCAGCTCAGAAATTCAGGGATAGCCACAACCAATATGCTACTCTCCATATCTAGTTAAACCTTTACACTTACATTTAATCCTCTAAAGAATTCCTTAATGGATTCTTCTGTCACATCATAGGGCAGGTTCCCTAGAAAAGCAGTATAGGGTGGCGATTTTGGAAGACGGCTCCGGTCGATATTGGGTTCCCGAGCAGCCCGTGGAGCAGTGGGCAGGATGGAACGGTCAATTGGAGGTGCCCTATACACGTCGTCATCATTACTGTGCCAAGTGGTTGAAACTAGGATAGGAATGTGAACAGAAGAAATTAGAGCAAACTTCCCTTACTGCTGTTGCAGAAGACGACCCATGCTAAGTGCCAAGGATTAAATAAGCTACAGCAGGAGACAGAGAAAAAGGCACTTTACGAGGAGAAAGTGTTTCCAAATGTCAGAATCAGGTTAGCAATGCAAAAAGACTCAGTACTCATTGCCTCTTGGTTTCTAAGTATTTTGAGGCCTTTAAAGGCCCAGGCTTTTGTTAACAGAATCACTGTAACTCTTAGTCCTTATGCAGCAAAGAAAAAGAAAGTATCAACTATTCATGGAATGTTAGGATGAGCCAGGAATTTTATATTCATTATATCCCATCTTCTCTTTCTAATAACCCCGTGAGGTTGTTTCCATTCTACAGAAACGGAAACTCAGATTTCAGCAGGATTTGATAACTTGCCCAAGATCACAAAGACGGCAGAGCAGTAGATGATAACCCGAGTAGAGGCAGGACTCAAGCCCTCTCAGTCCAAGTGTAGTTAAACACTGTTGACAACTCTCATAGTCCTAACTTTCTGGGAGGACAAACTGCTTTCTTCCTGGTTTGTCCTCCTCTTAAAAATGAAACAAAACAAACACAACTCAATTCTGTCCCATTCCTCACACCATTTTTGTTTATCCATGACTTCATAAAAATAGCTCCCTAACAAATTATTCCTTGATTCTGAATATAAACAGCTTATAAATTACACTGTAATATCAGGACGTCACAGAATTTCAGTAATCCAGTCCTCAACTTTTGAAATGAAAACGAGGGTTAAATTAATACCTCGAGAAAAGTCTGTTAACAAAAGACCCAGAACTAGTACTAAGCTCTCCTGAATCATAAACTTAGCCTAAACCTAAAATTCTATGAAATACACAAATGTAAGACTTAGGGTTCTATAAAAGGAGTAAGTTCCTTTCAGATTACAAGTGTGAACCATTACTATGGAATGGGTTTGGTCTTGAAGAGAAGGAAAACTCCAAGCATGATGGGAAATTAAAAAAAAATTACCATCTCCTTCCAGGTCATCTGTTTCATCAGCCCAGCTGACTGGTTTGGGGACATAGGTGCTTCCTCCCCCAGTCCCTCCATCCTCAGCCAGAAAGTCTGTTAGGGAGATAGTTTTCCCCTTCTTATTCTTCTTTTTTGCTGTTTTAAAAAGGCAAAAGAAAGATTATTTACCATTCTTTCGGTATTGAAGAGCTGTACAGTGCACTACTGTTAAAGGAAACAACAAAGGGCCACCAAAGAATACGATGGTATACTACGCAGATACAATAAGGACAAAGCACACTATACTGGCACAGCAAGAAAACCCAATGAAAACTGACAAAATAAATTGCTTATGTATGGGAAAGGGCCTAGAAAGAGTTTCAACGCTAAGACTGGTGGGGTCTTCCTTTTATTTTCTACTATATTCGCTCATATATCACTGGAGATTTTTTTAATTTAGTAACTACTTGTGTTTAAGACACCTGACTATATCCATTGCTCCTGGTATACAAAGAACTAAAACAAAACTCCTACCCATAATAACATATTCTTGGCATTTATGAGGATTGTTCGGTACTTGTAAAATGACCACATGAGGTAGGAATCATTACTATCAATTTACAGAAAAGAAACCTAAGTCTCAGAGAGGTTAAATAACTATCCTACAGTCACAGAGATATTAGATAGCAGAGCTAGAATTAAACCCAGGGTTTGGATACCAAATCTAGGGCTCTTCCCACAGGAGTCCCAGGCTCTAAGAAGCTTGTTATTAGTTCTATGGGAGAAGGGGGGTATCATAACCACAGCAAACTGTGTTACTGTCATTTGAAAGTGTTCACACAGTAAGACTACACGGAGCTGGCTCTCCCTGCCCTCTAGGAAAAAAAATTCTCTCCTTCCCTATCCTAACACTACATATGAAGACGAGATAGGGTACTGAAGGGAAAACGTAAGAAACCCTCAAGAACCAAAACATTCAAACGTTTTCCATGGTTATGAAATCTTCATGAATTTCCCAATGGCTCTGTTTAGTGGACGGACCTCGGTTCTTGAACTATCTAGTTCTCAGGACTTTTTCTGAGACGGCACCAGTCAGCAGCTACTGCAGGAGAGCTTCTGAAAGGACTAGAAATTCTAAAACTGGCTCCTGAGAGCAGCCCCTACGTGATGATAAGACAAAAGCAAGCAGCTTTGTTGTAACAAAGACCAGTTTTGTGGCTTTTATAATCATGAATTCCTCCTCCATGTTCCAATTCTCATCTAATTTTCAACCCAGGAAGACTAAGAATTTGTAACATGATGCAACCATTTATTTAACTGAAGGCTGCTCTCTCACCGGGACCCTTTCTTTGAAAATCCAACTTTCAGGAGGAGCCTGGGTGGCTCAGTCCGGTAAGTGGCCGACTCCTATTTCTGCTCAGGTCATGATCTCAGGGTGGTGGGACGGAGCCCCCCCATCTTTGGGATCCGCACTCGGCAGGTATTCTTTCTTTCCCTCTGACTCCCCCTCCCCCGCCACCTTAAACGAACAACAAAACACGCAACTTTCAGGAAATAAAGATGACCTGCTTGCTATGAATGTTATGCAGCCTTCTGTATACACTAAGAACCTGAAGCATTATGGTCTCAAAGAGCCAACCAGATGAACCTGGCTGCAAAAATACGGAGAAAAGATGGTGTTGACTGTGGTTTCCATGATTCTTTCAAGTGACTTTATCACCAGTCCTGCTATTAAAAGCATCACTTCTGACTAACCAGATTATATTTTGGATCTGTGCTATGCTTTGAAAGAAAGCAGTTATGCAGAGGTTGGGTTCTGTAACATTGGTATTGCCCCTAGCTTATATGCAAAGGCCTTGGAGCAACATAATAAGCAAATGTGAACAAGACATAAAGCCAGCCTCTGAAGTGGAATGCTCGCAGTGTACAGGCTTATTTTCATCTTTTCCACATCCTCTAATTCAAAGTGTTGGGGACTAATACGATGCTAGGTGGAGATCCTTACCCTCATGGGACTTAAACCTAGTATCATCAGCTAATACCCAATATTGGTCTGCCTAGTCACCGGGGAAATAAAAATAGAACTGATGGCCAGTCCATACAATGAGGTCAAGTTCAACATAAAAATAATAATTTGATGAAAGCATTCCTGCCCCCTTCATCCTATATACATATCTAATACCGGAAGAGCAGAATCTGGAATTAACCTGTCTTTGGTCTGATTTTGGCTTACACCAACTTTCTAGATGAGGGTTTCTCAACTTTTACCCCCCCTTTTTATCCACCCCCCAACTCTTGACCAACAAATCTTCCTCTCCTTTAATGTTACTGGAAATTTCAAAATAATAAACGAAACATGATAACTAAAAAACAAAACAAAAAACAAAACAAAAACCAAAAAAACTAAAGCACTGTTTGGTTCAGAATGTCTTTGAATCACCTATTTTCCCTTCTCCTGATTCTGTTGCCGTCCCCTCCAAAAACTTCTGGCTGAGAAAACACTGGAAGATGGATGGTCTTCATTTAAAGGCAGGCTAAAATTCTTTCACAAGATCTGTAACTTACGTTTCTTTAAATCAGGCAGCATCAGCGACTTAGTACAAATATAAACAGATTTAGAGGAACTAACTAGCCCTTAGAAAGTAAAAGCACGAAAGTGGGTGCCAGTGTTCCACTCTGTTTTACTCGAACAACTGAGAAACGATGTTATCGAAATCCTCCATGCCCTTTGCCACTCTAGTATCTAGGCTCATTACATGTTTAGGATTTCAACAGTCTTCTCTGGATTAAGTAAAGCACTGTTTAATGTTCAAGGTTTATCAATCCCTTGGCACATGATCACTGGTCCAACTCTTAATTTTCTTTAAATCTGATGTGAATTGGTTAAAAAGTTAAATCAACCACTTCATGTAACAAACAGTAAGTGTCTCAATTATTTAAGGCCAAACCCACATGGACTAAGGGAAAACACACACACATCCCAGATATTTTATTTATTTTATATATTTAATATATATTTTATTTTTAAAAGATTTTACTCATTTATTTGAAAAAGAACAGAGATCAAGCACAAGTGGGGTGAGGGGCGGAGAGAAGCAGACTCCCCACCAAGCAGGGAGCCCAATGTGGGGCTCGATCCCAAGACTCCAGGATCATGACCTGAGCCAAAGGCAGACACTTAACCAACTGAGCCACCCAGGCACCCCCCTCATCCCAGAAATTTTAAATCCTCTGTCTGACTTAATTACTACTGCAATTTACTGAACAAGTACCAGGTGTGAAGTTCTTTATATACTTGTATAGGTTAAATAAAAGAGCTTAAAAGATAGCATTTTCAAGAACTTTTAAGCTGCAAGTCCTTAAATGAGACAAAACACCTGTGTCCTCAATAAGCAGGGTTACTTCCAACCAATACCAGCTTGACTATTTAGAGTTTCTCAACTGCAGCACCACTGACATTTTAGCCTGGGCCATTCTTTCTTGGGGGGGGGGGGCTGTCCTGTGCACTGTAGGATGTTCAACAGCATCTCCAGCCAGTACCAAAACCCTCACGCTGCTGTGACAACCAAAAATGCCTTCGGACACTATAAAGGACTCCTCCGTGCATGAGACAAAATTGTCTCCTGGTTGAGAACCAATGGTTTAAGTGCCGGTTTCACATCAATCAATAAAAGGACAAACAAAAGGGGATGTTAGCCCCGTATAAAGCACACTATTGGAAGTGGCTGTAATAAACCGAGTCCTCAGGATTACCAGGCTGCAGTATATAAAAAACAGGATTCCTTTAGTTTTCTCAGAACGTTTTCCTGTTATCACTGCATTGTATTAGCAATAAAAGCACCAACTATCAGATACTGAAGTGACAAAAATCTATAGACTGACTACTAGATCATAATTTCAAAAGGACACTTTAAAAAAAAAAGATTTTATTTATTTATTTGAGAGAGCGAGAGAGCGAGCGCACAAGAGGTGGGAAGGTCAGAGGGAGAAGCAGAGTCCCTGCTGAGCGGTGAACGCGATGGGCTCAATCCCACGTGGGGCTCAATCCTGGGACTCCCGGATTGTGACCTGAGCCCAAGGCAGACCCTTAATCGACTGAGCAACCCAGGTGCCCCTCAAAAGGACACCTTAAAGCACTATAAGCAATAAATCTTATTTGTACAATGCAGTCCTACTTCTGCATCTTTATTATTTACTTAGGAAGGAGAATTCACAAAGTTCTTAACATTAGATAAGGCTCTGTCAAAACTTAAGTTTCTTAATTTTGGATCTTGCCAAACTAAGTCCTACTTATTTTATAGGGTTATCAATTCTTCTGAACGTTAGTACCTACATGCTAAGAACTCAGAAAGTATCATAAAAACCTGTACAAGATGGCAGCAGCATTATTCGTAATAGGCAAAAACTGGACACAACCCAAATTTCCATCAAACAATGAATGGAAAATAAAATGTAGATGTCCATACAACAGATTCTGCAATAAAAATGAACTGAGTACCCATACATCCCACAATATGGATGAACCCTAAAAAAATGCTAAATGAAAGAAGCTAGTAACAAAAATCCACATATTGTATGGTTTCATTTATATGAAATGTTCAGAATAGGTAAATACAAAGAAACTGATGGGAAGGGTGGCAGAAGAAATGACTTTTTTAAAAAAAGATTTTATTATTTGATAGAGACAGCGAGAGAGGGAACACAAGCAGGGGGAGTGGGAGAGGAAGAAGCAGGCCTCCTGCTGAGCAGGGAGCCTGATGAGGGGCTTGATCCCCGAGCTGAAGGCAGACGCTTAACGACTGAGCCACCCAGGGGCCCCCAGAAGAAATAACTTCTAATGGGGCAAGGCATTTCTTTCTGGGAAGTGAATCCTGCCAAATCCTCCAGAATTAAAAATGAATTAATGATCAACAACTGTTTCCTTAGATAAACAATACTGGACAAATGCAATGAGTCCACCTACACCACAGTGCTTAGAACTAGACTAATTACACTGCTCTTTAGAGCCAAGCCGTGAAGTTTCATACGATGCAATATCATGGCATCGACGGGCCCACCTTTACTGTACTACAGCTAAGCACAGTAGAGAATAAAAACCAAGTCAGAATATGCTCCACCACTTCGACCCATCAGTTCAGTTCCATGACCCAACTTCTTCAAACTCACACAACGGGAGGAAAAGGCCATACTGCCTTCCCCTTACCTTTCCACACTCAATTTGGTCATTTACATAAAAAATATAAAGCAAGCGCCCAATATACACCAGGCTAACCACTACACAAAGTACTTGGAGCTTCTTTCTAAAAGAGCTATAAAAATTCAAACCGACTCTGGTGTGTGTACTTGTAAGTGTACATACACATAATTAGAAATATGCACTTGGGGGGGGGTCCCTGGGTGGCTCAGTCGGTTAAATGTCTGTCTTCCACGCTCGGGTGACGATCCCAGGCCCCATGGTGGGCTCCCTGCTCAGTGGGGAGCCTGCTTCTCCCTCTCCCTCCTGCTTCCCCTGTTTGGGCTCTGTCAAATAAATGAATAAAATCTTTAAAAAAATTAAGAAAGAAAGAAATATGCACTTGGTTTTTAAAAACAATACTCTTGAGATTAATTCTTTCCCCCACCCTCACAAAGTGAATCCATTCTAGGATGTTTTCACACTAATACAAAGTGGTAGGGTATATTGTCAAGCAATACACAAATGGTATGTGAACTAGACCTTAAAGCTGTTTAAAAGTATATATACACGAAGATTTTATTTTTATTTTAGAGAGTGTGTGTGCCCATGTGAGCGAGCAGGGGGAGGGATCGGGGAATCTCAAGCAGACTCCGTGCTCTCATGACCCTGAGATCAAGACCTGAGCCGAAACCAAGAGTCAGGTGCTTAACTGAGCCACCCAGGTGCCCCTAAAAGTATATATATTTTAACAATCACATTACTTAGAAACACTATGTTTTACTTTGACACTCTCCTTGTATCTGTATTTAAATTTCCATGCAGAGTTTTAGTCCTGGCCTTCTGAATTGGGGTACCCTACTCCCAGAATAACAAACATATGCTAGAGTATGGAATTTATGAAAGACTTACATTATTACTTGTTTTCCCTAACCAAAAGAAATCCAGAATCTTTGCTCTTACCAAAAAAAAAAAAGAAAGAAAGAAAAGAAAAGGAAAGAAGAAGTGATAGCTGTGTTAGGCGTGTTTTGCAGTGAGCCATTACAGAGGCAGACACACTTCCAGCCGAGTAGCACATCCAAGCTCGTTCCCCCAGAACTATACTCAGCATCAGCCACCATAGCTTTGAACCATGTCTCTAGGCATCTGTACTTTATCTTGATTTGTTAGCAACATATGCCCTAAGGTATCATAAAAGCCCAAAAGGTTATTTTTTTGGGTCTGGGAATGCTCCAAAAAATTTCCCTATAAGCTAATGGTCATTGCTTCTTTGCTTTATGCCATTTCAGCTTACAAAATATTCTACTTCTGGATAGCAGGGGAAACCTGTATGTGAACAGCATGAAACTATTGAAGAACCAGCACTGTATGAAAACAACTATTGGATACCGTCCTCTCCCCACGAAAATAATCAAACAAGATGCCACATGACATTCTGAAGTGCTATGCAAATGAAAGGCCTTCTGTGCATACAAGCACTATTTCCAATTTGAAAGCATTTGTCTCAAAAAAAAAAATGTTAACCTACATAAAACATATTTGATTCCCTATAAGTAAGGAAAACAGTACAATAGTCTGCTCTGGGACACTTTCAGTTCTTGAAAATCGATAATGGGTCTACTGGATACTGGTACTGCTGCAAAGAATTTTTCGGTCTCATTTACAAGAGGCCTGTTATGTTCTATCATGCATTTTCACTGAGAAAATATAACATCTACTTTCATCAAGAAGTATACTGAAAATATACCAAGAATTTTAGAGTCTCATTAACACAGCTATATCTGGGAATATTGGCCACTCAACAAAATCAATGAGATTGGAAAAGATTTAAAATGGGAAAAGAAGTTTGATAAATCCCAAATTCCTCAAGGGCAGACTGTCAGACGTAACCTTGTACTCCAGTACTATCAGTGTCCCTTACATATACTACAAAGCTGAAAAGATTTATGGAACTAAATTAAAGAAAAGAGATGAGGGGATCAAAGGGGGTACAGTAAAAGTGGAAGGAGGAGAAGGGGACATCAAGCAAATCCCTTTAACCAGTTCAGATTTCACTCAATTCTTTAAAATGAAGGGCACAGACTGCCAAAGTGTCTTCCATCCTTAAAAATGACATAAGTTATAGTGAAAAGGGAACACAGGCTTTTCACTAAATTATGGCACTAAGCCGTCAAGATGGTAAATCCAGGCCAAATAAGTACTCTAATTCAGATAAGTTTCTGGGTAGATCCCCAACATATGATAACATGGAAGCCAACCTTGTTATTTCTAAGTTGATAAAGGAGAGCAGTCAGGAGTCTCAAAGATTTCGACCTTGCTCTGCTACCTGCAGCTATGTGACCTTGAACAAATTATTTCATCTTTCTCATCTGCGAGATACCACCATCTGCCTACATTATCTCACGGAGGGTCAAATGAGACAACATACACACAAGAGCCCGGTCAACTGTCAAGTGTTACATCAATGAAACGTACTATGTTCAAATGCACCTCAATTCCTTCAACGTTTTCCAAAAACATACATTATTCTTAGTCTCCTATGTAACAGAAGAAATAAATTCTTGGTGAGAAATGAGTGTCCAGAGATAGCAAGGGTTCAAGCACTGTTTTGTAGAGAAACTATCATTCCCCAAACTAAAATAAATGAATGCTGAAAGTGTTCCAAAGCCCGCCACCAAGTCCTTGAGAAATGCAAGCTGACTTGTAGGACACTGATATTTCCTACGCCAAAGCCGTCTAAAAAAACCCCAACTCTATTCACTAGTATTATTTTAAAAGCATTCCCCAATAGTTGTGTAGTTATCTTAAAAAAAAAAAAAAAGGAAAAAGAGCTAACTCTACTATCAGAGCTATCAAAATAAACCAAAATGGAAGCTGTCAAGGGCTCTGATCTTGTTCACCATTTTATCCATCCCCGACACCTAGAACCATGCCTAGCTTAGTTTGCGGTCAGTAAAGAAGTACTGATTGATTAAGAAAAAAAAGCCTAGAAGAAATCTAGGTCTCCATCCTTGCTTTCTCTCCTCTAACACGTGGGCGCACCACACTGGGTTCCCCACCCCCACCTAACTCCAGTAGCTTCAACCTCCAAACCTAAGACATCTAGCCTTGCAAGAATATAGGGGCCGGGCCACACTCTTAAAACGGGAAGAGCAGAAAGTGGAAGGACATAAGGGAAAGCAACACATGCGCGTAAAACCTTCCCATCTGGGCCCTCGCGCGTGCTTTCAAGGCGCGCCGGTCTCCGCTACCCTCGTCTCTCCTACCGCGCAGGCGCGTCGTCGCCTTCCCCCGCCCCTCCACCGACTCGCGCTCGTGTTCTAACTGCCCCCCCTCTTTATTCCCCAGCCCCCACTCCCGTCCGCAACGGCCTCGCGCCTCGGAGACGTAGTCTACTGTGCACCCGTCCGCGCGCCAACCGCCTCCTTCCTTCCTCCACGCGGGCACAGTGCTTCACGTCTGTAAGAAGGCCTCACGCCTCCCACAGATCTTTCTGCGCCTCATCACTCCAACTCAAGCCAGAGTCCATCATTACTCCCCGCTCCAACCTCGCGCTGACGGGGTGAAAAGGGTGTGAGGGGGAGGGGAAGGACACCTTCCCCTCCCCCCAAACATCCCGAGGCGATAACCTAACATGGCCAAGCCGCCAGCCTGCCGCAGCCCCAAAGTCCGAAGGAAAGCGGTGCCGCCCGCTCCCCGACTCCAGGGAATCAGTGGATCAGGCTCGGAGAGTGGCCAATGAGCCTGGTCCTTGGCCGCGCTCGGCCGCTCACTCACCTGAGGCCGCCATGTTGGGAGAGGGAGAGAGAACGCAAAGGACCCGGATGAGGCAATCACGTGATTATAGCGGGAGCGTCGGGCTAGGAGATGCGAAACTGGGAGGGGGCGGGGAGGTGAGGAGGGAGACAGGAGGCGGGGCGGCGCTGCTCTAGGTTCGTAAAGCAGCGCGAGGCGGTGGCGCGGCGTCCGACGGGAAGACCTGCGCGACATGTGGCCAAAGGGGTGGGGCCTGGGCTGTCGCGAAATCCCTCACGCTTTACGAAGGGCGACGCGCGGACGAGGGGGCGGGTTTCACGATCGGCCGACTTCCTGCCAGTGGGGCAAGCGGAAGGGGCGGGGCCAGGCATGTTGGTTCTAGTTGTCTGGGACGGAATGGAGGTGGGCTGGAACCCGGAGTAGGAGTGCCACAATTGACTTTATGAAAGGGAAGATTCTAAGTTTTTTTCTTTTGGTTTTCCACGTGTGAAAACATATGTGGCTAATTTACTGAGCTTTTTTTTTTTTTTAAGTCGCATTTTGTTGAAGCAAAACAAGCCCAGTATCTTGCCTAGGGATGGTTTTAATTAGGCGTGTTTAGAGGGAATAAGAAAGTAACAAATCCCGAACACTTAATTGCCGGGGACTTTTACCTCAATTAGTCCTTCATTTTATCGACTCCCTTCAGTCAAATCCAGGCCCTTATGATTTCACAGCCAAGTGTTATTCATGCTTCCACTACCTGATGCTACATTTTATTATGTATTATTTATCACATACTGTATTAGTATGTTATTTAACGAAAATTTTCATTGAGTGCCTACCATGTGTCAGGCATTGTTATTGGCATTTTTTGATACAGAGGAAACAAAACTCCAAAGGAGGTTATAGTCTAGTGAGGGAAAGACAGGCAATACCCTGTGAATGAATATTGGAAGTGATATGCACTCTGAAGATAATTAAGGTGCTTTGATTAAAAGATGATTGGGTGTGGGGCGCCTGGATGGCTCAGTTGGTTAAGCATCTGCCTTCAGCTTGGGTCATGATCCCAGGGTCCTGGGATGAGCCCCATAGCGGGCTTCCTGCTCAGCAGGGAGTCTGCTTCTCCCTCTCCAACCCCTGGTTCGTGTTCTTTCTCACTCACTGTCTCTTTCAAGTAAATAAATAAGATCTTAAAAAAAAAAAAAAGATGATTGGGTGCAACTTTAGACTGCCTGGTCAGGGAAGGCCTCTGAGGAAGCGACATTTAAACACGTCTGGAGGGGCACCTGGGTGGCTCAGTCTGTTAAGCATCTGCCTTTGGCTCAGGTCATGATTTCAGGGTCCTGGGATGGAGCCTGGCATCAGACTCCCTTCTCAGCAGGGAGTCTGCTTCTCCCTCTCCCTCTGCCTGCAACTCCCCCTACTTGTCCGAGCTGCCCCCCCTCCCCCCTTTCTCTGTCAAATTAATAAATAAATAAATAAATAAATAAATAAATAAATAAATAAATAAATAAATACAGTCTTTAAAGAAAGAACAACAGATCTGGATTACAAATAGCCAGTCCTGTGAACATCTGTAGGAAGAGCTTTAGGAGAAGGCAGAGGATGCCCAGCTGGGTCATAAGCTCCAGGACAGGACCAGGACCGCCTTGACAAGTTGAGGAATTTAAAGGCTGGTAACTGGGGTATGGTGAGGGAGGAGGAAGAGTGGTACATGATGAAGTTTGAGAGATAGTTAGGAGTTAGATCACGTAAGGCTTTGTAAACCGGGTTTAGGAGTTTGGATTTTATTCCAAGTGGGTTGGGAAAGCATGGAAGGATTTTATGCAATTAAATTATACAATTTTAGGTCAAAACTTGAAGTAAAATTTTGAAAAGGATTACTTGGTGTCTTGATGGAGGTGGTGGTTACATCATGTGTATTTATGTAAATATTCATCAGAATTAATTATAAAATTGTACTTTATGGCTGCTGGCCAACATGTTAATATTATACATTAAAACGTTTTTTGACCTTAACATTTGTTTTTTATTATAATTTTAAACTAAAATGATTTTGAGGACCCTCCAATTATGGTGGGGCCCAGCCACGGCACCTTCTTATACCTACTGGACAAGGTGGCCTGGCTGCTGTCATCCTGGTGAGAGAAGATGGTGGCTTAGGTGTGAGTGTAGGGATGGAAAGAGACAGATGCAGATATATTTTGGAATTAGACATGGTGATTGGTTAGATGTGAAGGGCAAGGGGAGGGAATTATCAAAGATGACCCCATGTTTTTGGCATAGACACCTGGATGATACCATTTACTTAGATGGCCAAGCCTGAGGTGGGGCAGGTTTGGAGAAGTGTAGGCTCTGTTTTGGCCATATTGGGTTTGGGATATGTACTAGTCCAGTACTTGTTATGTTTTGATCAATTTGCTTATCACCTGGGGAATTTGTTAGAAGTTAGATTCCAGTTCAGTAGGACTGGAGTAAGGCCTGAGATTCTGTACTTCTTCTGGTTCGGATCATTAAAAGGGAATGTTATATGAAAATTAAGAAAAAAGCCATTGGCCATTGGGAACAGATTTGGGGATGGATTTCAGAAAGTTCACAGAAAAGCTAGAGGGGGTAGGGACATGTGGGGTAGGAAGAGGCTTAGTTATCAAGCACCAAATATATCCCACGGTTATATCAAGCACTTAAAAAGCTATCTTATTTAGTCCTCACAATAGCCCTCTAAGGTAAATATACTTTTTTCTTAAAGATTTTATTTATTTATTTGATAGAGAGCACAAGCAGGGGGAGCATCAGGCAGAGGGAGAAGCCAGCTCCTCGCTGAGCAAGGAGCCTGATGTGGGACTCGATCCCAGGTCCCTGAGATCATGACCTGAGCCGAAGGCAGACGCTTGACTGACGGAACCACCCGGCGCCCCTTCTAAGGTAAATGTTAATCCTATTTTAGGTAATGATTCTGAAGCTCCGAAACAGTGAGTACGTAACCCAAGTGCACGGAGCTGGCGAAGCTGCAGACCGGAGCTCTCAAGTTGACGTTCTGTCAGTTTCCCAAAGACTCCTTAAAAAATAAAGAAAACTGTTAAGATCACAAAATAGGTCTATGTCAACCACTTTGTGGCATTTGCTCTGAAGAAATCCAGAAGGAATAAACTGTTAATTACCTGTTGCTATGTAACGAATTACTCTAAAACTTACTGGCATAAAGCAATAAACATTTATTATCTCAGTTTTTGTGGGTCAGAAATTGGTTATAAGAAATCATGTGCCGGGGGCAACTGTCTGCCTTCAGCTCAGGTCATGATCCCAGGGTCCTGGGATTGAGTCCTGCATTGGGCTCCTTGCTCAGTGGGGAGCCTGCTTCTCTCTCTCCCCACCCTTGCTTGTGCTGTCTCTGGCTATTTCTTTCTCTCTCTCTCTCTCTCTCAAATAAATAAATGAAATCTTTAAAAAAAAAAAAGAGAGAGAAGTACTTAAAAAAAAATCACTTGCCAAGTCCTGACATTTGCAGTGTCTCGTATTTGTATCCTCTTGTCCGTGTTCCTATTATTTCCCTTGTCATTTCTCACCCTGACCACTATACTAGTTCCTAATGAGTCTTCCTGCCTATAGACTTTCCCTGCCTCAATCCATGTAATACGCAGCTACCAGATTTATTATCCTAAAGCATAGGTCTGAATGCATTCCCCTGCTGATTACCTTCCATGACTCTTCGCGGCCTAGGCAGACTTTGAAGGTTGTGTTTACTCCAGCCACAAATGACTGGTCCACATTTATTTCCTACTGCCCTCCCTTGTCTACTGTTACATTCCAGCCTTGGATCCCCTGTGCGTTCCTAATGTTGCGTCTTTTTTTGCTCTTTGCTCTTCCCTTTGCCTGGAATACTCTTTCCTCTTTCGCTACCGAATGGGTCAACAATAAAATCTATCTTTCTGGGGCTCTTCAAATGTTGTTACTTTTTCTAGGAAGGTTTTTCTGAGCTCTTTCTTTGAACCCCCCCAGGACTGTGCAATTACCTTCCTTTCGACACTTGTCACCTTCCTCCTCGACTGCCCTCCATCTGGTCTACCAACTGCTCTGGGGTGGCGTCCGTGTGATTATCTTTGTGCTTTGAGTGCGTCAGCATGTGGAACACTGTTGGAGCTCAATACGTATTTTCTGGTGCTAAGTCAGATTTTCAAGGACTTTATATTCACTGAGGAGGTTTTCAAGAAGTTATCATAATACATATTGACTTATATGCCTGGATTCATTTATTTTTCCTTGAACGAGAAAACATAGCCCTTAAAAGCAGTGGCTTCTTTCACAGGAATCAAGCAAAAAAGATTTCTTCCATTAGACTAGTCAGAACTAGAAAGATGTTTGGAAACTAAGTTAAAAACAAAGCAAACAAGGGGCCCCTGGGTGTTTCAGTCAGTTAAGCGTCTGCCTTTGGCTTAGGTCCTGATCCCAGAGTCCTGGGATCGAGCCCCACATAGAGCCCCGAGTTGTTGGGCTTCCTGCTCAGTGGGGGAGTCTGCTTCTCCCTCTGCCCTCCCCACGCTGCACGCTCTCTCTGTCTCTGTCTCTCTCTCAAATAAATAAATAAAATCTTAAAAAAAAACCCAAAGCAAACAAGCAAATGCATGTAAGTTTATATTTGTTTTCTGGAGACTGAATTTACTAAGCTAATTGGTTTAATTTAGTATTTGAGGTTCTTACGATAATTTAGTTGAAATTGTCCAAATTTTCTTTTGAAAACTACACTTTTTCTAAAATATATAAATAATTATATATGGAAGCTTGACATTCTTCTTTTTTTAAAAGATTTACTTCTTTATATTAGAGCGTGAGTGGGGGGAGGGGCAGAGGGAAAGGGAGAGAGAGACTCCTCAAGCCAACTCCCGGCTGGGCTGAGCGAAGAGCTGGATGCAGGACTCGATTCCAGGACCCTGACATCATGACCTGAGCTGAAATCAAGAGTCAGATGCTTAACTGACTGAGCCACCCAGGTACCCCTGGAAGCTTAAAATTTTAAAAATCTCACCTACACTAATTAATAAATTTTAGCTGAAACATTCCCTTTGTCTTCTCTGAGCATTAGTAGCCTAATCTGTAAAGTGAGGGCATTAAACTAGATGATTTCAGAAATCTTTTTTTTTTTTTAAGATTTTATTTATTTATTTGAGAGAGAGAGCACGAGTGGAGGGAGGGGCAGAGGAAGAGGAAGAAGCGGACTCCTGACTGAGCAGGGAGCCTGACGCAGGGCTCGATCCCAGGACCCCAGGATCATGACTTGAGCCGAAGGCAGCTGCTTAACCAACTGAGCCACCCAGGTGTCCTAAAAGAATCTTTTTTCTTTTGGTCATTTTATGAATCTGTGATGCTAACTGTGGATATTATGATCTTCCTTCTGGTGAAGTGGCCAAAGACATTTCTCAGATAATCAGGACTAAGCTAATCCAGTAATAATGGAATACGGTTCATTTACCAGTTACTTCTATGTTGTTAAGCTTGAATAGCTGAAATGATCGAATTATCCTTGTTTGCTGTTTTATGTCCTCACAACCCAAGCAAAATATAGCAGCGCTTTAAAGATGTGTATTTCTTCGAAATAAAAGTCTTTTTATCACTGAGTTTTGACTGTCTAAAATTAATTTTAAATCCATATCAAGATTATATAGGGGTTCTGTTTCTGGTTTGGTAATAGGTTCCCAGAGGATTAACTCTCTTGAAGGTAAAAATAAACCCTGGACAAAAATTAAAACAACAACAACCACCACCACCCACAACTATCTGAAAGCTGTGGAACGAAGACAAGCAGATTTTGGAGTGGAGCTAAAACTTGGAAAAAAGTACCAATGTGGGGTGTTACAGCCTGGTGTGGTCCAGGGCCAGACAGTCTCTTCTGCTCCCACGAAGCGAGAGAGTTCTGGTGTTGATTCTGCTGAAGTCTCTGGCTGGTCCTTGGACCATGAATGCATAAAGCAGGCTGTAGACAGCTCAGCTGAGGAAAGAAAAAAAAGAAAAAGAGAGAGAGAGAGAATTGCAGTAAGATCTGAGCTGCTTGTCTATTTCAAGTGAGAGAGAGTTTGCAGTTTAGGTCTAACCATTTTCATTGCTTGCTAAAAGAAAAACAACATTTTTGAAGGATACATTAGTTTCTTGTTCCCACTGCAAGAAATTACCACAAATTTAGTGGCTTAAAACAACACAGATTTATTCTCTTATGGCTCTGGGTCAGAAGTCTGAAATGGGCTGGGGCGCCTGGGTGGCTCAGTCGTTAAGCATCTGCCTTCAGCTCAGGTCATGATCCCAGGGGCCAGCTCAGCGGGAAGCCTGCTTGTCCCTCTCACTGTGCCACTGCATGTGTTCCCTCTCTTGCTGTCTCTCTCTCTCTGTCAAATAAATAAATAAAATCTTAAAAAAAAAAAAAAAGCCTGAAATGGGCTAACCTGGGCTAAAATAAAGCGTCGGCAGGATTGCATTCTTTCTTTCTTTTTTTTTTAAATATTTTATTTATTTATTTGACAGAGAAAGACAGCCAGCAAGAGAGGGAACACAAGCAGGGGGAGTGGGAGAGGAAGAAGCAGGCTCTTAGTGGAGGAGCCTGATGTGGGGCTCGATCCCAGAACACTGGGATCACGCCCTGAGCCGAAGGCAGATGCTTAACCACTGCACTACCCAGGCGCCCCAGGATTGCATTCTTTCTGGAAGCTCTCCGGGAGAATCTGTTTCCTTGCTTTTTCTAGCTTCCATCTAATGCCTTGACTCATGGTCCCCTTCTTCCATTTTCAAAGCCAGAAACACCAGGTTGAATCCTTATATTGATCACTCTCATTTGATTTATCTTCTGCCTTCCTCTTTCACGTAAAACATTTTTTTAAATTTTTAAATTCTTTTAAAAAAAGATTTCATTTATTTATTTGAAAGAGATTGAGGAAGTGCATGAGAGTGAGAGAGTGAGCATGAGAAGGGGGGAGGGGCAGAGGGAGAGGGAGAAGCAGGCTCCCCGCTGAGCAGGACCCTGGGCTCGGGACCTGGGCCAAAGGCAGACACTTAATCAACTGAGCCACCCAGGCACCATCTTTCACTTTTTTTTTTTTTTAAGCAATCTCTACTTCCAACATGGGACTTGAACTCATGGCCCCAAGGTCAAGAGTCACAAGCTTTACCAACTGAACCAGCCAGGCACCTCCTCCCTCTTTCACTTTTAAGGACCCCTGTGATACATTGGGCCCACTTGGATAATCCAGTAATATTTTAAGATCATCCAGTTAGCAAACTTAATTCCATCTGTAGCCTTAATTCTCCTTTGCCTTGTGACATAACACGTTCCCAGGTTCCCGGGATTCAGATGTGAACATCTCTGAGGGGCCGTTATTCTGCCTACCACAGAGGGGTAAGACAGAACCTAGTCTCCATAACATGATATTTACAATGCACAGGATACAATCAAAATTATTCAACACATAAAGAGCATGGAAAATGTGACCCGTTCCGGAGGGAGAAGACAATCAACAGGGGCTAGCCCTAAGATGACCCAGATGTTGAAATGATCAGAGGAGGACTTTAATGCAGCTGTTATAACTGTGCTCACTGAGATAAAATAAGACATATGTGTAATGAAGGAAAAGGTAGGAAATCTCAGCAGAGAAATATAAAATATAAAAAGAACCAAATGGAAATGTTAGAATTGAAAAATGCAGTGTTTGAAATAAATTTCATGAGATGAGATTAACAGCAGAATAGAGATGATAGGAGTCTCTATATTTGCAGGTAGATCAATAGAAATGATCAAATCTGAAAAAGAGAGGGGAAAAAGGTGGAGAAAAAAGTGAACTGAGCCTCAGGGACCTGTGGACTGTATGAAAAGATAGATTATTGAAGTCTCAGCAGGAGAGGAGAGAGAAATGGAGCCAAAGAATATTTGAAGACATTTCCCACATTTGTTTAAGATTCAAGAAGTTGAGCAAACCCCAAACAGCATAAATACAAAGAAAACTGCATTGGCTTATCATGGTTGACCTGATAAAAGCCACTGATAACAAGAAAATCTTGGAAGCATTCAGAATAAAGTAACCCATCACATATAGGGGAACAATTTGAATGGCTGTGGGCTTATCAAAAACGCTGGAGGCCAGAAGACAAATGAGATTTTTGAAGTGCCAGATGAAGAAAATGGGTGACTCTGGAATTCTATACTTCAGAATGAAGTGCTGATATACGCTACCCAACACGGATGAAACATACCCAGTGAAAGAAGCCAGTCACAAAACACAACATATTGCATAATTTCATTTCTATGAAGTGATCAGCATAGGCAAATCTGTAGAGACAGAAAGTGGTTAGTAGCTGCCTAAGGCCTGGGGGATGAGAGGTACGGGGGATGCCCACTGAAGGATATGGGGTTTCCCTTGGTGGGATGAAAATGTTCTGAAATTGATTGTGATGATGCTTAACTCTTAGGAACTTTAAATTCCACTGAGTTTACTGAGAGCTCTCAAATCCACCGAACTGGGGCGCCTGGGTGGCTCAGTTGTTAAGCGTCTGCCTTCGGCTCAGGGTGTGATCCCAGGGTCCTGGGATCGAGCCCCCAATCGAGCCCCCAATCGGGCTCCCTGCTCCGGTGGGAGCCTGCTTCTTCTTCTCCCACTCCCCCTGCTTGTGTTCTCTCTCTCACTGGCTGTCTCGCTGTCTGTCAAATAAATAAATAAAATCTTTAATATAAATAAATAAAATAAAAATAAAAAATAAAATAATAAAATCCACTGAATTGTATACTTTATTATTATTTTGTTAAGATTTCATTCATTCAGGGATGCCTGGGTGGCTCAGTCGGTTAAGGGTCTGCCTTTGGCTCAGGTCATGATCCCAGGGTCCTGGGATCAAGTCCTGCATCGGGCTCCCTGCTCAGTGGGGAGCCTGCTCCCTCTCCCTCTGCCACTCCCCCTGCTTGTGCTGGCTTGTTCTCTCTCTGTCAAACCAATAAATAAAATCTTAAAAAAAAAAAAGATCTCATTCATTCATTTGAGAGAGAGAGCACATGAGCAGGGGGAGGGGCAGAGGGGGAAGGAGAAGCCTACTCCCTATGGAGGAGGGGAGCCTGATGTGGGGCTGGATCCCAGGACCTCGAGATCATGACCTGATCTGAAGCCAAATGCTCAACCGACTGAGTGACCCAGGTGCCCCTGAATTGTACACTTTAAATGAGTGAATTGTTTGGTATATACATTATATCTCAAAGCTGTTAAAAAAATGAAGGCCAAATAAATGCATTTTCAGATACAAGAAAACTAAAAGTTCATTGTTGGGAGACCTACATTACAATGAAAGCCAAGGGAAGTTCTTCAAGCTGAGGGGAAATGATACCAGAGGGAAATTCAGATCTTCAGGAAAGAATGCAGAGTATCTGAAATAGTAAATTGCTATGTGAATACAAAAGGCTTCCCCCCCCTTAATTCCTTTAAAATACTTTTGACCGTTGAAAGCAAATGTTAGACACTTGCGGGATTTATAATGTATATAGACACAATGTGTATATTACAACTGTAGCATAAAGGTGATGGTTCTTCTAGCTGAGGAGATAACAATATTAACTCTAAGTAGGCTCTGAAAGGTGAAGGATATATATTCTAAGCCTTAGGGCAAGCATTAAAAACAATACAGAGAAGCATGGGGCGCCTGGGTGGCTCAGTCATTAAGCGTCTGCCTTTGGCTCGGGGCGTGATCCCGGCGTTCTGGGATCGAGCCCCGCATGGGGCTCCTCCGCTGGGAGCCTGCTTCTTTCTCTCCCACTCCCCCTGCTTGTGTTCCCTCTCTCGCTGGCTGTCTCTCTCTGTCAAATAAATAAATAAATAATCTTAAAAAAATAAATAAAAACACAGAGAAGCATAGCTACAAATACAATAAGTTAATGTGGGGTTAAAAAAATAATTAATCCAAAAGAAGGCAGGAAAGGAGGAACAGATGAATTTTGACAGCCAGAGGGAAAAACCGAGATGCATAAAACAAGCACTTTTTAAAAAAAAAGATTTTATTTATTTATTTGAGAGAGAGTGAGAGAGAGAGCATGACAGCAGGGTGGGGGGCAGGGGGAGGAGCAGACTCCCTGCTCAGCAGGGAGCCCTATATGGGACTGGATCCCGGACCTCTGGGATCATGACCTGAGCCAAAGGCAGACGCTCACCCGACTGAGCCCCCAGGCGCCCTAAAAGAAGCTCTTTCAAGGGACAACACATAAACTGAGTCTCCCTGAAAAATCTTTCTCACTGGGATTCGTACCGTCCAGAGCCTGGTAAGGCAGATTATCGCAGCTGTGTTCCTAGTCAGCTCTGCAGAACAAGGGTTAACAGAAGAAGCACAATTCAGGGGCAAAATAAATGGACAGAATACAGAAGGGTCTTCTTGACTGCGAAGACTTTGATATCTGCAGAAGGCTGCAACACAAGGAAGTTTTGAATCTCCACCTCTGGGGAAGAAGCAGACATCCCCTCAGGGGTGTACCCAGGAGGGTGGGGAGGATATGGCCGGGTCACTCCCCAGGTTCCGTCCAGAGCAGCTACCTCGGGGAGGAGAGGAAAGGCAGGGAGACACCTGCCAGTGTCAGGTTCACTTATCAGCTACTCCCTGGTAGCATTCCACAAGGTGCTCTCCCTAGCCCTCCTCTCTTTTTTTTGCACCCAAAGCTGCAAATGCAGATGCCTCCAGGAGCCAGGAAGATAAAGTGAATGACGTAAGGCAGTCGGGCAGGCAGTGTGGCAAACTGCACGCAGAGCAGGGCTCCCCTCGGCAGAGACATTTACTGCTTACCCGATACCTGCGAGCTCCCCATTTCTCAGCCCCCTGCTGGAGGGCATGTGACTAGATGAGACAGAGGGACTGTCAGTGGAAGTAATGTATGTCACATCAGGCGGGAGGCACGGAGAGGCTGCGGAGGAGTCTGATCTGAAGAGCCCCTGCTCGCTGCTGATCAGGAAGAACACGAGGTGGAATAGAGCCATGAGGTGTGAGCAGCCTGGACCCTGAGTCATCGCTAGGAGGGAAGCCGCCCTGGAGACTGGCCCAGTTCACCCTGGACTTTGCTTGAACAAAAAGCAAATCTTCATTCTGTTAAGGCCCTTCTATTTTGGTATCGCAGCCTAGCCTACCCTGTACACTGCCTTTAAAGGCGGCAGGTGCAACTCAGCCCAGACTCTTACTATCAAGTGAAATGTGGGCATTCGCTAGATCTTTCAGTTTTTACAAGGTAAACCAGAAATAAGCATTTTTTTTTGTGAAAATTCCAACATTTTAAAGTGGACTTGGGAGTGCCTGGGGGGTTCAGTCGGTGAAGCGTCTGCCTTCGGCTCAGGTCATGATCCCAGGGTCCTCTCCTTGCTTAGCGGGGAGTCTGCGTCTCCCTCTCCCTCTGGCCCCTGCTCATGGTCTCTCTCTTTCTCAAATAAATAAATAAAATCTTAAAAAAAAAAGTGGACTTAATTTGAACAATTAAAACACCGTGTAGCCCAAATAAAACACATCTGGGGGGCAATTTAGCTCCCAGGGGCACTAGCTGCTACTTGTGGTGAACGTTTTCTTCCTAGTGACTCATCAATTCCCGAAGCTTCTGTTGTCGCTTCTGTTCAGATGGGGCAAAGACCATATCTTTGTATCAGAGAGCTTGATGAACTCAGTTGATGGCTCCAACTCTGGGTTTCTCACCTCGATCTAAATTCTGGGGGACAGCTCTTATGTGCTCTTTAAGCAATCCATCCTATCTGGCCCCCTATAGCTAGCACCCCATACATGCAACCTTGTGAAAGGCCTAATAGTTCTCTCTTGTGGTCTTGACCCCATCTCCTTTTCCTGACATGTTTCATATTCAACCTAATCATTTCTTTGTTATTTCTGACCTAGTGATTTACTTTCCCATTCGTGTACCTGACACTTCTGCTTCTCCATTAAACTTTTTTTTCTCTTAGGTTTTTTTTTTTTTCCAACTCTTTGGAAATTTGGATTCTGCCTTCCTCTGCCCTGTGACTAGTCCTGGATTTTCAATGATCTCTTAGACATCTTAAATTCAAACTGCCCCAAGTTGAGCGCCCTCGTTTTTCTATCCCAACTTCCCTATCTCTGTTAATGGGACTACTATCTTCCAAGTCACAGTCTCAAACCCTTGGTATCATATTAACCTCCCCATCCCAAACCAACCCAAATATTCACTGAGTATTCATACTGTGTGCCTTTTTCTGGGCAATGGGGACACAACGGTGAACTTAAAGAATGGACAGGCAATAAACAAATATATATTAGGTCAGATAGTGATAAGTACCATGGAGAAAAAGAAGGCAAGATCAAAGGGCTTGGGGGGGCCACGGTGGGGAAGGGTGCTATTTTATGTTTGGTAGTCATGGGGATTTGAGTAGAGATGAAGGAGACGAGGAAGGCAGATGACAGGTGTCTGGAAAGAGTGCTGCGGAGCCGCAGAGCCCGAGGTGGAGATGTGCCTGGCGTGTTTGGGGTCCAACAAGGAGACCACTGTGGCTGGATGTGGGTGGGCAAGGGAGAGGGTGGTAGTAGTTGTTGTCCACCTATCCCAGCCTTCCCTTCTGATCCTTCCTCACTGCCTCTGCTCTCACATGGTGCCTGGAGCAATTTCCTTAAACTGAGCTCTATGGCTAATCTTATTGTCTCCCCTTGACTGGGCTACGGGATGCCCAGATAGCTGGTAAAACATAATTTCTGGGTGCCTCTGTGAGGGTATCTCTGGAAGAGATTGGCGTTTGGATTGGTAGAGTGAGTAGAGATCACATCATTGGATGATGCTGGTGGGCGTCGTTCAATCCACTGAGGGCTTAGATAGAGCAAAAATGCAGCTGCAAGGACAAATTTGCTCTCTCTGCTGGTGCTAAGTCGTCCAGCTGCTCCTGAACTCCGATGTCCATGCTTCCAGTCCTCAGCCTTTGGACTCAACCGAATTACACCACCAGCTTTCCTGGTTCCCTAGCTTACACATGGCAAATCATGGGACTTCTCGGCGTCTGGAATCATGTGAGCCAGTTCCTAAATAGATCTCCTCTCTCTCTCCCTCTCCTCGCTCCCCTCTCCTATTGGTTCTGTTTTCTCTGGAGAAATCTAATACGCATCTAGCTCTTTCCAAGGCACTAGTCTCTAGCTTTGAAAACACTTAGTAATCTGCTTTCGTCTTGCTTCTCTAACCTGATCTGTCACTCCCAACTTCTGCCTTGCCCTGAGATTTCTCAGTGTTACTCACGGTTCTCTTCACTTAGAATAGCCTGTACCTTCTCAGTCTTGCCACATCGTTTGCAGGAGAAGCCTGCCTACTCTGATCAGTGTCCCAAGACATCATCTTGGCCTGGTCTCCTATTTAGTTGTGTATTTGGTTTGTTTCATCCTGCTAATTAAACTCCAGGAGGCATTTTATACATGTTTGTGTTTCCTCTCTTCCAAGACCAGGTGCCCTGTAATCTTTTTGATGAGAATTTCTGCTTGAGGAGTATAGGTGGTCTTTTTTTTTCTTTTCCTCCAAATCCAACCTGCACTGTGAAAGATGGTATATTTCCCACTCCCTGGGTTGGTGATTGTTAGTCAAAGGAGAGACAGGTGAGGACTTTGGCTAAAGATTTGCCATGCAATGTTTCAAACCGAAACCCATCTGTGGGGCCAGGCAGGAGGGCAGTCTGGGGTTGTTTGTTAGGATAGTGTTGTTTGACAGTAGCAGGCTCAAGTTCTCGTCCTTTCCTTGTCACTTACCAGGTCAAACTTAAAAAAATATATATTTATTTAGGGGTGCCTGGGTGGCTCAGTCATTAAGCATCTGCCTTCGGCTCAGGGCGTGATCCCAGGGTCCTGCTCCACTAGGAGCCTGCTTCTTCCTCTCCCACTCCCCCTGCTTGTGTTCCCTCTCTCGCTGGCTGTCTCTCTCTCTCTGTCAAATAAATAAATAAAATCTTTAAAAAATTATTTATTTATTTGAGAGACAGAGAGAGAGTGTGTGCATGGGGGTGGGGTGGGAAGAGGCAGAGGGGGAGGGAGAGAGTGTCTTATGCAGTTTCCACGATAAGCTGGGAACCTGACGTAGGGCTCGATCTCATGACCTGAGATTACAACCTGAGCCAAAATCAAGAGTCAGACACTTAACTGACTGTGCCACCCAGTCACCCCCAGGTCAAACTTTTTAATGCTGAAGTGTGTTTAAGAAACACCTAAAGGCCAGACCCCTGCCCCTCAAGAGTTTACAAATCTATGGTTAATTGTGTGCTCTTGGTAGGTACTGATAAAGAAATAATTCACCTGATTAATGTTTTTATTGTAGGTCTGTAGATAAATGAGAAATGACTCTTGAAGTACTCTCTAATAGACAGATCAAAGGTAATGGTAAGGGGGACCTGGGTGCTCAGTTAAGCATCTGACTCTTGATTTCTACTCAGGTCATGATGTCAGGCTGGTGAGATTGAGCCCCACATTGCGGGCTTCACTCTGGGCGTGGAGCCTGCTTAAGATTCTCTCTCTCCTCTGCCCCATCTCCCCTCTTAAAATAAAAGGTAAAGATAAATGCAATAAGGGAAGGATCTGGGGATGAACTCATCAAGAGCCTGGTCAAGTTATACTCTTCCCACCTTGACCTTGCCTCGCCTGGTTTGGTCTCCTCCCCCTTCTCTTTCCTTCTGCAAATCCTGCCCATCCTTCGAGGACCAGCTAAGACCACTCCTCCTCTGGGAAGCCTTCCTGGATTACTCCGGACTCCAATAACCTGTTTTAAATACCAGAATTAATAACCTTTGATGCACAGTGCAGAGCTTAATGATGTACTGGAACTCTTCGCTTCTGTGTAGTGTGATTTCCCAACTAAAGTCTAAGTCTTTTAGGAGCGTCTGGGTGGCTCAGTCGAACGTCTGCGTTTGGCTCAGCTCGCGATCACAGGGTCCTGGGATAGAGCCCTGCACTGAGCCCTGCATCGGGCTCCCTGCTTAGAGGGGAGTTTGCTTGTCCGTCTTCCTCTGCTTCTCCCTGTGCCCCCCTTGCTCATGCTCTCTCTCAAAGAAATAAATTTAAAAACTCTTTAAACTCTAAGTCCTTTGAGTAATAAAAACAGCAATAAAGCAGCTGATATTTATTAAGCATTTATTATGAGGTTTGTACTGTGATAATACATCCATATGTTTTATCTAATTTAATCCCGTCAACAATCCTATGGGGAGGTATGGTTATTATTGCCATTGTATAGATGAGGAAACTGTTGTAGGATAATTTTCAAAAAGGTAAAATAATGACTTTCACACAAATGTAAAGTGAGCACCCACTGAAGATTTTATTTACCTCGCTAATTAAAGGGGAAACCTGCGATTTGTTCAAAGCGATGGCAAGAAGACTCTGAAGAGCGAACATTTATAGGCAGCCAGGGATGCCAGACTAATTCTGCCGAGCACAAAACTGGTTAGGATCCTGTAGGTACTAAAATGTAATAGTTGGAATCATCTTCTCTACTGGATAGAAACCATTTTTGTCTTGCTGGACAAAGTTCATTTGCATTTCTAGGGACAAACATTTATTTTTGGTTTTTCCAATTTGCAGAGCTATAAATTAATCTAGTCGGAAATGGTCAAAGGTTATGCTGAACACATGGATTATCCTCTTGGTATATCTGAAAATAAGATGTTGAAAGTCTATGAAAAATCTTGAAAATAAAGTATTTAAAAAATTTTTTTAAATTTTTTTATTTATTTGAGAGGGAGAGAGAGAGAGCGGGGAGCAGGGGGAGGAACAGAGGGAGAGGGACAAGCTGAGCCTGGAGCCCGATGCGGGGCTCGATCCCACAATGCTGAGATCATGACCTGAGCTGAAATCAAGAGTCCAACGCTTAAACAACTGAGCCACCCAGGTGTCTCTAAAATAAACTATTTTTATAAACTTAAAAGAAAGGCACAGACCCCTATAGAATCAAACAACGCTGAAGGGTTCCGGTTCCGAGACAAAGCCCAGCGTTCCACGAAAGGCACTCAGTAAAGTTCCGCTGGTTTCGAACTCTCCAGAACTCTGCGAGTTCTTTCATCCTTCAGCGTCTAGCACAGCACTAGGGCGTGTCAGGTGTTCAGTAAGCACAGCTGGTACCTGATAAGGGTTGTTGAACGATGGAGTATTGTGGTAGGTTGGAAAGCATGACCAAAACGTTAGCTCCTTTATCAAGAGGTAGAGTCTAGGGACGCCAGGGTGGCTCAGCCAGGTAAGTGTCTGCCTTCCGCTCAGGTCATGATCCCGGGGTCCTGGGATCGAGTCCCAAGTTAGGCTCCCTCCTCAGCGGGGAGTCTGTGTTTCCCTCTCCCTCTGTCGCCCTGCCCCGCTCATGCTGTTTCTCGCTCTTTCTCTCTTTCTCTCTCAAAATAAATAACTAAAATCTTAAAAAAAAAAAAAAGAGAGAGAGAGAGAGAGAGGTAGAGTCTGCTTTCCTACTCTTTGATTCTGAAATTGCCTTGTGACTCGCTTTGGCCAACAAGTATGTAAGAAATGACAGTGTTGGGGGCCCCTGGCTGGTGCGGTCGGTTAAGCATCCAACTCTTGGTTTTGGCTCAGGTGATGACCTCAGGGTCATGAGGTTGAGCCCTATATCTGGCTCCATTCTCTCTCCCTCTTCCTCTGCCCCTCGCTCTGCTTGTTCTTTTTCTCTCTCTCAGATAAATAAATAAAATCTTAAAAATAAAAGAGAAAGAAATGACGATGTATGACTTCTGGAGTCCAGACTTCCAGAGACCTCGCAGCTGCCACTTTCACTCTCCTGGGACTTGCTGCTATTATGTAAGAAACCCGGGGTATGCCGGCTGGAGAGCTGTATGGAGGAGAACCGAGGCACCTGGCTGACAGCCCCAGCTAACCGCCTCCAACGTGAGTGAGGCTATCTTGGAGCATCCCGGTCCCGGTGACTGCAGACACAACGAGCATCTCCAGGTAAGACCAGCAGAAGAACTGCGCAGCTGAGCCCAGTTAAAATGGCAAAGTTGTGAGCTAATAAATGGGTATTGTTTTAAGCCTCGTAAGTCTTGGGGTGTTTTGTTATGCAGCGATGGCTAGACTGGCCCAGTGCTGTCTGTGTAGTCAGAGCATGTCAGCCAGGGGCAGGGGACAAGGGTTTCTTCTTTGGGGATGTGCGTTGCTCACCATGGTTGAATTTCCTGGCTCAGCTCTCCAGTCCCCAAGCTGGTTGGGACCCCCGTGCTGCTCCTGGAAGGAAGTGTCACTACCTGGGTATATGGTTTGGCCCCAAACCTTCTAGGTGCCCACGCAGCCCCTTTGACAGGCTCATTCTCTGCACTGGGCTGAGGCTCAAAGAGTCAACCCTCTTCACAAGAAGAGAGGCAGGGGCGCCTGGGTGGCTCAGATGGTTAAGCCTTCGGCTCAGGTCATGATCTCCAGGTCCTGGGATCGAGCCTCATGTCGGGCTTCCAGCTCAGGGGGGAGTCTGCTTCTCCCTCTCCCTCTGCCTCTCCTCTGGCTTGTGCTCTGTCTCAGATAAATAAATAAATAAATAAATAAATAAATAAATAAATAAATAAATAAATCTTTTAAAAAAAGAGAGAGAGAGAGAGGCAGCAAACAACCCTCTTCTAGGAACTTAACATCTGAACAAGGACAGGTATGTCCAAATTGAAGTACGAAGTTACCCCCATCTTCAACGCCCGCCCCTCCTTTCCTTGAATCTGTATGGCCCTTTTACTTCCCAAACCCCTTTCTACTTAGCTTGTTCAGTCCCAACGTAGCCCAGTGAATGAGAGGGCCGGGTGAGGAAATCCGGAGACTTGCCCAGCGCCACGCAGCAGCTTAATCATGGGACGAGTCCAGGCCTCCTGCTGGAGTTTCCAGGGACCCAGGGCTGGGTACTTCGAGCAGCTTCCATGGGCAGACCCTCTCTCTTCGAGGGTCTTCAATCCAGGATGCTGCCTGAGGACACAGAGCAGAGCACGGGATGATGCCCCGGTGGCCGTGTGGCGTGAGGGAGAAGCACGAGCATCAGTTCTGTAAGCTCCGTCAGCTGTGGGATCTCAGGCAGCCACGCAACCTCTCTGAGTCTCAGTTTCCTGATTTGTAAAATGGGGTTAAAATTATATCTACCTATACATAAAAAACCACCAGTAACATTTGCATCTGGGGTGAGGTGTGGGGCGGGGCATCTGGGACACGAGGAGGACTCAATTTCTCCTTGTCTATCTTTTGGACTCTGCAACTTTGTCATTGTGATGATTCATTTTATGTGAACTTGACTGGGCTAAGAGATGCCCAGATCTGGGGTGAGACATTATTTCTGGGGGTGTCAGTGAGGGTGTTTTTGGGAGAGATTAGCATTTGATTCAGGATACTGAATGAAGAAGAGCGCCCTCACCAGGACAGGTGGCCTTCTTCTAATCTCTGGAGGGCCTGAGAAGAACAAAAAGGTGGAGGAAGGGTAAATGGGCTCTGTTTGAACTGAGGCGTCCATCTTATCCTGCCCTTGGACATAGGGGCTCCTGATTCTTGGGATTTCAGGTTCAGATGAGGACTTCCACCACTGGGTACCAATTCCCAGGCTTTTGGACTTGGGCTGAATCACACCTGCGGCCTTCCTGCTTCTCCAGCATGCGGACAGCTGACTGAGGGGTTTCCTGGCCTCCACAATGGTGGGAGCCAATTCCTATTATAAATCTCCTCTTGTGTATATCTCTATCCTATTGAATCTGTTCCTCTGGAAGACTCTGGCTGATCAGGTAATTGCAGAATAAATATTATCAATTCAATAACAATATGGATTAACCAAGGAATAAATCATCAGTTCATAATAATTCTAATTAGCCAATGTGTAAATATCATATCTAAAAAAAATCGGTCTCTCCAGTGGCATACCTAGAGTATTTGACAGTCTAAAGGACAAAACTACAAAGATTCATTATTTTCTTGATTCACTTTTCAGCTTTAGCACAACGAACAATTTAAATGTCTTATTAAAAAAGATTCGAAACTGTTACAAACTTCTCTCAAAACGCACGGGTATAGTGGAAAATGCTGGGTGTTCACCTAATTAACTTCCACGTAGAATACTGTTTGTTAAAAAATAATGAAAGTGTGTTAATTTGACGCTTACACATTTATTATCAAGACGCAACAGTAATCGTAACCATTCGTTTAGAACTTCTAGAATTTAGACCCACAAAGGATTTTCCCACGAGTATTTTGTCACGGACCTTGTTTAGAATTGCCCACGTATGAAGATAATAAAAAGTTAGACTTTCAGCCCATTATACTGTTGTTTTTAAATTCCCTGCTAGACGATGCACCCCCTTGTTGCTTAACTCAGGGCGGACAGGTCCCCTAGCTCTGCCCTCTTTACAAGGTCCTTGTTAGAGATCGCATGGGATGGTACTTTCAGGGGCCTCAAGTTCAAAAGCCTTCGGCGTTCGGAGAGGAGTTAGGAGAAGCGAGAAGTGGGGTAAGTCACGGGGTGCATATCCTACCCGGAGGCGGTCACAGCTGATTTTCCTGACAGCCGGTGACACCCACAACCAATAAACAATCCAAACTCAGGTCAGGGCTGGCTTCAAAGCTCTCTCCACTATGCCCTTTGGCCTCGCCCTAAGCCCGTTTCCCTCCGGTAACAAAGGGCCACTAATACTCACCTATCAAGGGGAGCCTGGGGAAAATTTCTGTCAAATTCGAAGCCCAGGCCCTGGCACACAGCGAGCACTCAAAGAGCTGTAGCTCTGTATAAAATAGCTGATGAGCTGCAAAGCCTGGCACAAGAAGTAGGTATTATTCTGAGGGACATAAACAGCAGGGTGAGAACCCCACCTGACTTTGGGGTGGATTCATAGATGGTGCTGATTTATGCCCTAGGTGAGAAGAGGGTAAGCAACATGGGAGCCCTGGAGGAGGTGAGAGCTGAGGTGGGTGGGTTCAGATGAGAAATGAGTCTGGTGGCCCCTGTGCTGGCGGGAGGAGAGAAGGGGTCAGGCCGTAGTGACAACAGTGTGGCTCTGCTTGAGGGAAAGAGGTGTGGCTCAGCTCCCTCTGTGGGGTCCTGACAGTTTAACAGGGTAAACAGGCCACCCGAGGAAACACCTACAATGCAAAATGACATTTAAAATAGGCGGAGGGCACCTGGGTGGTGCAATCAGTTAATTGCCTTGGGCTCAGATCATGATCTTAGGGTCCTGGGATCGAGCCCCACATCAGGCTCCCCACTCAGCTTCTCACTCTCCCTCTGCCCCTCCCTCTGCTCTTCCTGTCTGTCTCTCAATAAATAAAATGTTAAAAAAAAGAGCCAGAGGGATGTTTACCGCAGCTCAGTTTATGGTGGCAGTCAACTAAAAGTAGTGTAAGTATCTAAAGCTAGAGGGGAACTGGTTGAATCAATCATGCTACGTCCATTCCCTGCGAGAATACTATTCAATCCCCAAAACTGATATTTTTAGAATCTATGTAGATGAATATTAATTGACAAGGACAGAAATGCCCTTTATACATGTTGTGTGTAAAGAGGAAATAAAACAGTGGGTACAATGCAATCTCAGTTTTGTTGAAATGAAAGCAAGTGTCGGTTAAGATATCCTGAAGGATACGCATCAAGGTATTAACAATGGTTATCTCTAGGTGGTATTTGGGGGGGTTTAAAATTTTTTTTATTTCTGCTCATCTGTGTTTTCTGATTTTCCACAGTGAATATGTCCTGCTTTTGTAATGAGGAAAAACGACACTTATTTTTAAAGTGTGCTGACAATTAGATGGACAGAGATCAAAGACTGTGTTAGATAGAAAAAAAAAAAAAAGACTGTGTTAATAGGACTCAGCTAACCTGGAAAAGCATCCATTAGGAGGCCCCAGACTTTCCATGCAAGGTGAAGGAGGGTGAGAGGGCGTTGAGGGGAAAGGCAGGTGGGGGCAGGGCAGAAAACCGGGGCTAGCTCAGGCACACGGAGATGGCAGGGGTGGGGGCCTCACGCCTGACATTCACCTTGCTGGCTCCTTGACCGCTGGACCATGGTCATCGGCCACTCTACCCACACATCTAGGTGGCTCTCCAGAATAAACCGTGAGCACGGATGAAGCTCCGGATGGGACTTTGTCCATTGATGCTGCTTGCCGGCTCTCCCAAGGCCACGGTTCTAAGAAATTGAAGACTGCCGGTGGAAAAGCTGACTATTAGCAGTTTTGGCCAAGTGGTGGTGCTAAAACACAGAAGATCAGAGCACAGCCTAGCAGTCCCGGGTTAGGCTAGAGCTGTCGGCTGCAACTGGAAGGCCACCAGGGGGCAGAGGAAGGTTAAGAGGCGGCTTCCGCGGGCCACCTTGAGTCGCCGGTCTACAATGCCCTCTCTAGTCCTACAATGCCCTCAGCTGCCATTCAATAAAATGGATCGTTAGGATAATGAAGTGCCAGGAGTGAAACAGAATAACTCAAACAGGTGTGGATCTTGGAACTAAATGCTCCAAGGGACAGCTCAAGACGCCTCTCCAAGCTCCTCTGTCAGCTCTCCCCCGCTCCAACCGCACACCGCCTTGCGCTGAGCCTCACCCTCCCGCCACGCTTTTTCCTTCTCTCCCTGTGTCCTCCCTTCCTTCTCCATATTCACCGAGCACTGTCTGGGTACCAGAGCATTTAGCCAGATCCTGGGCAGGTAAGGGAAAGATTCCAGAGGATGAGGTGGGAAGGAGCTAGATAAGGGGCAAGGTGTGTGCACAGAGTGGATATGCCAAGTGTGATGGGCAGAGAGAACCACACTCCCAGGTCCTTGGGCTGGAGAAATGGGGCCCGTTAGAAGAACCAAGTAAAGCCCTAGTGTGGCTGAAGGCTGGTCAACCAGAGGGAGACTGGCAAAGATGCGGCTGGAGAGAGGCAGGGGACTGACCGCGTAGTCTGGACCTTTGTGAGACCACTGGAGGATTCCAAGTAGGTGAGGGACATGATGAGATTGATTTTTAAAGAAGCCCTCACTGGGTGGTGTGGAAGAAAGGCTAAGGTGGCCAAGAGAAGACCTTCTGCCAAGCAGGTGCTTACAGGACAGAGGAGAGATGACTGCCGCCTGTATGTGGTATATAGATGGGGAGAAGGGGAGAGGTTTGGCTATATTTTGGAAGTAGAATTAGTAATTTATTAGATGCAGGAGGGGTGGGGTAAGAGAGAACAAGCGGTCAAATATGATTCTCTGGTTTCTGGCATCAACAAGCAGACAGGTGGTGTGTCGTGTACTAAGACGGGCGATGATTAAGGAGGGCTGGTGGGGGGCTACGAGCAATCATTTCAGTTTTCCGCTTTGAACAGGTTAAATCTGAGATGCTTAAGAGATATCTAAAAAGCAGGCGTCAAGTAGAACGTTCCACAGACTGTTTAGGAGCTCAGAAGAAAGATCTGGACGGGACTTCTAAAATTTGGCAGCCTTTGCTATGTGGAGGGTGCCATGGAAGCCAGGCAGGGGATGAGATTACTCAAGGGAATAGTACATAGTAGCAGGGGAAGAGGGTCCGGGACCGGCCCTGAGGAACGTTCAGGTTAGGAGCTCAGATGAAGGAGGGTGCGCTGGAGACAGACACTGAGAAGCTACGCCTGGAGGAAACGCTGGAGTGAGGTGTCAAGGAGAGTGTTTCAAGAAGGAGGGAGCGTTCAGGGGCTGAAACTCAGCAGTTAAGCAACAGAAGGAATGTCAAGTGTCTGCTGAGTTTAATGAAGCAGCGTCTCCGGGAAGGGTGGCTCGTGCCGAGGCTAGTGCTTCCGTGGGGCGACGGAGCCCGGGCCAGCCTGGAGTGGGCTGCGGAGGGAGGGAAGGAGGGTGAGGAAGAGGAGAGCCTATGAAAAGGAACAGAGAGCCAGGGGAGGAGCCGCAGCGGAAGGTGGTCCACGGAGCCTTTCTTTTTCTTTTTCTTTTCTTTTTTTTTTTTTTTAAGATTTTTATTCATTTATTTGAGAAAGAGAGATTGAGAGAACGAGTGAGAGGAGGGGCAGAGGGAGAGGCAGACTGACTGCGGAGCAGGGGGCCCGCTGCGGGACTCGACCTCGGACCCTGGGATCACGACCTGAGCTGAAGGTAGGCACTGAACCGACTGAACCACCCAGGCGTCCCAGGGAGCCTGTTTGAAGGCGGGCAACATTAGAACATGCTGGCATGCTAATGTGGAGGATCTAGCAGAGAGCGCGAGAGAAAGCCGGCCCATGTAGCAGAGAGAAGGTCAGCTGAGGTGTGCGCGAGGGGATGGGGTCCAGACCTTTGCTCCTGCCTGTCCCTCTGCCTACGGTCAGTGCCTCCCTGCCTGATCACAGGCTCCCCTGTGTGATCCTGCAGAAGCAGCCTGGATGTCACTGCTTCTGGACCGTTCTCCAGTCCTCCAAGACAACTTTGTCTCCCTGCCAGGCACAGCATGTTTATGGCTGGATTATAGCTTCTATCCTCTATTACTGAGGACAGGGATTCCCACGAAGTGTTGTGGGCCAGCACTGTGCCTGACACACAGACAGCAGGCCCTCAGACGTGACTGAATGGACGGTTGGATGGATGAAGGGGCGCAGAGTCAGCACCCCGGACTCCTGGTGAGGGGTGAGGGTGCTGGGGGTGATGGCAGGCCGGCTGAGAGAACTGGCTATTTCAGCCGCTGTTTCTGATCTTTATTTTTTCCCCCTGCAGGAGTGGATCCCTGACAGTTCCCAGACTCTCTACGTTATCACAAGGAATCTAGCTTCTCGGATCAGCCCAGTGTAGAAGAAGAAACAGAAATGGAGACAGAGCCCTGGTCCCATCAGTGCATCCACACAGCAAGCTGGGAGGTCAGAGGTGAGGGGAGCAGCGGGATGGGGGTGGAGGGCAGGGCAGGCACCTGATTCCTCTCTCCCAGCACCCAGGATCCCCAGGTATTTTTTAATTAAGCTGTGGAGAAGCAACAGGGACCCTCTGGAATGTAAACATCAGATAAGACCAGGCTCCCCTCCTCTCCAGGAAGCTTCCATTTTCTGTCTCCCAGGATGACTACCACATTCTTTCCCAGGAGCTAGTTTCTGCCCCCCCTCCCCTTCTTCCTGCAGGGCATCCTCTGGGGGTGGGGGCTGATGAGGGGGAAAGACTCTGCCTCCCAAGTTCTATCCACACCCTCTACCCCAGCCTTTGTCTCCCTATTTGGGTCTTTTTGTAACCCCAGTGGGTTCGTGGTCTCAGGCAGGGCCTGTACTTCTGAACCTGGAGGGGGACCTCTGATTTTGATCAATATATGGATATCTCTTGCTGTGGCTTTTTGACTCCTGCTATGGGCCTCTCTAGCCTGTCTCTTCGGGGACGGTAGAGCTCGTGCCATCACTGGGCCAATCCAACGTCCATTCAAATAACTAACGCCAGCCAACACATGGGGCCCAGAACCCCAAGTACTGAAAAAACAGCCTGGGCGGGCTGTGCTAATAAGAGGTGCGCAGAGGAGGAGAGAACGAAGGCAGCCAGCCCGTGCCATGGCTCCAGGGAAGGCTTCAAGGAGGAGGTGTGTGTGGTTCGCCTCCTTGAGGGAAGCGTGGGATGCAGGAGAGAGAGGCGGGGGCAGGAGGGAGCATCCGAAGCATTGCTTGGGATCAGCTCAGCGGGAGCAGAGGGTTTAGAGAAGGAGGAGATTGGAGAGTGGAAGAGCCAGACAACTATGGGGGTGGTGGGAGAGATGGAATGCAGGGATAAGGAGACTGGATTTTATACCTTCAACAATGGGAAGCCATTAAAGGTGTTTACCATTGGGGGAGGGATTGCTAATAGGGGGACAGATGCAGATTTAAAGATAATTCTGGAAGCAAAATGTGGACTCTTGTTCAGGGCAGAGAGGTGAGGGTCCCATGCTCTCTTATCTCCCCCACAGCTCCCTCTCAGCTGGTACTGTGGGCTCAGCCAGCCCAGGAGTCCCTGGAATGAAGATCTGGAATACGTGGGACTGAGGGAGACTCTGTGTGGGGCCTCTAGGACATTGGGTCCACACTTGCCCAGGTGTTCTAGCCACAATAAAGCTTGGACCTCAAAGCCTTTCCTGCCTTTCGGGTAGCACAGGACAGGATGAACTGTTTTGGGCCACAGTGCCCGGCATCGTCCAGGGAAGGGTTCAGGTAGCTGTATGCAACTGGCTCTCACCTCGGCCTCAAGAGCAAGGGGGACGGTTAGGAAGCAGTTCACTGGGTCCCTGGGGACACTGCTGAGGCTCAGTCCATCTACAGAGGTACCCCCAGAGTATCCCTTCTCTCTCCTTTTGATCCCCAAACCCAGGCTTCACTGACCCCCACTTCTCCTACCCTCTCCTCCTCCCTCAGGGGTCAGGTCTTGGGAAGAGTCCACTGGAATGCAGAGCCACACTGAGTCCTAGGGTCTGGGAGAATGTCTCAGGGACAGGGGGATGGAGGCAGTGACCTCTCCAGGATTGTTTTTGTAGGGGCATTGGCTGGACTCTTTGGGCTCTGTCTCTGGGAATCGGAGACTGTGCCGTTTAGAGCTACTCTTAAAGGAAGGGATTCATCGTTCTCTTTGTCCCAAGGCAGGCCACTTGCCTTTCTTTATGTCCTGGTTCCTTGTCCCTCCCCCATCCATTTCTCCTTCAGGACAGGGCTGGAAAGGTGGGGGACTCCAGACTCAGCTCTGAGCTTGGTGCAGGGGTGCTGTCTGCAGACCCTTCTGTCTTGGGGCAGGGGCGTAATTTGGCCCCTCTATGGCTCTGGAACCAGAGATGCCTCCGTATATCTCTCTCTATCCCTTTCTCTCTATCTCATCTCTATCCCTATAACTCACATGCTTCCAAATGTCAAGGAGGAGGAGGTATTTTCCTATTATTAAATCGATGTCCTTACCTCCATGATCCCTAGGTCCTCTCCAAAAATGGCCCCTGCTTTACTTCTGGAAGGGGATTTCTCTATGGATCAAGGCAGGTGATTCTCCAAGCCCCGACTTACGGTGCTCCCATCACTACTCCCTGCCCCCCCACATTCCACACATCCTTGTTATCAGCAAGATGCCCACCACCTCCAGGAAGCCCCCAGCCCCACCCCTTCCCCTGCATGCCATCCTTCTCTGTAATCCTTGGTGCAGCTTTCTTCTCCGGTGACAAAACAGGGCAGACTCTGCTGGACCTTGGTCCCCTGTGGCTTTTTGTGGATGGGTTAGTCCGGTTTGCCCAGCCACACTTTATACCCTCCAAGGGCCACAGCTGCATCTCCTCATGGATCGTGGATCGGGTGGGGATGGGGTAGGAGAGAGGCTGGTGCGATGGGTCAGAGGGAGGAGAGAGGTATGTGTGTTGTGTGTGTGTGAGAGAGACAGAGACAGAGACAGAGACAGAGAGACAGAGAGAACAGGGGCAGAAATGGCCAACTGGAGAGGTTGTGAGGGCACGGGCTGTCCCCGAAACCCCTGCCAGCCCTTGTCACAACTAAGCCCCCACTGATTATATTTTGCTCTTTGGTGCATAATTTGCATTTTGTGATTATGTGCATAGATGGCTATATGTTCCCCTCCCTTAATGTGCAACGTGCATCACATCCGGGTGCTCCAGAGGATGTTTCTTCTCTATATCCAGGGTCCCCCCCCCCCCCGCCCCCGTGCCTCCTTGACGACTGAGTTCCTGTCCTGCTATCTTCAGACCTGCAGCAAGCAGGGAATTAGATGGACCCATCTGGTAAGCTGGCAAAGGCTCCGCGAACACGGGGCCTCTCTTAGGTTCAGCTTACAGAATCCCAGCCCCTCTGGGCAGGTGTGGCCAGCTGCTCTGACTTCCTGCCTGATGCCCACACCCTGGCCTCTAGGCTTGGAGGAAGGTGAGGCTGGCAGGCCTCCAGACTGCAGGAGAGCGCCTGAAAAAGTCCCTCACTAGAGCAGAAATCAGCCTCCTGTGGCTCCCACCACTTTGGTCTGGTGGTACCGCTGGGGGTCGTGAAGATTGGTCAGTTTCACTTCTAAATGACAATCCTTCAGACGTTTGGCATCACAGAAAGCGGAAGGGAACTCAGAGGAGATTGAAGGCTAAATGCAGAGGGAAACTGGGCCCAGGGAGGAAAGAACTGTGTGAAAGTTGCCCTGGGAGTCAGCCTGGCCCGATCCCCTGCCACCGCCCAGGACACGTTTCTTCCCTCCCTGACTCCCTTTTCTCCAGGTCCACTCTGCTTTCCCCTGAAATACGACTTTAATCTGCTCGGTCCAATCTTGAGTCCACTTGTATGTGCACATTCTGTCTCTCCTTGAGTTCGCCTTGTACATTTACACGCTATCTTGCCCAGAGGGGCCTAGGAGGCACGGGGCAGTCAAGAAACACTTACCGGATGAAGGAGCCAGCCGAGTAGCTGATACCCACCGAGTGCCTTCAGTGGGCTGCATGCCTTTTCTCCCCGCCCAGGGCTCTGAGGTGGGTTTCATTTCAATGAGGAAGAAACCCAGGTGACCTGTGTCTCAAGCTCTGGCTCCCAGGCGACAGCTATGTCTCTGGGCTGCTGCCTCGTTACAGCCTTGAAACACTGCCCTGGTGTCCCTGTTGGTAAACCATCATCAGCTGAGCTGTTGAGGTCCCCCACCCCCCACCCCGGCTTGTTTTCCTGGGGCTCCTCCTTGCCATCAGCTCTCAGGAGCAGGCCTGCAGGCTCAAAACTCTTCCCCTACAAGCTACGAAACCTGGGCTTCTGCTGCTAGTGCCCAATCCCTTCACCAAAAACGCTCGCGTCCAGATGGCTCTTTTTTTCTGACTTTCAGAGTTTAGAAAGGAAACGTAGTGCAGGGATGTATAAGGAAAACCACAGTGGGGTTTCGGGTGGCCCCTGGAATTATGGACTCAGACACACTGAACATTTATTCCTACAGTGAAACCGAGGAATCGTCACACTGAAGTAGATATGTAAAAACCATAAATTGCCCCACGTCAGGGTTTGCGTGTGAGTGAGTTACGAAGAACTTTGGTGTCCAGAGCTTCTGGAGTTTGGAATTGCTGGGGTAGGAGTTGAACAGATACTGCCGTTGCAGGGGGATTGGTGGGAGCTTGAGTAAGTTGGAGAACTTGCCGAGAAGGGCTGGGTGGGGTGACAGAGGCCTGGAAGCAGGGGCACATGAGAGAGCTCCAGGGGACCCCAGGAAGGCTTTGATTCGATCAGGGTTGTGACCATCCACCCACCCTTAGCCCTGCCAACAGAGGGATCTGACAGCTCTGAGTTGCAGAGTGTGGCTGGGCCTGGAGCCAGAGAGGGCTCCAGGACGCGTCAAGGTGGGCAGCAGGCCTTTGAGACCCCGGCTACGCAGAGCCGTGTTCTGCAGGCAAGATGTGACTTCCTTATTTAGGCCTGGGGCCTTGGGGCAGCGGTGGGAGGGTTGCAATCCTGGAGCGTAGCTGCAGGGACAAGACCCTTTTGTCTGGAACTTTTGGCTCAGCTCAGTTTCCTGTGTGCCTCTGCGGCTCCTGCCAGCTCAAGGTTATCTCCCTGGTGATGTATGGCCTGAGGCTTGGCATCTGCCCACCTGGGCTCACTTGCGACTGCTACAGCCAAGAGCAGACTCAGATTTTCCGGGACCCTGGGAACATGTGTTTATTGAGTCCCTACTATGTGCTGGGTGGGCAGTTGAGCCTCCGGGGCTGCATTCTCCTTATTCTCTGATCTGGAATGCACGCCTCTCCCATGGCACAAATCCTTCTGCCACGAGTCATAATCACCATCCTTCCTTGGAACGTCTGTACTTAGCCCTGCCATTTCTTGGCTCCGAATTCACCTCCTGAGCTTTCTGGTATCCTTGTCTTCTGTTTTGTTACTCGGATTTTTATTTGAATGCTTGGAGTTTGGAATCATTTAGGGCTAAGACCGAGGGTATCCACCTGGGTCCAAGCTATCCCCAAAGTAGGCACCTGCCCCTCTTTCCCTGAACGCGTGTGGAATGCAGGAGTGACCCCGGGGGAGGACTGTAAAGCCCTTCAAAGAAGAGGGGGGAAATGGTGCCTTGGGCCCGTACACGTTTGCACTAAGCATTCCTAAATGACAGCAAGATTTACAGGCTTAGCACTTTCCCATGACTGAGGCCATTTCAGTGACCCAAGGAGATTGTAATTTCTGTATCCGGGGAAAACCAGTAGCAGCCACCTCCAATAGCAGTAGCGTCCTCGGGTTCATTCCACATGCTCGTATATTCATTCAATAGCTTTTGTAGCAGATAGGATTGTCCTCTGGCTAGAATGACTTCGTTAAGCCTGCTGGAAAGCCCTGGGGGTTTCTTAAAGTTGGGGGCGTTGCTGGAGTGGGGCCACAGAATGAGGAAGGTCAGCCATCCTCCCACTGTGTTCTGTTTCTTGGTACAAAGAAGAGTTACAGAGGGAGAAGGATGGCTGATGACAGCCTAACGTGTCCCTCGATGCCTTTTTCCTCCTTCCCTTGGGTGTTTTGCCTGCAGAATTCCATCCTGGTAGCTTATTTGTTCCTTTAGTTGCTCATTCATTCAAAAGCTAATGAGAGCTGATGGCTAACTTCGGGAATTTTGCTTGCCAGAACTGAACCCCTAGTAGCTTGAAATGGACCGCTGCGGGGGTATTTACACTATGGAAATCGGAAAATGCTATAGGTCAGGGCTACTCCCCCCCCATCACCCTCTCTTCCCATTTATTGGTGACTTAACCCGTTAGAGCTAAGTCTCAGGAGCGTAACAGTGAACAAAGCAGCCTAGTCCTGGCCACGGGGAGCTTACAGCCGGCGCGGCACTGCGACATAGAGTAATACGGTAGCCCTTACCACGGGTCTCTACGTGACTATTTACATTAATTAAAATTAAATATAATTAAAAAATCATTTCCTCAGTCACACCAACCATATTTCTAGTGCTCAATGCCACATGTAGCTAGTAGCTACCGTATTAGACAACACAGGTATTTTCATTACTGTGGAAAGTTCCATCATCAGATGGTGCCTAGAGACCGAAGAAGGAGAAGAGGAACGGGTAGGGCCGAAGGATCACGGATACCGAGACCCAGACCATCATAATGATAGAGCTCTGGGCTGGGGTGGGGGGTGTCTCACAAGTGTCGGGAAATGGTACAGCAGTACTCGCCCTTACCTTACCACATGGCACGCATGCACTTTGACCTAGTTTATTCTACCCTATTCTATTCATTTTATTACAAACATGCTGGTTAATCAACTCTCCATGCTCACACCCTGCAATTTGAAAAACACCGCTTTGACGTCAGTGGGGGGTGGGGCAGGTGGGGAGGGCATCCTGGAAGAGACCTCGGGGCGGTGGGGAGAAGAAGGAAAGGGACGGTGTAAGTCTGGCAAAGGGAACTAACTTGGGGTGGGGGCCAGGGGCCACGAGAGGCTGGAATTCACTCCTCAAACCTGGGTGCTTTAAAGCTTCTGCCTTCCTGCCCTCTTTTGGCGTCAGCGCCACGGCCTTTTCATCCGGCCTTGAGTGTAAATCATTAGCTCTAGCCGGACACAAATTGGGACTCAAACACACAGGCATGTGTGGGAAGGGCCTGGGGGCAGCTCAACGGTGTGAATGGAAGGCTGCAGATCTCTCGAGGGGGTGAGTGATGGAGAAAGGTCAGCCGATTTGGCAGGTGGACCCTGCTGCCTGGGGAGGCGAGGCGGGGGAGCGGGAGGGGGTGGAGGGGGGGTGGAGAACTCTGCGGGCTTTGGGCCCATGGCTCTGCAATGCCTTCCAATCCCCAGTTTATTCTAAATTCCTCCCGCTGTAGCCCCAGCCACTTCATTATGTTCTGATCAGGGCCTTCGGTAGAGACAGCCTCCCAAGACCCGAGGATCACTGGAATTGTAATTCCTTGAGATGTTCCTGAGTAGAGGACTGCTTCGCTGGGCAGGTGGGGCCGAGGCCAGCGGCCGAGCTCCTCCGTACCCAGTGCTCGGGACTCCCTCTACCCAGGTTAGGAGAAGAGTAATCACTCGCACGTGAAATCTTACGGAAGAGGGAGTTCTGTGAAAGTCTAGTCGGCAGAGTTGGTCTAGAAGGTTATAGGAGGCAGATTTCAGCCCAGTAGGAGTGACAATGTTCTAATAACTAGCATGCCCAAAGGGGCTGTGCTGTTTTAAAATCTCCACACAGAAGGTGGGAAAGCCAGAAAGAGGATTTCTACTTCGAGAGGCCAAATCTGAACTGTTTATTCATTCATTCAACACCTGTTTGTTGACCACCTATGACACGCCGTGCGCTAGGCGGTGGGGTTACAGCTGAAGAGGAAGCAGACAGAAATCGCTCATGTCCTGGAGCCGACACGGGTGGTCGGTGGGAGGAGGGGGAAGACAAGCACAGGGTGATCTGGAAGGACTCCTATAATGTGAGGATTGTAGAACGTATGGAACTGGATGAAACTTCACGACTCCTCTCTGCCTGCATTGTTCCAAGCGACCCTCACCACTACCCTTCAAACGGTCAGGGCAGTTCAGGCCAGGCCAGTGTCTGTCATTTCATAAATGAAATTCCAGAAAGGAATGTCTTGGGGTGCTTGGCAGGCTCAGGCAGTAGAGGATAGGACTGTGGATCTCCGGGTGGTGAGTTCAAGTCCCACGCTGGGTGTAGAGAGAAGAAGAAGAAGAAGAAGAAGAAGAAGAAGAAGAAGAAGAAGAAGAAGAAGAAGAAGAAGAAGAAGAAGAAGAAGAAGGAGAAGAAGAAGAAGAAAGAAAGAAAGAAAGGAATGTCTTTATTTCACTGAAGAAAAACTGAGGCCCAGAGAGTGGCTGACTTGATGTCACAGAGGTAGTGGCAGGGCTGGGACTGGATTCAGATTTTAGAACTTTGCCAGCTTTTCTCACTCTGATGGGCCATCCAGACCAGCGGAGGCCAGAACATCCGTCTCCTTAGCTCCCTTCATCAAGGAGAGCTGAGGCTTTCCCCAGGGTTGGGAAAGGGAAGACACTTGGGGCAGGGTGAGGGTACTGGCTTGGGCGGGGAGTGTCTGCAAAGTGCCCTTCTCATTCCTGGTGACCAGTGGTCATTACCTTCCAGAGAGGGAAGGGGCCGGGGAGGTTACGGAACCTGAGAGGAGGACACCTGAATTCTGGTGGGTTCTCAACTATTTAAGATAATATCAAGCCTCACGTAGCACTGATTGTGGGCTAGACAGGGTCCTAAAACTTTGCATATGTTAATTCATTTAATCCTCTCAACAGCCTCAGAAGCACGCACTATTTTAGGACAAAGGAAACTAAGCCTGGCCAGGTAAGGAGCCCGGCCACAGTCACCTAGCTAGTGAGTGGCTCACCAGGCATTTGAGCCCTGGTAGTCTAGCCCAACGTCTGCCTCTCAGGGGCTCTGGCCTTGGCCACTCCTGGGTCCGGACCCCATCTTCCTCCCTCTTCCCTCGGCCGGCTTCTGTCGCTGCCCCAGGCACCTGCCTCGCCCTCCGCCTCGAAACTGACCCTATCCGAGGCCTCCCCGAGGCCGCATTCCTCGGTGGGTGGGCGGGGACCAAGGGGCGGAAAGGAACTGGAAGAACCTGAAAAAGCTCTGTGTTGGGGTGGGATTCCTCTTAAAGCCACAGCCGAGGTGGGGACGGATAGAGTGTGGGGAGGAACCGAGCGAAGGCGCCAAACCCCGGCACCGCGGGGAGCGCGCGGTGAGGTTGGCCCAGCTGGAGCCGGGTTGGGCGGGAAGCAGAACCCTGGATCTCAAAAATTTTCCTTTAGAGCCGGCTCTGGAGCTGGGCCTGTCGCTCTGGCTCTGCGCCGCCCGCCGTCTCGGCTCATTTCCTAGCAAGCCGCGTGGGCAAGCCGCATTCCTGCCCGCGTCCATCTTTCTGTCCCGCTGCGTCCTCACACCCTCGGGAAGCAGCCGGCGGTGGTCCCAGGAGGGCGCTGCCGCCCCCCCCCCCCACCTCCGCTCAACCCCAGGGTGCCGGCCAGTGGCACCTGGGTGTCCCCAGCCGCGAGGGCTCGGCGCTGGGCGCCCTTCGCGTAGCCCGGCTCAGGCTGGGGTCTGGCACCCAGGGCAGCGCTGCCGTGCCTCCCGCCGCCGCCGCTTCCCCAGCACCCTCGCCTCTCGCTGAGGGGTCCCCTGTTTTCCAGTGTGTCCTGAGACTCCTGGGAAAACCCAGGGTGAATCCTGGGGCACCTGCAACCTCCCTCCAGTCTCTTAAGATAAGGGGGAGCTCTTTCCTTTTTTTTTTTTTTTTTTTAAAGATTTTATTTATTCATTTGAGAGAAAGCATGAGCAGAGGGGAGAGGCAGAGGGAGAGGGAGAAGCAGGCTCCCCGCTGAGCAGGGAGCCTGATGGGGCGCCCAATCCCAGGACCATGACCTGAGCGGAAGGCAAACGCTTAACCGTCTGAGCCACCCAAGCGTCCCAGGGGGGAGCTCTTTCCTATGGTAACACTCAAGGGCAAAAGTCTTGGGTGTGGGTGTGTGTGCGCCTGCCCACGTGCTTAGGGTAAGAATTGCATATTAATTTTTTTTTGAGAAAATAAATGCAAAACATTTTATGTACCCATTTTTTAAAAATTAAGCTTTTTATTTTGAGATAATTGTAGACCCACATGCAGTTGTAAAAAATCATACAAAGCGTCCCACGTACCTTTTACCCAGTTTCCCCCAGTTGTAGCATCTTGCAAAACTATAGTGTTATATGACAGACAAGATAAGGACATTGATAAGAGTAAAGATACAAACATTTCCAACACCTGGATCCCTGGTGTTTTCCTTGTATGGCCACACTCACTTCCCTATGGCCCCATCTTCTCCTTATTCTCCCCGGGCCATCTCTAAGTTCTCCATTTCTAGAATTTCGTCATTTCAAGAATGTTATATAAAGGGAATGGTAGAGTACGTAATCTTTTTGGGATTGGCTTTTCTCAATTAGCATAATTACCTGGAGATTCATCCAGGCGGTTTCCTGTATCAATGGTTCCTTCCTTTTGATTGTTGGGTAGTTTTCTGCCACGCTGAAGTGTCCCAACTGAAACATTCATTCTCTCGTTGAAGGACTGGATTGTTTCTAGTTTTTCGCAATTAAGAAGAAGTTGCAGGGCTCCTGGGTGGCCCAGATGGTTCAGCGTGGGACTCTTGGTTTCGGCTCAGGTCGTGATCTCAGGGTTCTGGGATGGAGCCAGGTGGGCTCCGCTCAGCGCAGAGTGTACTTGAGACTTTCTCTCTCCACCCTACACATTCTCTCTTTCCAAAATAAATTCAAACAAACAGACACACAAAAGAATGGAGTTGCTTTTCCTGCACTGGTTGTTGTGTGAACACATGTTTTTATTTCCTCGGGATAAATGCCCAGGAGTGCAATTGCTGGGTTATACCTGTAGATTTTTAAGGAACAGCCAAACTGTTTTCAGAGTGGCTGTGCCATTTTGCATTCCCATCGGCAATGTAGTAGTGATCCGGTTTCTCCGTATGCTCTCCAGCATTTGGTTTTGTCTGTTGTTAATTTCAGTCATTTTAATAGGTGTGTAGCGAGAGCCCGCCGTGATCTTAACTGGCAGTTCCCTCCGGCCGGTGATGTTGACCATCTTCGCACAAGCTTATTTGCAGTCTGTGTACCTTCTTCAGGAAAATGTCTTCTCGTATCTTTTGCCCATTTTCTAACTGGCGTGTTTGTTTTTTGCCACTGAGTTTGAGAATTCTTTGTATTTAGAGAGAGAGGGAGTGAGCGGTGGGGCAGAGGGAGGGAGAATCCCAGGTGGACTCCATGCTGAGCCCAGAGCTCCCCTCGGGGCTGATCCCACGACCCACAGATCATGACCGGAGCCGAAATCAGGAGACAGGCTCGACGCACTGAGCCACCCAGGTAACCCTGAGAATTCTTTATGTATTCTAGATACTAATCATTGTAGGATGTGTGGTATTCAAATATTTCCTCCTAGTCTGTTGCTTGTCTTCATCCTCTGAACAACTTCTTTCACAGAACAAACATTTTCAATCTTGAACAAGTCTAGCTTGTCAGTTTCTATGGCTCTGCTGTGGGTGTGAAGTCTAAGAGCTCTGCCCTAGCCCTAGATCCTAGATGTCTCTGGGTTTTTTTCTTAAGTGTTTTTTTTTTCTTAAAGTTTTATACTTTTATGTTTTACACTTAAGTTTGTGATCAGTATTGAGTTAATTTTTATGTAAGTTGTGAGACTTAGGTCAAGATTGTTGTTTTTTTGGTTTTTTGGTTTTTTTGGTCTATGGATGTCCAGTTGCTCTGACACCACTGTTGAAAAGGCTGTTTTCTCCATTGAATTGCTTTTCTGCCTTAGTCAGAATCAGTTGGACGTATTTGTGTGGGTCTATTTCTGGGTTCTCCTTGGTGTTTCATTCATCTATGTGTCCAGCCCTCTACCAAATACCACGCGCTCTTGGTTACTATAGGGTATATATTAAGTCTTCAAATCGTGTAGACTGATCTTTCCCACGTTATCATAATTGTTTTAACTATTCTACTTCTTTTGCCTTTCCATATAGATTTTAGGATAATTTGGTTTATATCTACAAAAAAAAAATATCCCGTTTCATTGCCAACACAGATAATTTCTGTCTTCTCTCTTTTTAAATTTGTCAGTCGTGCTAGAGGTTTGTCAATTTCATCTCTTCAAAGAAATAGTTCTTTGTTTCATTGATTTTCCATGTTTTTCTGTTTTTAATTTCACTGATTTCATTTTTATTATTTCTTCCTTATTACTTCCTTCCTTCTGCTTGCTTAGGGCTTATTTTGCTGTTCCTTTCTAGGTTCTTGAGGTGGGAGCTGAGGTTATTAATTTGTTGACTTTACTTCTTTTCTTTTCTTTTTAAGATTTTTTTTATTTCTTTGTTCTAGACAGAGAGGGGGGCGTGGGGGCAGGGTGGGGAGGAGCAGAGGGAGAGGGAGAGAATCTCAAGTAGACCCTGTGCTGAGTGACTCCAATGCTGGGCTCAGTCCTACAACCCAGAGATCATGACCTGAGCTGAATCCAGGAGTCCAAAGCTCAACCGACTGAGCCACCCAGGTGCCCCTACCTCTTTTCTAGCATAAGCTTAGATTGCCCTCTCAGCACTCCTTTACCTGTAACCCACAGGTTTTGATATGTTGCATTCCAGTTTTCATTCAGCTTAATATATTTTTTAATTTCCTTTGCAGTTTCTTCTTTCATCCATGAATTAGTTAGAAGTGTACTGTTCAGTTTCCAAGTGTTTGGAGATCTTCCTGTTCTCTCTCTCTTGTTGATTTCTAGTTTGAGTCCATTGTGGTCAGACAACACATTCTGTATGATTTAAATTCTTTTTCGTTTTTTGAGGTTTGTTTTATGGCTCAGGATACGGTCTGTCTTGGTGTAAGTTCAGTGGGCATTTGAAAAAAAAGGTGTATTCTGCTGTTGGTGGTGGAGTGTTTTATAAATGTCAATAGATCCTGTTGGTTGATGGTGGTTTTGACTTCCTCTAGGTCTTTGCTGATTTTCTGGGTAGTTTTTCTGTCAATTGTTAAGGGAGACATGTTGAAGTCTCCAGCTATAACTGTGGGTTTGTCTATGTCTCCTTCACTTTACTCGGTTTTTTTTACTTTGCGTATTTCACGGGCTCTGTTGTTCGGTGCATACACATTAGGATTGCTATGTTTTCTTGGTGGATTGGCTTCTTATCATTATAAAATGTCTCTTTCTACCTCTGGCAATTTACTCTGTTCTGAAGTTATCTGTTATTAATATGCCACTTCTGATTCCTTTCGATTGATGTTTTCATATTGTATCTTAAAAAAATCCGTTTACTTTCAACCTACCTATATCATTGTATTTGAAGTGAGTTCCTTATAGACAGCATATAGTTTTGTAACCCACTCTGCCAATATCTGTCTTTTAACTGGTGAATTTATTTATTTATTTTAAAAAAATATTTTATTTATTTATTTGACAGAGAGAGAGATAGCAAGAGAGGGAACACAAGCAGGGGGAGTGGGAGAGGGAGAAGCAGGCTTCCCGCTGAGCAGGGAGCCCAATTCGGGGCTTGAGCCCAGGACCCTGGGATCATGACCTGAGCTGAAGGCAGACGCTTAACCCACTGAGCCACCCAGGCGCCCTGGTAGTGGTTTTTTTTTTTTTTTTTAATGTTTATTTATTTATTTGAGAGAGGGAGACAGCGCGAGCAGGGGGAGGGGCAGAGGGAGAGGGAGAAAGAATCTGAGGCAGACTCCGTGCTGATCATGGAGCCCAATGCAGGGCTCCATTTCACGACCCTGAGATCATGACCTGAGCCAAAATCAGGAGTCAGATGCTTAACTGATGGAGCCACCCAGGCGCCCCTAGTTGGGAGTGTTTTTGAGTGTATCTCTTTGTATAGATTTGTAAATGGTTAAATTTTTTTCTAGGAGTCACATGTATTTATTTAGTAAGCTCTACTCCCAATGTGGGTCTGGAACTCATGACCCCAATACCAAGAGTTGCATGCTCTACCAGCGAGGCCAGCCAGGCAGCACGCTAGTAGCCACGTTTACACGAGCACTTTAATGGACTGCCCACTCAATTTAAAACTAGAACCCTGTGTTCAGGTAATGACTGCCAAAGATTCCTGTGGGTCAGACCATTCTCATCATTGCTCTGACCCTGTTGCCTTTTAAGGTAACCATACCCACCTTGCTTCTGGTGGTCAGCTGTTGCCCCCTGGCCTCTGCCATGCTGGGATCCCATCATTTCTGTCAAAATCAGGAAGCCCATTTCCATAGCAGCACTTCCATCTTCATCCCTGAGCATACAGAGAAAAATTAGCACAGCACTTTTTAAGAACGCTGTGCTTCTCTTAACGGTATATTTCCCAATGCCTCAGTGAAGGGAATATTCTCTAGGGCCTCCTGGGGGAATTATTTCAGGGTGAGTGAGTAGATTGTACGTGATAAATCTGTTCCAACATTCCTTGCTTGCTAAACCTTCAGATTCCTTCCTCTGAATTATGCAATAGGATTTCTCGTATCTCAGCTTCATTTACCGTACGCTACTTCCGAGGCTAGGTTTTATTTTTTATTTATTTTTTATTTACTTTTTAAGATTTTATTTACTTATTTGGCAGAGAGAGCGAGAGCACAAGCAGGGCGAGCGGCAGGCCGAGGGAGAAGCCAGCTCCCCATTGAGCAGGGAGCCCGATGTGGGCTTGATCCCAGGACCCTGAGATCGTGACCTGAGCTGAAGGCAGACACTGAACCGACTGAGCCTCCCAGGCGCCCCTGAGACCAGATATTAGCTAATCAGCTAAGGAAAGAGATAAAATCATGCCCGGCTGCTGGAGCCAGCACACTGAGTTTGGATTCTCCGAATCCATATAAATAAACCCATATAAATAAATTCAGCCCAATCTAAAACTGTGTCTTCGTTTCTGGTTCAGCACCCTTAGACTCCAACTCCATACAAATTCCCCAAGTTTGTGTCTATATAAACTGACAAAATCTTTGTAACATTTTTGGTTTGTGAATCTTCTGGGGTCAGATTTTGTACTGAGTCATTCATGACATGTTTGCAATCTCAGGCAAAGCCCTTATGGAGGGAGTCTCCAAGCGAGACAGAACCAGCCTCGTTAGACAAAGAAGGAGGGGCTGCTTCTGCCAGTCAGGGGGGTTTAGCATGGTCTGGGCATTCCGCGTCCTCATAAGTATATCCCAAACCTCCTTTTCCCATTCTTAGGATTCCTCCTCAATGCCTTGGCTTTCATATAAGACCTGGTTGTGGTTTCAACTCATGCTGCAGGGTCAGGCTTCAGCTCCATCAGCCCCGTGGCTGCAGGAGTTGAGAGATTCATTTAGGAAGTCTTAGAAGCACCCTGGTCCTCTTGAGCCAAGATTTTAAAACTTGGAGCTTCTAGTTTCCTTTCTCTAAGCTCACCAGTGTAGCCAAAGCGGCCAGACCACCCCAGAGAGCCCTTGATTTCCTTTTTCCCACTGGAATGGTCTATCTTAACAGCTGTGTCGTCTGCCCAAGAGGCCGGTCATTCCAGGTAGCCCCAAATGGTAAATTAAGTTACGGTGTTGCCGTTACTTGTGGTTACTGAGACCTCACTGCCTTCAGACCCAGCCAAGTGGAGCTGCGATGGAAATAGTACAGAGGATCCCCCAAAAATTAAAAACCGAACTACCGTAGGCTCCGGCAATTCTGCTTTTGGGAATATAGCCCAAAGGAAATGAAAACACTAACTCGAAAATATATCTGTACCCCCATGTTCATAGCAGCATTCTTTACAATACCCAAGACATGGAGATAGCCTGTGTCCATTGGTGGATGAATGGTTAAAGAAGTTGTGGAATGCATGTGCAGTGGGATAGAATTCAGCCGTAAAGATTGAGGAAATCCTACCGTTTGTGAAAACGTGGATGGAGCTTGAAGGCGTTATGCTGATTGAAATAAGTCAGACAGAGAAAGACAAATACTCTATGATCTCATTTATAAACCAAAACCAAAAGCCAAACTCATAGAAAGAGAGATCAGACTTGTCAGAGAAAGAATTGAAGATGGGCTGCTGGCTTTGCTTATAGCAGATAGGGCCCCAAGCCAAGGGACGCAGGTGGTCTCCAGAAGCTGGAAAAGGCGAGGAAATCAATTCCCCCGTAGAGCTTCCAGAAGATGGGCTGTCCTGCTGACACCTTGATTTTAGTACTTCTGACCTCCCAAACTGTAAGATGACAAATGTGCACTGTTTTAAGCCACAAATTGTTATTGCGATAATAGGAAACTGATGAACTTTCTAACTCAATTTATTTGTTTACATTTTAAATAAGCTGAGAACATTTGTCTTTTAAAAAAATATTTATTTGAGAGAGAGAGCAGGAGCAGCGGGGAGAGGCAGAGGGAGAAGGAGAGGCAGACTCCCTGCTGAACAAGGGACCTGATGAGTGGGACTCAATCCCACGACCCTGGGATCACGACCTGAGCAGAAGGCAGACGCTCAACCAACCGAGCCACCCAGGTGCCCCACCTTCTAACTCCTGGTTCCACATATCTTGCTCTATTTGTTCCCATAATACTTACCTAATATACAACATAATTTACTTATTACATTTATCATTTGTTGTCTGTCTCCATCTGCTAGAATATAAGCTCCCCTAGAACAAGGATTATTTGTCTGTTTTGTTCATCACCGTATCCTCGGCTCCTAGAACGGTTTTTGGCATTTCCTAGGGACTCAGTAAATATTTATTGAATGACTAATTGAATGCATGGGGTGAGTCAGAAACAAAGATGGGTGCAAAGTATCCTTCTGTGGAAAGCTGTACGTTCCTGAACCATTAGAAAAGTTCACAAAGAAAACTTTTTTGGTATTTGTATTAGTAATATAGGATTCAAAAGGTACAAGGGATACACAACAGAAAGTAAATCTCCCTCCCACTTTTGTTTCTCCCTGCACTGATTTCTCTCCGAGTCCATCATTAATTTAAATGTCTTGTGTATTCTTCCAGAGAGCTTTGCATATACAAGGATATATACATGTGAATGTGTATGTATTTTATCTATCTATCTGTCGTTTTTCTCTTAAAAAAAAAACCCCAAGTGTCAGTATATGATAAGTGTGGTTCTGCACTGTCCAGTAGCATGTATTAATTTAGTATCTGGGCTGGGTTGCACCGAGACACGGGATGCATGAGATAAAACAGATGACTCCGTATTATCACCTGGAATTGCTAATTTTCCCCTTTGCACTCAGGGGACAAAATGGGCTGCCTCTCATGAGGTCATCTTCCCACATGGGCGATGAGGAGCTTTGCTCGAGAGGCCTGGAGCTTGTCCGGGAGTGCCATTTAAAACAGACACATCCGTGCCCTGCATCAGGAGGGAAGGCCAAGGTGCTGACCCTAGTACAGCTGGGATCTGAGTCTCACCTTTGCCTGCCGATTGGAATCACCAAAATCAAATTTTAACACTTGCCAGGGGGCCTGGGTCCTCACCCCAGAAAACTGAATCAGAATCCTTGTAGATGGGACCTGGGCCTTGGTCCTATTGGTAGAATGCCTCTGGGGATTGGAATCGCAGCCAGGGCTGAGAACCCCTGGGTTAAGTTATAATACACGGAAGAGGGCGCTTGGGACTGGGAATTGGGAGATGTGGTTTCATGCTTTCAGCTTCTAGCTCTGTGGCCTCAGACAAGTCCCATGATCTCTGGGAACCTCAGAGCCTACTTCTCTGGGCTAGAGCCAGTGATACCCTCTGCCCTGCATAGCTCACAGGATTGTATGGGGATCAAATGCATTAGCGCCCTGGGAACTGTGAGACATTGTCCAATGGGAGGGCTGGGCATATCAGGTGCATCGTCTTGGGTTACTCGGGTCGGCTTGACTCAGCCACAGGCGCTGCTCCGGCTCTGCCAGGGGCTTTCTGCTTCACCCCCAAGCAGGTCCGCACCCCATAATGGTCGCTTGCAGTCCCCCATCTGGCTGCCTGGCCATCTGTCTCTCCATTTTAGGGGCCCTAGGAAGGCTGGATTCCTCCTGTCTAAATTATAGTGAGGGCCAGCCAGGGTCGTGGGACGTGGGGCTGGGGCCCTCACTGGCTCTGGGGTTTCCGTGTGGTCTGAGCGAGCACCTTCAGTATGACACTCGCGCGTTTGGAAAACAGTGGGGCGCACGGGCAAGAAAACCACTCTGATTGCTTTCCTGAAACAGATGTCAGAAAGTAAAAGTCAACCACCTGCCCCAAAGCGTTGTCTCCTATAGAGTCCTACCTAGACTGGGGAGGAGGGCGTGGAAAAAGCAGGGGTTGGAGAGACCCCACGGAACACGAGGTGGGACAGGTGACTGTTGTTCGGGGAAGGTAGGCTTCAGAAGGGGGAGACGGCCCTCACAGGGGGCATCCCTTGCTTTCAGCTGGGATGTTTTGCTCCGACTAGTAGCACCCGGGAGCCCACAGACAGCCAGGGTCCCTGCTCACAGAAGCTCCAGGTCACTTCTTGTGTGACTGGCTCAGGAAGGGGCCCTGACTCTGCTCCCTTGGCAGCCTGTCGGGCCCGCCCTGCGGTGCTGAAGACTTCCTGCCTGTTCTCGGGGGTGGGGGCCTCCCCACTGGCCTCGAGGGCTGTCTCTCCGGGCGCTGTCCTCAGAGCCTCCCACAGACAAAGCACCCGAAGTAGTGCTGTCTTGAGCGTTTCTCCGCAGAGGACCGCACAGTTTCAGAGCTTGCAGAGTAAACGCGCCGTATTTTAGGTAGAAACTCTGTTTTTCATTTTGATCGAAGATCCGTTATCCTGGGATCTTCAGGCATCACGTTTTCGCTTTCCTGACTCTCCCCGCTAGGGCCTTCCGTGCGGGCTCTATCCAGGACACTTCTCACTTGCTCGTGCACTATGTTATGTTCATTTATCTGTCTCCTGTCACCAGAGGATAAGCTCTGTGAGGATAGCAATTTTGTCTTTTTTGTTCATTGATGTATCTCTTGTTCCTGGAAGAGAGGCTGGTGCGTAGTAGGTATGCCGTAAATATTTGATGAAGGAATGGATAAAAATACACACTTTTTTTCCCCTTAAAGTTTATTTTTTTAGGTAATCTCTACACCTGACATGGGGTTTGAACTCACAACCCCGGGATCAAGAGTCACATGCTCCCCCGACTGAGCCAGCCAGGCACCCTCAAAATGCACATGCTTTTGACCATTAGGCTGTGAGCTCGATGGGGTAGCGGCAATACCCATTTTGTCTGCCACCTAGGTATTCAATAGGGCCTGGCATAAAGTAGGTACTTCTTAAATATTTGTTGACATGGTATCCCAGCACACCATTTCTAGGAATTTGTTCTATAGATCTGCTCACGTGTTAGCGCATATTAGTTACAGATATTAATAGCATACTCGTTAATGTTAATCGCAACCTTTTTTGCAAAAACCAAACTACCAGGGGCACCTGGGTGGCTCAGTCATTAAGTGTCTGCCTTCGGCTCAGATCATGATCCTGGGATCATGGGTCCTGGGATCGAGCCCCGCATCAGGCTCCCTGCTCGCCGGGAAGCCTGCTTCTCCCTCTCCCACTCCCCCTGCTTGTGTTCCCTCTCTTGCTGTCTCTCTCTGTCAAATAAAGAAAATCTTTATAAACAAACAAACAAACAAAACAAAACAAAAAAAACCAAACTACTGGAGACCAAGATGTTCATCATGAAAAGATCTGGGTTAGGTAAATTTGTACTCCACGCACCGTGGTATTGGCAGCTGTTAACAAGAATGGGGTGTGCAATGTATAGGTTAAATATAATAGCCCTTCACTACCAAATCGAGGTTTTTTGTTGCTGAGACCTGAGAGAAAATCATTCTGGGGAACCTTCCAAAAATAATCCCAGTGGCATTCCTGTACAGGTGCAATAAGGTTTAGGTAAACTGATGTCATATTTTGTATGATGTCACTCAAACTAGATGGAGGACTAATTACTAAGGCAAGGGTCAAGAAAGACCTAGATATCGTTTCTCAAATTGGTTTGTTGACCGTGACTGGACATGACGCAGATGAAGTTTCTGATTCTTGGGAGCATTTAGAGTGTGGTACTCCGTGTTGCAGATTAAGAGATTTATGTGATCGAGACATTCACCTGGTGATGAGTAGGAAAAAAGTCATTGGAATTTTTAGGAAAACAGGAGAGGTGACAGAGTGCATAATCAGCGCAATTCTGTGTTTTTCCCCTCACTAATGGACTAACAGTTTCCTTCTGGAAAATGGAATACTCAGATGGATTCCAAATGGAGGTAGAAGAGATTCCACATTCACTCAACTGGGTGAAAAAAGCCTGGTGGTTGAGAAAGGCGTCCACGTCACGCTGTGAGATAGAGAAGAGTTTGAGAGCTCGAGCTGCAGGACAGTGCGCCCTACAGATATGAAATAAAATGAAATGTGTTCGTGTATGTCGAGTTTAAGAAATTATTTTACAGTGGTTACCTCTGATGTGGGTGGGGAATATTAATTTTATTTCCTTCTTTCCTTTTGGTTTGTGCGTGGTACTTCTATCCCTTTTTTAATTTGAAAAGACAAATTCTCATCCACCGTTCCCTCCTCTTTCTGAGAAGGTGAGTTCTCGGAAGAGAACGCAGACCTTTCCTCTGGCCAACCTCCCCTCCCCCTTATATCAAACCCCTGGAGTCAGCCCCGATTTCTGCCTGATCAGAGGGAGGACTGCTGGGTCAGGACATCTATATGCAGTACGAAAACAGCCAAGGAAGACAACGAAGCGACCTCTGAACTTTTTATTGGCCTCCTGCTGCCCCGAGGGTACCCTGCTTCTGCTGCCTCAACGCCTCAGCACTTTGGTGTCGTTGGTCTCAGACACCACCTTGCCGTCCACAATCCTGCGCGTGGTGGTCTTCTGGATGGTCTGAATGGAGCTGCTGCTGTCCAGGGCGTCAGTAAGACTGTAACGGAAGACCGAGCCCCAGTTACGAACAGCTCCGCGGAGTAGCAGGGAGTCAAGGAAAGGGAAGAAAAAAAGCCTCCTGACCCCTGCCTTTATCTCCACATTCTTTTGACCACTTCCTCCATAAAAGGGAAACCCAGGGCCAAACTCCACGTGTGCTCTAAGTATGGCTGGGGCAAGACTTAGTCTCTTCTCTGCCACCGTTACTCCCTTGGGAGACGCAGGAGCCCGCAAAGAGCACCAGCCCGGTGCTCGGTGGACACCGACGAACAGGCACATGGTGGGGCTTACCAAAAAGGCTTCGGGGAGAAGTGTATCTCCACCCCAGCTTGTGAGGGAGGAAGGAGGGCCCCACGCACCTGAAGTCCTCCCCGTCTTCCAGCAGGCGACGGTAGGTGGCGATCTCAGCCTCCAGCTTGACCTTGACATTCAGCAGGGCCTCGTACTCCTGGGCCTGGCGCTGCCCCTCGGCCCGGGTCTGGGACAGCTCTGACTCCAGGTGCAGCAGGACCCCATTGAGCTGCTCCATCTGCATCGCGTAGCGGGTCTCGACTTCCCTCAGGCTGTTCTCCAAGCTGGCTTTCTGTGGGGGCACAAGGGGGAGGATCGGGTGAACCTCGAGATGGAGCGGAGGGAGAGCCTTTGCAAGTTTCAGCAGAGCAGTCCCAGTCCCACGACGGCTCATCCCTTCACTGTCGGAAACTTCCTGGAGAATTTAGGGTGTGCCAGGTACTGGGGTGGTGGGCGGGAGCCGCGGGAAATGCAAAGAGAAATCACTCTTTCTGAGCACATGACTTAGGAAGGAAGGGGTGGGGTTTGGGCTGAGACAGGATTGGATGTGAGGCCGACAGAGGTCAGGGCCAAGAGTACTTGGAGCAGGGGGATGAGGGCTCTCACCAGGTTTCTCATCGAGTCCAGGTTGATCTCCAAGGACTGGGCGGTACGTCTCAGCTCCGTGAGGGTCATCTCAGCCTCTCCTATCTCCGCGGTCTGTGTGGTGACCACTGTGGTACTCTCCTCAATCTGTAGGATGGGTAGAGTCCTCAGGTCCCTCCTTCTCTGTCGGCCTCCCTCCCAGCCCCTCAGGCATCTGCGCCTAGCCTGGCACCCATCCCTTCCCCTCGTGCACCTGCTGGGACCAGTACTTGTCCAGCTCCTCTCGGTTCTTCTGAGCCAGCTCGTCATACTGGGCCCGGATGTCCGCCATGATCTTGCTGAGGTCCTGAGATTTGGGGGCATCCAACTCCACGGTCAACCCAGAGTTGGCAATTTGGTTTTGTAGACCCTTTACTTCCTACAGGAGAGAGGACCAGAGTAAGGGGGAGACTCGCGGTCCGAGCTCCGACGAGGCTCCTCCTGTCACAGGAGGCCGGGGCATCAGCCAGAGAAAGCAACGGAGAAGACTCTCGGTTTTATACTCTGGGCAATGCCAGTTCTGGGTTTTCTACTCCACATAAAGAAAACGCCACACACTCCCTGCCCAAATCTATCAGCCCCAGGTGGTTTCTCTCTCCTCACTTCGCTCTGTCCCTCCATCCATCCGCCCTCCTCAAACCTGCTCCTTGTGCGTTCTTCCAGGAAGCCCAGCCAGCCCCACCTGCTCTCACTCCTCTGTCAGCCCTCACACGTGGCGCTAGCTGCTTCTGTCGTTTGTCCTCTCCCCACTCTCTCAGCCATGTCCTCTTGACCCCATCACGCTGTAGTTCAGGTGACCCACTGTGTATGGCCGCAGGCTGGTTAAGAAGAGCCCAGGCTGGTAGTGCTAAACGTCCCGGCAGACTACTTACAGGTGATCTGTCCCCTCTGTTCCCCCCGCCCCCAGACTTGTTCAGCCTCCCAGTTCCTGGCCCGGCCAGGGGCCCCTGCTTGCCTCTTCATGGTTCTTCTTCATGAAGAGCAGCTCCTCCTTGAGAGCCTCAATCTCTGTCTCCAGCTGTAGCCGAGTGACATTGGTGTCATCGATGACCTTGCGGAGCCCATGGATGTCACTCTCCACAGACTGGCGCATGGCCAGCTCCGTCTCATACCTGTGGGAGTGGAGGCGATCAGAGGGGACTCAGCTCTGATCCAGAACTTTCTCGGCCCGTGCCACCTAAGAGCTCCCTGTGGCCACGGCAAACCAGCACCCGGAGTCAGGATCAGGTGGTAATCCTCTGAGCACTGTTCTTGGTACTGGGGGGACAATATTCTTAAACTGGGTTATATCAATGAATAAACTGATGGAGCCTGACTCTTACCCACCCAGCTCTGACCACAGCTGAAGATCCCGCTGTGAGCCCCCACCTGACGGACCCAGCTGGAAACAGACCATGCTTGGCTCCACCCTCAGCTCCCCAGCACTCCCAGGCTTACTTGACTCTGAAGTCGTCAGCAGCAAGGCGGGCATTGTCTATCTGCAGAACGATGCGGGCATTGTCCACAGAGCTCGCAAAGATCTGGGGGATTGTAGACGGGGTGCTCCATGAATGGGAAATCAATGATGGAGTGGGGTGAGTGTGGGAAGGTGTTATGTGTACGGGTGAAATCTTCCTGGTCCCACGAATAGCCAGAGGTTCTCCTTGTATGCCTCCCCCCTTCCACCTGTGCCCCCTCACACCGTTCCCTCCTTTCCTGGAGTCCCAAATTCCAGAGTTCCCACCCGTTGGTCTCCCACTGCCCCTTCTTTGGGGCCTCTGCTGTCCCGCCTCCCCTGAAGTCAGTCAGTCAGTCCTCTCTCTGGCCGTCTCCAGGCATTTTCCCCCTAGTGCACCTGCTCACCCTCCCCCTGCCCCCCCACTGGCCCCTCCCACAGGTAGGCCTCCTGTTTACTCTTAGATGACTCAGCCTTAGCCACGTCCGCTTAACCCTCCAATTGTCCTGATTCGGCCAGAAGCCAGAGTGCCCAGGTCCTCTTTATGAGGCCTTGTCACACCTCCTTCCATGCTCTCTACTTCCTCTGCACCCCCCCCCCCCGCCCTTTCCCACCATCTCCTGGGAAAGCGCGCTCTGTGCCCAGTCACCGCCCTTGGGGCTCCTGTGGCCAGGGGTATGCTTGGAAATCCAAACCATGCCAACCCCCTCCCTGTGGAATAGGGGGCGGGGTGGAGATAGAAAGCGGGAAGGAATCAAGGCACCCCACCCCATTAAAATTCCTATCCTTGGGGGAGGGGAAGGAAGAAGCAGGGAGTGGGTAATTGGAGGGTCAAACACGGCTGGGGGTCAGGGTGGCCCCCTTACCTGAGCCCTCAGCTCCTCGATGGTCTTGAAGTAATGCCCCCAGTCTCTGACCTGGGGTCCCTTCTTCTCCAGGTGTTCCCGGATTCTCATCTCCAGTCTCTGATTATCGGCCTCCAGGCTCCTCACCCTCTCCAGGTAGGAGGCCAGGCGGTCGTTCAGGTCTTGCATGGTCTCCTTCTCGCCCTGGATGCCCCCTATGCCGGCCAGACCCCCGGCCATCCCCGCGGCCAGGCCCCCGGACCCCCAGCCGCCCCTGAAGCTGGTGGAGCGGGATACGGAGATCCGGGAGCCTGAGCCTCCGGCGCCTGCATAGACGCTGGCCGCGCTGCTGACCGGCCGGATCCGGTGGCTGGGCGACTGCACGGAGCCCAGGGACCGATAGTTGGAAGAGAAGGTGGAGTGGGTGGTGAAGCTCATGCTGTTCGGAGAGTAAGTCGAGAGGCCGGGGCTCAGGCTCGGGCCAGGATGGGTGCCAGGTCCGCGACTGAAGTTTTATCGCCGAGGGAGGGGGTGGGGACCGGCCCCGGCAGGCCCCGCCCCCGCCACCAAGTCCCCGCGCGCGGAAGGTTGGGCCACAGGTGGACCGCGGCGGGAATCCGCATCTCGGTTCCACGGCCTCTCCAGCCTCCCTTCCCCCAGCACCCCCAGCACCTTCCTGCCAAGGCCACCCTCGACCCCCCCAGAAAGGGGGTGAGTAACCTGGACGGCCCAGGGCAGCGGGTGGAGTCGGGGCCCTTGAAGTGTACTTTCGGGGCAGGAAATGACGTCGTTAAGCCCCCTCCCCCAGGTAGAGGAGATCCTGGCAGGTTGGAATTTGGGGGTTTTGGGAGATGAGTGAGTGAAGTCAGGTGTGAATCTCTGTAATTATCCGCAACATGCAGCCCAAGTTCCCAGCTACAGAGAAGATCTAGGGGGGATCCCGGAGCCCCAGGAATCCTGGGAAGAAAATTTGGGGCTGGAGAAGAAGAGTAGTTCAACCCTGAGCCTCAGATCTGCTGGTTTCCACGCTCGATCCCCCCCACACTTGGTTCCCAAACACACCCACTTACACGTGTTCACTAGCATACACTCGCGCCCACGAACACACTCACTGACCAAGTAGGCTCAGACTCCTGAAAACAGACTGACTCTCTGATCCCGCTCCCTCTTGCCCTTCTCCCCTCCGCTCACTCCCTGCCCTCAGCGGGACACTCTGTGATTTCCACAGGGGACGCTTCACTTCTAAACACCTGTGTGTCAGCCTCCCTACGCCCTTGGGTAGACACATACTTGCCGAGCACTTCACAGTCCGGCAGATATTTGCGCCGCCCCGACGGTGTCAGACCCCGCTAGTTGCTGCGGGGAGAGCCGCCGTGACTAACAGAGACCAGGATCCCTCGTGCAGACGCGGCAGGGCCTAAGAGGACAGCCCCGCATGCCTAGAAATATTCCCGCTGGGACTCAGCCCTGCTGGCCAGCCGCGGCCCTATCCTTACTAGGATTTTTCTGCACGTCCCCTCCTTCCCCTGCCTCTCCTCCAAAGGCTGTCTGCTCTCAAGCCGGTCCCCAGGGAGCTGCCTCCTCCAGGAAGCTCACATCAGGAGAAGAGGATGGAAGTAAAACAGTGCCCCCCGCGCCCTGCACCTCTGAGGCTCGGGTCCACCCCTGCTGAGTGGTGAGGGGTCCTGAGGTACAGGGCCTTCCAGTCTGTCCCTGGAGCAGCTTGTTTGTCCTGCTCTTGTCTGTGCTCTTCGTTCTGGAATGGACCTATTGATTCTTATCCAGCCGCCCGCTGAGCTAAGAGATGGGGGGCAGGCCTGGGAGAGCAGGCCTGGGAGAGGACGGGGTGGGGCTGAGCCCGTGGACCCACCAGAGGGGAGGCACAGCTGGGACGTGGGGCTTGGCCCTGGGTTCTCCCAGGCCCGCCGCCTTCTGCTAGGGAAAGCCTCACAGGGCGCCGTGGGGGTGGCCCGCGGCAGATCAGGGCCCGCTGAAGGCCGAAAGGCAGATGAATGCAAAATCGCAGACAAATGAGGGCCTGCTCGGTTTGCACAGCAGGTTTGGGGAGACAAGAGGTGCCCGCCGGTCGGAGGGGTTGCTGCTGTTTTCACCTTCACGCTCCCCCGCTGGGTTCCAGGATCGTCAGGTCGTGCAGAAGTGCGCAAGAAGCCGTGTAGACTAAACATGCCGTGCATTACCTTTGCTGTTTTTGCTAAGCTTCGAGTCAGCCCATTGGGTTCTCGGCTAGCTGTGTGACCTTGGGGAAGTCACTTCACTCTGAACTTCAGTTTCTTCTCTTGTAAAGGGGCAATAGTAAAGCCTATCCAGTCTTTTTTTTTGGGTGACGGTGGATGTGTTACCACTCCTTCATGGAACAAATACTAGTTACTTCCGCAGAGTAAGTCTTTAACACATCCAGGAGGGTAGAGGTGGGGGGGGCAATTTAATTGTAAAAATCATTCAATGATAAGAGGTCTAAGTCACTTAAGACCCCCTGGAGGACTTTAAATTCCATCAGGGATCAGGCCCAGATCCCAGGATCCTTAACCAAACCCCTTCCCAGATGCTTCTCTGATCCCTACCCCATTCCAGCTGCTCAGGACCTTTTGGGGCCTGTGGAGGCTCAGGCTAGGGCCGGAGGGGGAGAGCTGCCAGCTGGGTCTTATCTCCCATAGCTGATGTCAATGGCCACATTCCTGACCTCTTGCAGCATCGGGCAAATACCAACCTCAGGCTTCTAGTACCGGCCTGCCCTTTTCCACTATGTCCAGACGGTTCTGTGATTCAGGGCCTTTTCACTCTGTCGGAGAGCCTGGGGAAAGCTGGGGAGGGGGGTGTGGGGGAAGAGTTTCGGGCCACAGATTCCGGGCACTGGGGCACCGGGGCTCTGGAGTCAGGTGGGTGGCAAGGGGGAAGGAGGAATGGGTGTCTAAGAGGCGGGTCGTAGGAGATGTGGAGCAGGAGATGGCCTGGTGAGAAGCTCCCAGAACAAAGGCAGAAAACTTAGAGAGTACAGAGACCCAGCCGAGGGGGTTCCTGAGGGAGGGGAAATGTTCCCTGCCCCCACTCGGGCCCCACATTCTGGTATCCTGCTGAAGGGGAGGGGGACCCGAGAGGCAGGTTTAACTCCTGAGTCAACTCAGAGATGGCCCTGATAAGGGGGTCAGCCCTTTCCTCCTCCTTCCCACATTCTCTGTCTGAGGGCTGGAGCTGACAGCCCGCGGGGGGGGGGCGGGGGGGACGGACTAGATGGTGGGAGTTAGGAATCAGGGAGGGTCATGGGGGCCTGCAGTCCTTCAGGTTTTGGCTTCGTCATTTAGGCTGGAAATTTCCTACTGGGCCCTGAGGAGGGAGGTGTTTAGAAGAGCAACTGAAGTGTGAGGGTGGGGGGCTATAGCCCAAACAGGGAGGGGACGAGGTCCATTATCTTCTGGAAGGATCCAGGACTTTCCACTGGTGTGAGTGCGTGTTGGAGGACGGGAGAGGCCCCCGTGGCAGGGAGGGTGGAGGCAGTAAGGTGGGTTGAGAGTGAGCGTGTCCTGGAAGTTCTCCTCAACTCCCTTCATTGCCTGGAGGGCCCAGAGCTGCTGAGTTAGGGAGTTAGGGGTGGTGTTGCCGAGGACCTGAGAAAAAGGAGTGTGGGGCAGAGTAGGACTCCCTCACACCCAGCCCTGCATCTGGCATATAGGGGGACCTCTGTAGAAGATTTTGATTTAAACAATTACTGAAAAGGGGGAGCCTCAGGCTTGTCTCCTTGGCCCGTGCACGGAGGACCTGCACAGCCAGATGTGGTGGCCCTGTCTGGAGCCGCCCACCTAGAGGATTTGGGGAAAACCCTGGCATGGATGAGATGGCCTATGGAAAAGGATCGGAGCAAAGTGGGCAGAGAGCTAAGGCAAGAAGAGGAGGAAGAGACGGAGGGAAAAGAGAGGAGAAAGGGGAGGAGGCCCAGACTTGCCAGTTCCTAGGAAGAAACTGTGAAAGAGAGGTCATGAGAGCCCAGGAGGAGTTTCAGGGAGGAGCTGTCCGCCGGGTGGACACACAGAGCAATCAAGAATGCCGAGAACAGGAAGAGCACTTCCAGAAAGTGATGGAGACCGAGGGCAGGTGGTGAAGGGCTGAGGAGTGAGTGGTTCGTGACAAGTGGAGGCAGAGTGTCGACTTTTGGGGAAGGAAAGGAGGGAAGGGGATGCTCCGCTGTTGTGGGTGGCAAGGTGGCTGGAAGGCTTGCTTGCGGCGGTACAGTTGAGCGAGCCTGGTCAACGATTAAACACGCGGTAACAATAAAGTGGCTGGTGCGATGCCAGACCAAGTGCAGGCAACAGAGCAAGCACATGGCAGCTGTCGCAAGAAGGTCAGCAGCAGCGCTCACCTAGCCTGTGATCCCGCGGGAAGTGGCACTGAAGCTGAAAGCTGAAAGGTAACACAGTACGAGGAGGTGGCAGAGCTGGGACTTGACGCCCCTACATACTCTTGCCTCTCGACCAGCGACCAGACAGAGGCAGAGGAGACCATGACACATGTGGTGGGATAGAAGGCCTACCGACGAGGCGGGAAAGGACGCATGAAGAAGAGTTTGGGTTACACAGTGCGGCCCTGTGATGAGACCAAGTACACAAAACCCCATCTCAACCCTGGGGGACCTCTCACTGAGAGACACAGAGGGAAGGGCTAGTGGAAACTCAGGGGCAAAGGAGTCTAGGCTGAAAACATGGCGGGAACGGCAGACCACTGGGCGGGGCTGATGGGGAAGCAAGGCCGTCCAGGAGAGCTGCGTGGAGGAGGAGGGGCCCAGGGACTGGGAGCTGGCAAGACAGATGGCAGCAGCTGTCTAGAAAACAAGGGAGCGTGAGATGTGGCTTGTGAGAGAAGGGGTGTCAGGGTTTGGGTCAGAGCAGATGGTGGCACTGAGGGTGGCTGAAGGTGCTGAAAATCATGGAGTTAAGGATCTCCAGGAAAAGAGAGGGTGGGCAGAGAGCATAGATTTTGGAATCAGACAGACCTGAGTGTGTATCCTAGCTTCGCTGTTTGTCTCTGAGTGACCTCGATCATGTGCCATGCCCAAGTTAGTGAGCTTCTCCGAGCTTCGGTTTCCTCATCTGTTGTTGCGGGAGACACACTGCACCTGAGGGGGGGCCCAAAGCCTAGCAGGTGCTTTTCACGGGTGCTCTCCTGCCTCTATCTCCTCAGCAGGGAGGTTCAAGCCTAGTTTGTTTCAGTTCCACAGCGAGCTGCGAATACAAAGATAAACGCAAATGAATAGTAACCACCAAGGAGAGCGTTACTAGAGGGGACAGATAATTGAAGAAACAAAATACAGTGTGGGAGGTGCTATGAGAAGTTCTGAAGTACTGTCGGAGCGGGAGAGAGCTTCATCCATTCACCAACTATTAGTAAGGCCCCCGCTATATATGCCGGTCATGTTCCAGTCTCGGGGGGCGCCGTGAAGAAAAGGCAGAGAAACTTGCGCTCTCATGGGGTTCATAGTCTTGCTGCTGAAGCACTGGGGTCACGGAGGTGGGAAGGCTCGGGCAGGGCTTCAGAAAATGAATAAGAACTTGCTAGGGAGACGAAGGGGTTGAGGAGAAGGCTTTTCAGATCGAACGGGCAGTGTGACTTGTCACAGCGTGTAACACAGTCAGTCCCCTCATCTGAGTTTCAGGTCTGTGTCTCCTGCTGGTCACGGGATAGTATCCCCCTCTAGGAGCTTTCAAAGTAATCTTAAACTTGTCGGATCTGGGGCGCCTGGCGGGCTCAGTCAGTGGAGCATGCCACTCTGGATCTCAGGGTAGTGAGTTCGAGCCCCACGTTGGGCATAGAGATTGCTTAAAAACAGAAACAGAACCGAAAACACCACAAACTTACGGGATCTCAGGCTGAACCTATGATCTTCCTGCATCTGTTTTTTCTTTGTCCTGCTTTTTAACAATTCAGATTTTTTTAGGTCTAATTTGCATATGGTTATATTCACTTTTTTTAGGGATAGAATTCCTTGAGTTTCGACAAAGGAATACAGTTGTAAAACTGCCACCGTAAATCAAGGTATAAAATGCTTTAATCATCTCAAAATGTCCCATTGTGTTCATTTCTCGTTTATCTCCCTCACCCTCCCCCAGCTCTGGCAACCACTGATCTCTTCTCTGTCCCTGCAGTTTTTTCTTTTTCAGAATGCCCTATAAATTGAATCCTACAGCATGTAGCCTTTTGTCTCTGGCTTCGTTCACTGAGCATAATGCTTTTTGATTCATTCGTGATATCGCACGTATCCGTGGTCGGTTCCTTTTTATTGCCATATACTATGCCACCCTGTGGAGGTACCATAATTTGTTTATCCGTTCACCAGTACTTGGATATTTAACCTGTTTCCAGTTTTTAGAATGAATTATGAATAAAGCTGTTACAAACCTTGATGTACAGATCTTTCTGTGGATACACGTCTTCATTTCTCTTGGAGAAAATACCAGGAATGGAATGAGTCGGTTGTATGATAAGTATGAGTTTAACTCTGTAACAAAATGCCCACTATTTTCCAAATAGTGTTTGAGAGTTTCAGTGGCTTTGGATCCTGTACACGTTTTGTATCATCTGTCCTTTCTTCTTCTTTTTTTTTTAATGGATTTATATTCTTCATCATACATGTGATTTACAACTATTTTTTCTCGGTCTGTGGTTGCCTTTCCATTCTCTTGACCTTGCCTTTTTTTGTTTTTTTTTGTTTTTTTAAAGATTTAATTTATTTATTTGACAGAGAGAGAGACAGCAAGCGAGAGAGGGAACACAAGCAGGGGGAGTGGGAGAGGAAGAAGCAGGCTCCTAGTGGAGAAGCCCGATGTGGGGCTCGATCCCAGGACTCCGGGATCACGCCCTGAGCTGAAGGCAGATGCTTAACGACTGAGCCATCCAAGCGCCCCTTGACCTTGCCTTTTGAAGAGAAGTTATTAATTTTGAAGAAGTCCAATGTATCAAGTTTTTATTTTACGAATCATGGTTTGGTGCTGTATTTGAGAAGTCTTTGCCTATGTTTAAGTCACAAAGATCTTTCCAGAAGTTTTATGGTTTTAGGTTTTACATTTTGTAATGTAATTCATTAGAATTAATGCGCTTGGCAAATACTTTGTCCCAATCTGTGGCCTATCTTTGTATTTTTTAAACAATGTTATTAGAACAGTTGAAGTTTTAATTTTGATAAAATTCCATTACCAAGTTTTTCTTGTAAGGTGTGTATTTTTTTGTGTTCAATCTAAGAAATCTTTCCCTAACCCCAGATCACTAAGATTTTTTCTTATGTTTTCTTCTAGAAGTTGTATAGTTTTAGATTTTATGTTTCGAGTTGATTCTTGCTTATGATGTGAAGTGTGGGTTGAAGTTCATTGTTTTTTTCACAAGGATGTCCAATTGTTCTAGCACTGTTTGTTGAAAAGACTAGCCTTTCTCCAGTGATACCTTGGCACTATTGTGAGAGTTTCTTTCTGGGCTCTTATGTTCTATTGATGTATATATCTGTCCTTAGGCCGATACCTTCCGTCTTGATTACTGTAACTTTATGGCAAGTCTTGAGACTAGGTAGTGTGAGTCCAAATTTCTTCTTTTTAAAAATTGTTTTAGCTATTTTAGGCCCTTTGCCTTTTTGTATAAATTTTTAGAATAATTTTGTCAATATTTTTTTAAAAGTTTATTGAGATTTTGATTGGGACTGCATTAAACTTATAGATCAATTCAGAGTCAGAATTAGCATCTTAACAATATTGAGTCTTCCAATCCATGAACTTGGTATATCTCTCCATTCATATTGATCTCCTTTATTTCTCTCCTTAATGTTTTATGGTTTTCAGCACAAAAATCTTGCACATATTTTGTTTGATTGGAAGGTATTTTATGTTTTAAATCTGATTATAAATGATATTGTGCTTTCAATTTCCATTTCCGATCACTCATTGCTAGTGTATAGGAATATAACTAATATTTAAATGTTGATCATTTATCCTGCAACCTTGGTAAATTCTTTTATTAGTTCTAGTGACCTTTTGTATATTCCTTAGGATTTTCTATGTAGACTATCATTTCATTTGTAGATAAAGACAATGGAAGTGCACAAGAGCGTGCACTTCCTTCGTTCTCAACTTTATTTTGCACCAGGTACACTGGGGATCACGTTATGAATGCAGGGGCCCAAGTGGCACCCCCACTTGCAGAATAATACTCTTTGGTATTAGGGTCTGGGCCTCCATTTATTTTTATTTTTTTAAAAGATTTATTTATTTATTTTAGAGAGAGCGAGGGCATGAGCAGGAAGGGCAGAGGAAGAGGGAGAGAGAGAATCTCAAGCCGACTCCCCACTGAGCATGGAGCCTGACACAGGGCTCGATCTCATGACCCTGAGATCACAACCTGAGCTAAAACCAAGAGTTGGGTGTTTAAAGGATATGCCACCCAGGCACCCTTGGGCCTCCATTTATAATAAGTTCCCCAGGGGTGCACCAAAGGCATCTGGATACTGTTCCAGGATCTGGAGAGACATTGAAGCTTGAGGCAGGAAAGTGTCACAATCACTTTGCTTTTTGACAAGACTACCCTAGCTGGATGTCTTGGAAAGGTATGAAAGGACAAGAGGGACAAGATTGGAGATGGCGGCAATCACCTAGATAAGTGGTAGTGAATGCCTCAATTAAGGGAGGAGAATCAGCAGAAATACAGGGAAGAACATAGAGTCAAGGGAAATTTACAAGTTAGCGTTAGCAGGTCTTGGTGTCTAATTGGATGTATGGGGAATGAAGAAGTAAGAGTACCGACAGTAATAACTAACAGTTATTGAGCATCTATGGTACGCCAGGCACAATTCTACATGCTTTATACATATCATGAATTAGCTTTCTAACAACCATATGAGGCAGACGATAGTACCATCCCTGGACCTTCAAATGATTCCTAGGTTTCTCACTTAGGAAAGGGTGATGCTGTCCATCAGATGGGAATTATGAGAGGAAGTGAGGCCAGGATTGGAATCTACTGATTTTGAGACTTGGGTGAGACCCAAGGTGGTCACTGGAAACACAGTTCTGTAGCTCTCCTGAGAGACTGGGAGCCATCATCATGGAAGTGGATGGGATTGACCAGAAGAAAAGAGGTTGAGGCCGAGGCTCTCAGTCTGGCCTCTGTGGGTGGATTTCCTGACTACATGAGTCTTTAGAGTTATATGGGAGATGTTGGCAATCTGTGATTGCCAAAGAAGTGTGCGTGGTCCACCAAAAAGATAAAGGACTACAGATACAGGTGGTGGGCAGGTAGAGAGGATTCAAGAATGAAGATTGGAGGGATGCCTGGATGGCTCAGTCCATTAAGCATCTGACTTCAGCTCAAGTCATGAACCCAAGGTCCTGGGATCGAGCCCTGCATCGGGCTCCTTGCTCAGCGGGAAGCCTGCTTCTCCCTCTTCTTCCCCCCCATTCATGTTCTCTCTCTCCCCGTCTCTCTCTCTCACTCTCTCTCTCAAAGAAATAAATAAAATCTTTAAAAGAATGAAGATTGGAAAGGAATGGCCCAAGGGATAGCAAGAAATTTAGAAGGAGATTTCAGGAGGTCAAGGAAATAGTCTTTCAAGAAAGATGGAGTGGTCAGTGGGCCAGCCCAATATCATAGGTAGGTCAGGTAAGAGAAAACTTGAAAAGAGTCCACCAAATTCAGCTATTAGTTGATCATGAGTTTTTTTTTTAAATATTTTATTTCTTTATTTATCTGAGAAAGAGAGAGAGCACACACAAGCGTGGGGGGGGGTTTGTTGGGGAGAGACAGAGGGAGAGGGACAGAGAATCTCAAGCAGACTCCCCCAGGAGCACAAAGCACGACTCGAGGCTCGATCTCACGACCCTGAGATCACCATCTAAGCCAAAACCAAGAGTCAGAAATTCAACCGACTAAGCCACACAGACACCCCTGAACGTTAGTGGTTTTAATGATTTCCGTGGCTGGTGGCTAAGATGGGGTAAGGAGGGTGAGGTGAGAATTGAGAATGAATCTGGCCTCTTCTTTTGAGAAGCTTGGCTGTGGAGAGAGAGGTGTCAAGGGTCAAGGATGATTCCCGTCCCCTCTCCCCTTCCTTCTCTTCTTCCTCTCTTTCTTTTTTTAAGGAGGAGAGACTTGCCCATGGATACAGGAAGAGGGGAGAAATCCTTGGCAGTGGGGAGAGCAGGACAGAGAGAGGAGCCACTTGATGGAGGAAGCTTCCCAGGGGGTAGACTTGAGAGCGCGGGTGGAAGGCCTGGCCCTGAGCACCGGAAGGGCCACCTCCAAGAAGGAGTTAAGGGTGGGGATGAATACAGAGAACAGGCGAGGGGGGTATTAAGGAGATGGTGTCAGCCACGGAAGCCCCTTCAGGCACCAGGAGTTTATGAGTCTGGTGCCTGGCAGAGGGGGACGGTGTGATGACATGTTTTTGCAGCTGAGGAGACACCCTTTTCTGCTCTGAAGACGTCACTGCCTTTTCCTTAGCCTGGGACACCCTCCTTCTGTTCTGCTTTGTCCTCTTCCAGGAAGCCTTCCTGGATTGACACCCCCGCTCTGCCCCTCCCAGCAGCTGGCTCAGCTCCCCCATTCCCTCCTTGCACCAGCACAGAGGCCAAGAGCTCCCCCTGGTTCAGGATCTGTCTATGCGTGTCTGGCCTCCAGAGAGAAAGCACCCAGAGGGGGGAGGGGAGGGGATGAGAACACTTGTGATTCTGTAAAATGGGTGGCTTCTCTCTCAGGGCTGCCCCTCCCCCGCTCTCAGGATGAGCTCTGGTTGTCCACAAGGGGGTGCTTGGCCAGAGAAGGCCTGGCTGGCATGGTCTGGGCAGCCGGCCCAGGTGGCAGGCTGGCAGCCGGGGCTCTACTCTGGCTGGGACCTTTGCTCCCTACTCCGATGGCCCTGGCCTCCGTTGCCATGGTTGTCCTTTTGTTTGGGGTAAACAGAACTCTTCCTCCTCCTCCTGTCCAGCTTACTGACGCGCAAGTGTCTCTCCAGGGCTGGGCTGGAATTTTAAGTGTGCAGGTATCCCCCCCCCCCCCCCCGATCTTGGGAAGGCACAAGGTGGTGAGTCACCGAATTTAGGTTTCTTCCCACCCCCCTCACTGTTATCTGGCTACCCCGCTGCTCCCTTCCTGCCCGCCTAGGTCTTGTTGGAATTGGAGAGGGATGGAGATAAGGGCTGGGGCTCATTTGGTCTATCAAACTGGGTGGTGGGATGTAGGGAGGAACCTTCCCATCCTGGATTACCTCCTTGGGGCTGTTTCTGGGCTGTGGAGGCCCTCCCGAGGCCTCTCCGATCCCTGGTATCAATGAGAACAATCGCAGCCTCTTTTCTCCCTTATCATCTGGATCCTGGGGGCCCAGGGTGAAGGAGAGGAGAAGATAGGAAAAAAGGACTCTGGGGGAGAGGAAATAGGGATCAGAAGGGGAGACAAGGACTCCCTGGGATAGAACAGAATCTGAGAACCATTCATTCCTTCCTTCTCTGAGTCGGACCAATTTCTGTGCTGGGTACTGAGCAAAACAGAAACGTGTAAGACAGGAGGAGCCTGGTTTTGAGTCTGCACTTGGTGCTGGCGTGAGAGCCCTGGACTTGGAATTTGGGGACCCCGTTTGGAGCCCCAATTACTAGTTGCTGGGCAAGTTACTGTAATGATAGTGAACCCCCAAGGTCATGGTGAGAACCGAATGAGGCAAATATGGGAGACGGCCCCGGTAGCCGGTGTTCAAGGCACGTGAGATGCCTATGGATCAGGTTTACAATCAGGGGGGTGCTCAGGCAGGGGCGACCCAGCCCAGGGGTATAACAAAGGCTCGTTTTGGGGGTCTCTGTGGGAGTGGTGACTTCCAGCAGTGGTGACCGGGGCGGGCTGTGTGGGCAGGTGCCTGGTGTGTGATTTTCATTCAGTCAATGTTTGCAGAATGAATGGGGTGTGCTGGAGCCAGGGCTGGCAAGAGGGTAAGATTTCAGCAGGTGCAGGGGACAGGGAGGTGCTGTGGGAGGGAAGGGCACGGCCCTGGGGCTGGGGCAGGGAGGCAGCCAGTGCCAGGCAGGGAAGGCTCAGCTCAGCCAGAGGAGGAGTTTGACCTTTATCCTGAAGGCAACGGGAGGCTCTGAGCTGGGGAGTGACAGGGTCAAAGTGGCGTTTATGGAGGATCAGTCTGGCTGAGCCTGGCCAGAGGACATCTTGGAGCTAAGCGACCGGGGGAGGTGGAGGGGGACAGGGACAGAGGGGCAGAGGGAGGATGTGTACGTGTCTAGGAGCTTCAGGGCGGGTGGTGATGTCAGCTCCCCCTCCACTCTGCAGAGGGGCTGTTCACACCCATCGTCTCCAGGGCCCATCTCACCTGCCTGCAAGAAGGAGGAGAGAACATTGCAGGGAGGTAGAGAATTTCTCAGGGACACAGAGAGCAAGGCGACACTGCCTCCTGCCTCCTCCTCCCTCCATGGGACAGGGAGCCCAGCTCAAGGCATGGGGGTGGGCAGGAAGACCAGGACTGGAGCTAGGACCTGGGTCCTTTGCTTTTCTGGGTCCTGCTCCTGTGCTCTAAGAGGAAGGGTGAGTCGATGTGGTATTTAAAGTTAGGGAGGGGGGCCTGGGTGGCTCAGTCGGTTAAGCATTTGACTCGATTTCAGCTCAGGTCATGATCTCAGGGTCCCGGGCTCGAGCCCTGCATTAGCCTCTGGGCTCAGCACGGAGTCTGCTTGTCCCTCTCCCTCTACTCCTCCCCCCACTAGCTGACTCTGTCTCTAAAATAAATAAATAAAATCTTTAAAAAAATAAAGCTAGAGAAATAGTTAATGGTGGCAGAGAGAGAGAGAGAGAGAGAGAGCGAGAGAGGACCCATTACGCTCAGGAACAGCTGTGCGTGAACCCTAGAGCTCGGTAGCAGGAGGCTGAGATGACAGCGCTGTCCAGCCCTGGGACCGAACTCCCCTGGGGTGGGGGGGCGGGGGGGTTTCTGGCTTGGGGCTGGCTAGGAGGAGTCTGAGCCCCTTAGCCTTTGCTGGGACCAGTCATCCTGATTCATCTCTTCTCCCCCTTTGCTCCCAACCTCCTTTGGTCCCATCTTCTGATGAGCCCCAGACCCTGGAGGCGTGTTGCCCAGGACCACCATCCCTGCAGCCCCCCTGCTCTGACTCAGTGTGAGCTCCTGGGAACTCAGAGATAGCTAGTTTTGCTCTCCGGAGGTGGGGAGATAAGGTTTATGACCCTGGATGGGCCCATTCTCTGTGAGGCAGTCTGTTGTATAGACATATACCTCCAACTGCATTCCTCTGGGAGCCTGACCTTGCCCTGCCTGACTCAGTCCGTGCTAGGAATCGCAGACGATCCGAGAGTGCCACTTTCAGAACCTGCCAGACCTCCGTCCCTGAGGTCATCTCCCCATTGCCCCGGCCCTGCTGTGTTCTTGCGCCCTGGAGGCCTGCCACCCCTGCTGTCCATTCCTCGGCTTCGGGGCAGGCCTGACCCCATCTAAGTCTGAGTGGGGAGTCACAGCACAGCGGCTCCTTGGAAAGAGCATCCTCTTCCCCAGTCACTCATTGCTACTTCCGTTATTCCCTAGATGAGCGAGCCCTTCGTCCAGTCTATCCTTTCTCCCCTTTCAATGCGCAGTGAAGGAGAGCATGCTGTCTTGACCACTGGCTAGTACTGAGGTGGGAGGGAACTGTGGGCGCCCCAGAGTGTAGTCGAGAGTTCGAGAGTGTGCCTCATCACTGAGGGAGGGAGAGGGACAGGAGGAAGGGCGAGACCTTGGAGAAGAGTCTGTGGTTTCCTCTCATCCCAGTAGGGGTCCTATACAGGGACTTTACAGGGCAAAGAAAAGCTCTGACAACTACTGTCATCACATAATTTATCTGACATACGAGAGAACAAAAGCTGAGAGCCCAAATCAAGTAAGATTTCAAGTTTAATGCAGCCCCCGCTGTGCTGCAATTAACTTTGGGAAATTCCAAGTTCTAAAAACCAAACCGATTGATCGATTGATTGATTGGGAGGGGAAGGGCTGAGGGCGAGGGAGAAGGAGGCTCCACACTCAGCACAGAGCTCATGTCCCTGAGATCGTGGCCTGATCGAAGTCAAGAGTCAGATGCTTCACTGACGGAGCCACCCAAAACCACATTAATTTAAGTGAAATTAGAGGAATTCCAGAAATAAAGGATACGGCTCCTTCATTTTACAGGCACAACTGTAGCTCAGAGAGGGGAAGAGACTTGTCCAATGTCGTACAGCGGTTTAGAAGCTGAGTTGAAATTAGAACACATGTGATTTGATTTCCAAATTGATGTTTTTCAGCTACTCTACATTGTTCTAGGGATTAAGAACAATTTTCATTTCATTTCATTTCATTTCATTTCATTTCATTTCATTTCATTTCATCACCAATCACGGAGCGCTGAGCGGTGGTGGGAAGTGCAGAAGGGAAAGGACTTGAGGGTGTGTCAGCTCCCAGGATGAGGAGGGAGGGTGGAGAGCTGGGAGGCTGGTTCTGTTCTGGAATTCCTGGGGCTCCCCAGATCGGCAGGGGCCCTTCGGCAGGCCTTCGCTTCTGGAAGGCATCTTCCTTTATCAGAGGTGCTGGCTGATTGGAGTACAGCTTTCAGGCTGGCCTGGAGCATTCCATGGCTGTCTCCTGCCTCTCTCGGCCTGGCTCTGGCTGGACCCAGGGGCGTGGCAAACCTCACTTTGGGTTTCAGAGCTAGAAGGGTTGGGTCGAATTCTGATCCTGACACTCAAGCGCTTTGTGACCTTAGGAAATATTTTGAAATATTTCTGAGCTTCCCTATTCTGAGGTGTAAAATGAGGCTATTTGTACTTTCCCTGTAGGCTTAAGTGTGAAGATTGTATGGGGTTATAAAAAGTCTATGGTGTGGGGAGTGCCTGGCATCTGGGATGATCTTGGAGGGAGAGGGAGGCAGGGAGGAGAGACATGGCTTTGGAGGCAGACAAGGTCCAGTTCGGCCTCTCACGGCTGCTGCTCTACAGCACAAGCGTTTCTTAACCTCCATCTATTTCCTCAGCTCTAAAATGGAGATAATGCTTATTTCATAGTTTCTGTAAGGATTAAAAGTTGTCATTACTGTCTTAGGGGAGCTCCTAGCCCACTGGGGGTGCCTGAACCCACGCCTCAGTCTGGCAGATCAGGTCAGAGCTGACGGTGTCTAATCACAGCCCAGGCTTGGAGGGCTGGGAGGAAAGCCTGGGAGGGAATGTCTGGGAGGGCTTCCTGGAGGAGATGCTTGGGGATGGAGCCGGGCTAGAGGGACAGAGAGAGAGACAGAGAGAGAAAAAGAGAGAGAGAGAGAGAGAGAGAGAGAGAGAGAAGGAGAGTCCCTGGTCTGGTGACCTGTGCAGGGAGAGAGAGAGTTTGCATCGGAGCTGGCTGCCACGTGGAACACGGCCCGGCCTCAGGTGGGAAGGGGTGGCTGGGGGTGGAGGGTCGGTGTGGCTGGATGTGGCAGCCATGGGAACCACGGACCCATGATCTTGAAAGAGGCCTGGGAAGTTCAATTCTGCAGCTGGACACTTCTGAGTCAGAAGCAGAACTCTGGGCGGGAAATGGCCCTCTCCTTGGGTAGGACTCTCTCTCCTCGGCCTCCCATGTGCTGGAGGCTGCTTCTGCTGCTCTGGCTTCTCTGAGTTTCCTGAGATGAATCACCTGGGAAACCTGAGGAGTCAAAGAAGGAGATGAGGCTGCTCCTGGCCTTGGGGAAGAGATGGCCTTAGCCTGGAATTCTGTTGGGAAGGCGGAAACACACGCAGAATTGTGTTGCCACGGGAGCTTGCCTAACACGTCCCTGGGGCGAAACTGGCCTAGCCCTGGACTGCCACCCCCCCCCCAAGCCCATTCCTACCTTCCAGATCAGCAGACTTGCCTGAAGACCTATGAATGAGTCACTGGGTCCTGCTTTGGGGTTACCGCAGGCCTTCGAGACCAGGGAATCCGGGAGGTAGGTTGGTTACCAGGCGATAGGTAGCAGGGCTTTCCTTGACCCCAGCTGCTCATTTGTGAATTCCTCCATCATACGTTCCGTGAGTGCCTGCTAGGCATTTTCTAATGGCTGTAAATCTGGCCGCCAACAAGACGACGTCAAGGTCCCTGCCTTCATGGGAGAGGCCCCCGAAGTCTGTCAAAATCCCTGCAGTAGGAGGGGTGATTGAGATATTCGACAAATACTAATCGAATGAATGCAATATATATTTTTCTTTTTATTTATTTATTTATAAAATTTTTTTAGTATGTTATGTTAGCCACCATACAGTACATCATTAGTTTTTGATGTAGTGTTCCACGATTCATTGTTTGCATATGACACCCAGTGCTCTGTATATTTTTCAAATTGCTAACTAAAAGAAGAAAAATGTCTTTGGACTATTTCTTCTGGGTTATCCACATGACTGCTTCCCTCGATGGAGGTCACGGGGTACCGACTCTGTAGGAGAGCAGCGCTGGAAAGGGCACGCTCAGGCCGTGGGCTCACTCGACTCAAGGTCAAGTCTTGAAGGATTGTCAGTTTCCTCATCTGTAAAACAGGCGTAATGGTACCCTCCTCATGCGTTATTTTAGGATGGCGAATAACAGGCAAGAGATCTGACACTTTGATATTAGCGGGAACCCCATAAATGAGAGCTGCCCCTGTGAGCCCCACCGTTCCCACCACCACCACCGTCACTGGCAGGGAAGGGAGCCCTGGGTTGAGAGCTTGTGAAGACAAGCTGTGTCCCCAGGCAGGGCTTGGTTTGCATGGCCGGCTCCCTGGGAATCGGATTTGCAAGCTTCTGTTTTGCATGGTGGCAGATTTTTGCATGCTTCCCTTTAGTACTCTCTTCTAGAGTCCTTATTGGGGCCCCAGCTGCCACCTCCCTCTAGGGGCCCTTGGCCCTTCTGAGCCAGCCTCTGGCTCTCTGTCCCACCTGGGCTCCTTCTACCATGGGTTGGGCGGGCACATTGGAAGACACAAAAATGGGTGAGACGCTGTTCCATCCTGCAAGGGGGAGACCAGGACTTAAATTCTTACAAGGCCACTGTCAAAGAGGATGTCAGCACAAGTTCTGGGGTGGGGGGTGCTGACCAGAGATGGAGGGGGGAAGATGCTGGAAGGAGGCTTTAGGAAAGGCAGGGGGACAAGCACGGAGCAGTGGCAAGGGTCCAGCTAACACTGACTGACCTGCTGCTGCCAGGCCTCGGTCCCCCATCTGGGGTTCACCTCAGCCCTCTGGGGTGGCCGCCATTATCTGCATTTTCAGCTGAGGAAAAGGAACATTCGGATAGATTAAGTCACTTGCCCAGCTTCACACGCTTAGGAAGCGGCTCCCCAATTCTTCTGGTTGCATTCACTCTCCTGTGACTTTCTGTCACACCCGGCTGTGGGGCAGAGGAACGTGCGTGGGGACAGTCCCTGCCGTGAGGAATCCGCGGGGCTCAGATTCCATTCTTTTCCGCACAGCTGTGAGCACTTGGGCCCCTTTCCTTCCCGGCCTGACAGGGAGGATTCTCATGAGTTTAAAGGAGGTGAAGTGCGCAGTGCACACAGGAGGCCCTCAGGACACACCCCACTGATGCTCAAACCCCCTCGGCCTTCTGCTTGGACCCATCCTCACAGAGGAAGCCGCGACTTCCCAGATGACCATGCAGGTCCCACTGGCACGAAGCTCGAACTTTCGGAGAGTCTTAGTTCGCAGTGAGAAGTCTGTCTGGGGCTCCTTCCTGCTGATTCTGGCCGTCTCCCCTGGGCTGTGCAGATGAATGTCTCCCCTTTCTCCTGGCATCCAGCGGCTTCTCCTCCAGGACTCACCCTCCTCGGTCCCTTTGGCTATGTGTCTGCCATGCGGGGTTCTCCTTCCCACCCCCCCTCTCCGGCCCTGGTCCCAGGCATCTCTTTGCATTGGCTCGGTGTGTCCAAGGCCCCCTGAGAGTCAGACAAGAGTCATGTTGTCCAGGCATGTCCCGAGCAGCGGGGAGCAGGGAGAAAATGGGCTCTCCCACGCTGGCGGCTGCTGCCGAGGACGTGGGGGGTTGCGTGGCGACCCGTCCTGCTGTGGCCGCAGGGGAGCTGTGTGCTTGTGTGCACGTGGGAGGCGCAGAGGTAAGGAGGCAGGTGTAAACCCCTGCTCCGGGCAGTGAGGCGGGGGTCTGCACATTCACTCTGTGACACCCACTCTGGGCTGGTGCCCTGCCAGGCGGAGGCTGGCACAGAGATAAGAACCAGACACAGACCCTTAGAGGCCCCTGCCCTGTGTGCAGGGAGCTGTGGTCTGAGGCTGGTGGCATGAACGCGATGGCAGGGGGAGGCCCCGCGGCTATGGCAGATGCATGCACCCGTCTGGCCGGAGCAGAAGGTGCTGGGGGAGCAGGGAGCTGCCAGAAGTGCGTCGGAGTCACCTCCTTGCTTCCCTTCACCTTGGACTCAGCCCTGCAATCAACGGCCACATCCTGTTGGTTCTTCCTCGGCCACATCCTGTTGGTTCTTCCTCCTTACCGTAGCTTGATTCCATGCCTGCCTTCCCACCCCACCGCTCCTACCACACCGCACACCTCCGCGCGTTTCTGCAAGAGCCCCCTGTCTCGCCTCCCGCCTCCAGTCTCGCCTCTGCCATCTGACCTACGCAGCTCACTTCCTCTTCCTCAAGCTTTCACCTCATGCTTTCACCATGTCACCCTCCCGCCGCACACCTTCGTGGGACTCCGCAGCCTGCAGCATAAACTGTCTTGCCTTTGAAACCCTCAGCCCCACCGGCCTCCTCACCACCTAGTCTTTCTGCTTGTTCCATAGGATTCGTATTCTGGTCCAGTGACTCCTTGCATTTCCAGGTCTTTTCATCCATATTTTTCTTTTGTGAAGACTCAGTCAAGCCCAAACCTATTTTATTATTATTATTTTTTAAGATTTTATTTATTTATTTGACAAAGAGAGAGAGAGCGCACACAAGAATGGGGGAGGGATAGAGAGAGGGAGAAGCAGACACTCTGCTGAGCAGGGAGCCTGATGGGGGACAGGACCCCAGAATCATGACCTGAAGCAGAAGGCAGACACTTAAGGTGCCCCTAGACCAAACCTATTTTATTGTATTTTTTATTTATTTTTTTATTAACATGTAATGTATTATTTGTTTCAAGGGGACAGGTCTGTGATTCATCAGTCTTACACAATTCACAGCACTCACCATAGCACATACCCTCCCCAATGTCCATCACCCAGCCACCCCATCCCCCCACCCTCCTCCCCTCCAGCAACCCTCAGTTTGTTCCCTAGGATTAAGAGTCTCTTATGGTTTGTCTCCCTCTCTGGTTTCGCCTGGAGCCCAAACCTATTTTAAGCAGCTCTTCCCTTTTTTTGAAGTCCTAGTGGCATATGTCTGGATCACTTATTTTTCTGAAATCAATATTTCATTGATAAGATACAGAAGGTAGGCTTTGCCAGGCAGAATTTATATTTATACAAGGGCTCAGTGTGCACACCCATATCTTTATACCCCTTTGGCCCTCTAGATGTCCAGGCCTGCCTCTGTGTACATTCGGGTTAGTGCAGGCAGTGAACATCTGTTGTTTTTCTCCGTCCAACATCTCGTCCACCTTTTTTGGTGAATCATCTGTTTCTGCTCCCCCCCCCCCCATTATATAGGTTGGGTGGGGCTGACTGCCCTTCTCCATGGGCCGGCCGTGAGCGAGATCTGGTCTAGTCCAGATTTATAGTCTTCTAGTCCCCTGGCCCCAGCGATTGGTTCCGGGATGGGCACGTGACCTAAGCCAGCCCAAGGAGAGTCAGCCTGGCACCTTTAGCCGGAAGGGTTGGGCAAGAGGCCGTCGTTTGGTTGTCATCCTTGCTGCAGCGTGGGGCTGGTCTGCCCCAGAAGAAAGCTAACGCAGAGGAAAACTAGAAAAGTAGAGGAAGACAGTCCTGATGCCATCCCTGAGCCCCTCGTCCCCGAGCCCCTCATTTTGGCTATGCCAAAAGTCACATGCCCCCCCGATCCTCCCAGCTGTGTGAGCAAATAAATGATCTCTTACACTGAAGCCCGTGTGGGTTGGACCTCGGTCGCTTGCCATCAGGAGCTGTGCGCACTAATGTGTATCTTTGTGTTGGGGTGTGGGGGATATGGCTGCTTGTGCATGGGGGGGGTGGTGTGCATTGAAGGCTGGTATGTATGTGGGTGTGATCGGTGGGCAAGGTGAAGGGGCACGCACACTCATGTGAGGGCGACGTGCGTGCGTGTGCAGGGCGAGGATGACTGTGACCCGCTGGGCAGGCATGCGTGTGCATGGGTCGGGGGACGCGTGATATAGGTCGAGGTTGCGTGTGCACAGGCGGCGGTGGGCATGTGGGGGGCTGTTCGTTCTGGGAGAGCACCTGCCTCCTGGGTGTCCCGAGGGCAGGAGTCCAGCTTTGCATGTCTGCGTACCCCGGGAGAATCCAGCCGTTGCTCGAAAAACCCCTGTTTATTGTTGTTAGCCTGTCCCCTTCAGAGACAAATCCTCATTATTTTTGGGCTGAAGCCAAATTCCTTAGAATCTTTGAGTGATATAAAGAATCATAAAACTTGTTGATGTTCTTGGGAAAGTCAGAAATATCAAAGGCTGTGTAGACCAACCCGTAATATCAGAGCAGGAAATTGAGACTCAGACAAGGACTCCTTGTTTTCACTTCCTCCTACCCCAGCAGGTAGGGTGGGGGCGGCCAAGGCTGCCATTGGGGCAGCTCACTTTTGAGGGGATCCCTCCTCAGTCCTGCCTCTCCACGGGCTGTGGTTGCTTTTATGGTGGCGATTAAACTCAGGCTGTGGCCAGATACCTAGGTATTTATGGCTTCCCCTGATGGGTGCCCTTGATCCCTGAGCCTTCTCTGAAGGAGGGCTGTCCTTTAGCTGTTTACCCCTTTCCTTCCTGTTCCTCCTGCAGCTCCTCACCTCCCCCAAAATGACTGGTGTCACCAAGCCAGAGTGTCCCAGCCACCGTGCCAGGAATGGCTGTAACTGGGGCCATCAGCCCTCTGAATGTCTGAGTGGAGGCCTCAGGCCGCCGTAGCCTCTGGCCTGACCACCTCTGGTCTCAAGCTGACCCTTTCATTGACCCCAGCCTGCCATACACACACGATCACTTCTTAGACACCATGATCCGTGTCTGTGGAGAAGGAATGGCCGCACAAGACTATGCTTCGCTCATGACTTTTCACGACCCCCCCAGTGTTGTGCCACTGGCTTTTCTGTGCCAGGCATGGAAGGGTCACTGTTCCTGTGTATCAAGAGGGCAGGAGAGGAGCCCTTCTTTTCACCCAGGGCTGGGATGGGTGTCCAGGTTAGCATGTTAGTGTGGGCCTGACCTGGGACTCTGTGGCAATATGGGTGTGTCAGGGATTCAAAGATTCTTGCCCAGCCCCACGTGGTATGGATTCTCTCCTTTACAAGCAGAGCCCTAGATTTTTCTGTGCAACTGGGGCCAGGGGGAGGGGGCTGAAACATGGAGACTCGGAAGTTGTCATCCCAGGTAAGAGTGACTTCAGGCAATGTGGAGGTAAGGACGCTCACCTCAGCATCCTTCACCATCCTCCTGCCTCCTTGGGGGACGCTTGGTCCCTGTGCTGACACTCTGCTCCTCTCGTCCTCAGTCCCTTCTCTTAGGCCCTGCCTGACTTGTGCTGGTTTGCTGACCAGAAGACAGTCTCTTTTTTTTTTTTCCTTCAAAGATTTTATTTATTTATTCGACAGAGATAGAGACAGCCAGCGAGAGAGGGAACACAAGCAGGGGGGATGGGAGAGGAAGAAGCAGGCTCACAGTGGAGAAACCTGATGTGGGGCTCGATCCCAGAACGCCAGGATCACGTCCTGAGCCGAAGGCAGACGCTCAACCGCTGTGCCACCCAGGCGCCCCCAGAAGACAGTCTCTTGACTGTTAATCCAACATACCACTTTCCTTGCTCCTTCTCACAACCGAGGAAGTATGATATAGTGGGGAGGAGGGGGAGAAAGAGTTTCCGCAAGTGTGACCTTGGCCATGTTTCTTTACCTCAACTGGTAAAAATGGTGATTATGACGTCTGCTTTTCTTATGAAGATTAAATGACTTACTGTTTGTAAGATCTTTTAAAAAATTATTTAAAGATTTTTATTTATGTATTTGAGAGAGAGTAAGAGCAAGGGAGATCACAGAGGGAGAGGGAGTAGACTCACCGCTGAGCAGGGAGCCCGACATGGGGCTCGATCCCAGGACCCTGAGATCATGACCTGAGCTGAAGACAGATCTTTAACCCACCGAGCCACCCAGGTGCCCCTGTAAGGCCTTAAAAAAAAAAAAAAGGAAAAAAAATTTATTTACTCATTTCAGTGGGGAGGGACAGGGAGAGAGGGAGAGAGATCTCATTCCCTGCTGAGCACAGAGCCTGAGACTGGGCTTGATCTCAGGACCCTGAGATCACGACCCGAGCCAAAATCAAGAGTTGAATCCTTGAGCCACCCAGGTGCCACTGTAAGGCCTTTTTTGTACCTTATAAGTATCATTATTAAAGTATTAGAGTAGGTGGCGTTAGGCATCTGTCTCTCCCAATGTACAGTGAAGGCCGTTCCGGACCCAGCTCTCTCAGAGCCTCCCCAGCACGTGTCCAGTATAGAGTCAGTAACCAAAGTACTGGATTCATGACTAAGGACTCTTAATGGTCACTTTTCAACAGAGACCTTCAGGATACACCTTGCCTTGGCCAAAGGAGGCTCCCACTTGTACCTAACTGGTGTGAAAGGAACCAAAAAGCTATCGTGGATACCCAGACTTTTTAGGCTGGTGCCTGATAAGCAAATGAATAGATGAATGAATGAATGGGTGAATAAAAGCAGGAGGAAATAAAGACCTTGGGTCCCTGCCCCTACTCCCCGCATTGGTCCTCAGGTTGCCCGGCAGGAAATTCAGAACAACGGATCTCTGGACAATAGCTCCATTGCCCAGCAGCCCAGGCCGGGATAATTCTCAGGGCTGGAGGGTAGGGGGTGGGCGTGGAAGCTGTAGCTGAGCCTCGGGTCCTGCTCTCTTTTTCCTCCCTCTCGCACTCCTGTCTGGTTACCTGAACCCACTCTTTGGGGAAACTTTTTTCCTGCAGTGGAGAGCTGTGGGGGGCCTGGGTGACTGCCTCCTTAGGGTGCCTCCAGGGACTCATCTTCTCTGGGAAGCATTCTCCCATGACTCCCTGCCTTCCACTCACTGCCCATTACTCAGGTCCCTGCCGTGAGTGGGCCCCTGTCAGGTCTTCTCTTAGTTTCTGTCTGTTTCCTTGGCCAGCACCGTGGAATGTCAAGCTCTGGGGACTGGCCGCTCTATTTTCCTTCTCGAGGAGTGGGCGTGTTATCCACTGAAGACAGGGATGTTATCCATTGAAGGAAGGATCCTGCAGTGATCTGAGTTTGGGCTTTGAGCTATTTTCTCTGGGGAGAGAAGAGTGTGCTGCTGGAGGTCTTGGTGGTGGGACCAGAGCTAAAGTCTTGTGTTCAGCCTTGGCTCAGTGGAGGAAGCTTTCAAAAAATCCAAATAGATTGCAGCCTGGACGATTTTGGTGGGCATGCTCTGGACAGACCTTGGGTTAAGCAGAAGGAGTCTAACCGGATCCTTCCCACCTCATCTTGACGGCCTAGCCAATGGCTGGCCTCTTCCAGCTCGATGTATGCGGAGATGAGGCTGTGAGGGTGTGAAGGTGGGCGGAAGACCTCATCATCTCCAGGCTGTTGGGTGTGGGAGTGCAGAACGAATGGTCCCAGGATGTCCCACTTGGGCACGTGGATGATTTTGAGCTGAAAACAATCAAGGCCCAAAAGACTCAGAAAGAAACTTCGACAGTCCCCCTAAACTGCCTAAAGAGTTTAGATAGAGGACCTGCTCCAAGAAGGGAGGGATCACCACAGATGATGGTATAATATGAACTCGGGGTGGGCGACAGGGAGGAGCTTAGCAAAGTCTGTACAAATTCCTCTCTGTGCCCCATTGTTTCCTTATGGCCCAGCAGACATTTAGTTACCAAATATTTACTCTTTTTACCTTCCCGTGAATTGCTTTCCTCCCCTTAGAAGTCCCAGACCCCTACAGCCTCCTCCTTAATTCAGGATGACATATACACCTCATTTTGCCCAGCTGTCTTTGGAATCTCTCACGTTTATGAGGATTCCCCGTACATAATTAAATTTGATTTCTCCTGTTCATGTGTCTCACGTCAATTTAATTCTTAGACCAGTCAGAAGAATCTCGAAGCATAAAGGGAAATTTTTCTTCTCTGACATGAATTTGTGTCTCTTTTCCTCCACAATGAGGCTTACCTTGCTGTCCTTTTCCCCATACTTGTTCTAATGTCTTTTTTTTTTTTTTTAAGTAGTCTCCACACCCAGCACGGAGCCCAACGTGGGTCTCAAACTCACAACCCTGAGATCAAGAACTGAGCTGAGATCAAGAGTCTGACACTCAACCGACTGAGCCACCCAGGTGCCCCATTGTCCTAGTAACTTCTAATCACACGTCCTATCAAAATCAAAGTTTCAATTCAGAGAACATTCCTGGATGTCTAATCTATGTGGAAAGCTCTATGGTGGTGGGACACGGATCAAAGTCTCACAGGGTGGGGAGGATTTGGAAGTTCTAGTCCAAACCCTTACCTGACCTAGGAACCCTCCCATGGTGAGCCTGGTGGACAGCTGGTAAGCAAGCCTTTGTCTCAGTACTTCTCAGGACAGAAGCTTGCACCCCTCTAGGCAGTCCTTTCCCATCCTAGCAGGCTTTAATCATCAGAGCCACCATTTATCATGAAGAAAAAGAGTCACCATTTATTGAACGTTGACCGTGACAGGTTTTAGCCTTGAGGTATCCAGCACAAAAATCAACAATCACATCACCGTATTATTCATGAGGTGGCTTACTGATGGGTGTTCCCACCATCTGCGGCTTCCTACTTAAACTAATTGTTTTCCTGCCTCCGTGCAAAACCCAGCTATTTCTATACCAACAATAAGATTCTAAATCGCCCATCTTTTCAAATGACTTCAGTGCTTTGGGAATACTGCCCTTGGGTACTGATGTAGGGGCAGGGAACCTCTTTACCTCTGGCATCTAAACAAAATCCCGCCCCCCCCATCTCTATGCTGGCCTACAGTCTCTGCTTTATCTATGTGGCTAATTTATGCTTTTGTGGCTTTTCTGGGTAACAGCTTTATTGACCTATAATTCATACACCACACAGTTCAGCCATTTAAAGTATACCATGCAATGGCTTTTAACATTTTCATGAGCTTCTGCAAACCACCATCCCATTTAGAATATTTTCATCTCCTCCAAAGGAATACCTGTGTGTTTTTTTTTTAAGATTTATTTATTTATTTGGGGGGGAGGGAGAGAGCCCATGAGTGAGGGGAAGGGCAGAGGGAGAGGGAGAGCCTCTCAAGCAGACTCCACTGAGTACCGAGCCGGATGCAGGGCTTGATCTCACAACCCATGAGATCACGATGTGAGCTGAAATCAAGAATCAGCTTAAGCGACTGAGCCACCCAGGTGCCGGAAGAAAACCTGTAGTTTTTAGCAATCACCTGCATCCTCCCCAGCCTGGAGCTGGTGAGGCAACCATGAATCCACTTTCTGTCTCTATGGATTTGTCTGTTCTGCACATGTCATCTAAATAGAATCATGCAGTATGTGCCCTTCTGTGACCGGCTTCCTCCACCTAACGCGGTGTTTCCATCCTCATTGTCGCCCTCGTCACTACTTCGTTCCTTCTTGTTGTGAATGACATTCACATTTTGCTTATCCATTCCTTTGTCAGTTGGTGGGCATTTGGGTTGTTTCTCTTCTGGTTCTTACGAAAAGCGCTGCTGTGAGTGTGGTGTCTCATGTCATCTGCCCTGATCCCCGAGAGGAGCTCTGTTCAGACCCTCTTTCCTGATGGCTGCAAGCCACGTGATGGTAGCGACTGCCCTGCCGAACCACCTCTGCCCCCAGCCTGACGCAGGTGCCCAGGGCCTCCTGGGGTCATTCTGCGAGATGCCATCCGAAGTCCTCTTTGCTCCTTCCGTTCTCTGGGAGGGGCAGTTTGGGGCAGAGTCATCTGGCTCTTCCGGTCACACAGTCACTGCAAACACTTTCCCTTTTGTTGGGCGGACACAGCGGCCAGAGTCAGCCTTACAAGGAGTTGTTCCTGTGGCTGCCCCAGGCTGCTTTTCTCTTCCTTCACCACTTGGCCCTAGTCCAGGGGCCTTTCCCTTCTGCCTCCACCATGGAATCCCAGGCAGGGGCATTGGAGAAGGCAGCTCAGGCCTTCTTTTGCACTGAGGCTGGCCTGGGGCATCCGGGGAGGGGTTGGCTGGGGTCTCTGGGCAACAGGGAGCTGACAAATGAGGTGCCCATACCTCTAGCCCTGATAGTTCGGGGCTGCTCCCAGGTCTGGGCCAGGTCTGAAAACCACAGGGGTCCTTGTAGCCCCCTTTGTCCTCACTTTAAACAAAAGGCACTCTTGGAACCGGGGAGCCAGGTGGGAGGTGGCGGAGGGGCTGAGATTTCAGGACTGGTTCTGGGTTGTTATTTAGTGCTCAGGACTTCAGGTACCATCTGTCCCTGCCCCCGCTGTCCCTTCCCATTCCCCCCTGATCTGCCTTGGGAGGCGAAGAAGGGGGGAAGCTGGTGTCCTCCCTCCTTGGGGCTGCCATACCTGTCTGACCAGCCCCTCCCTTTCTCTTTCCTGCTCTGTGTCCCAGCTTTGGCAGTGGGCCCGCATGCATGCCCTCCCTTTGGTCTCCGGAAGGAGCAGTCTGTCCACCTTGCTGGTGTGGGTGTTTGTTGGGGAGGGGGTGGCATGCATTCAACTCACTCTTTGGAATTAAGTATTGTTGGAAGGGGCTGGGACAGGGCCTGGTGCAAACAGGTACAAACTGGATTTCCCCCTGCCTGTTCAGCAAGTCAGAGGAGGCCAGAAGTCTGGGGAGAGTGGGGAGGAGGAAAGAGGGGAGGGGAGAAAGGAATGTGGTCTCTGTGTCCCCTCTGGGAGTCTCTGATTTGTCTTTGTGGAAGGGACAAGTGTGTCCTTGTGTGTGTGTATATGTGTGTTCGGTCTGAGTGGAACTCTTCTGTGTGTCTGTCTTTTTGGATTTATGTCTGTCCCCGAAGAGGGGGCTTCTGGGTCTTCCTGCACCTCTGAGTAGGGGTCTATGTGTCCGTCCTTCTGCAAGCCCGAGCGTGTCTGCTGAAGGCTGGGGAGGAGCCTGTGTATCTGCCCCCTGGCAGGCGGGCAGTCATGGTCACCCCCTGCCCTGGGTCGGGGGCTGTGTGCTGGGAGTCCCTCTCCTCCAAGGGACTCGAGCTGGGTGTCATCCAGTCCCAACTTCATGCCCTGCAGGATCTTTCTGAGATTCTAGTCCCAGTCATCAGGTAATTGCAGCCGGAATCTCTGCCTCAGGGGCCCACCTCCTTCCTGCCTTACACCCACAGCCTGCCCCACCCGGCCCGCCCAGGCCTGGGGTGCCGTGCACAGCTCCCCATTCTCCAGACTTCTGCAGGTGCGCGCTTTGCTGCAACCTGCTCTCTGACTCATTCTGATAATGGGTTCAGGGAGACAGGTGCGGGGACAATTCCTCCATCTCCTCCGGCCTGGGAAGAGAAAGAGGGTCCAGGTGGCTCCGGCTTGACTCACCATCAGCGCCCCCCACTCCACCCCCTCCCCACGGTGCTGCCTCCCTTCCCTTGATTCACCCACCGGATGCTGTGGGAACGACTCCTGCAAGGGGCAATTAACAGCGCAGCTTTCCTCTCTCCCGAGCTCCCCCATCTTTCTCTCTTTAGCCCTTGTTCTTCATTGTCTGTGCCCCGTAGTAAGGCCCACTGTGTCCAGCCTGGCCCCAGGAGTCCTGGGATCTTGGGAGGAGAGGAAGGCACTAGGTTGTGTCCAGGAAACATGCTCTGTTGTATCTCACTTTCTTGCCCCCACAGACGCAGGGGGAAGACAGCCAGTGTATATGTGTTCATTCATTCCACAATTATTCAGCCAGCTCCCCTTGGCACTGCGCCAGATGCTGAGGACACAGCAGGAACCGAGGAGAGACTAGGCAGAGGGCTGGCCTCAGGTTCGAGGATCTGGAGCTTAGATGCCCTGTCCTCCAGCCTGGGCAGAATTTCATAATCACTCGAAGTGGAGAGAAGAACAGGAGGTGGTGTCTTTGGGGTGTCAGTTACTCTGGGACCCCTTTCCTGCTATGCTTCCCAGTCCCTGCATTTATTTCCCCAAGGAGGGAAGGAGATGGGACGGAGGAGTAGGGCTGCAGTGGCTGGGTGACCCCCGCCAAGTCTCTTTGTTCCAGGAGGCTCCCTCCAGGCCAGACCTTCTCTCCAGTTTCACACTTCCAGAATCCCTTCTTTCTTGAGCCGGGGCAGGGTGAGCTAGGGTGGGCTCCTGGGTGGGAGCAGCTCTCTGCTGCCCCCACCTGAGTCCGGCCTGTAGGTGGCAGGTGTCGGGTTAGGCCCAGCCCCCTCAGGGCCTAGCCACTCAGGTACCTGTGGGATCCTCCCCTTGGGCTGGGCTCTCTTTTATAAAGGGCCTACCCTGGGGAACGGTTCCCACCTAGAAGCGGCTTCTCGGCTTCTTCTGCAACCTTGGTCAGGTTCAGCCTACTCGCTTCCACTCCAGCCTCCACTCCGGCCTCCACCATGTCCATCAGGGTGACCCAGAAGTCCTACAAGATGTCCAGCTCCGGCCCCCGGGCCTTCAGCAGCCGCTCCTACACGAGCGGGCCTGGCTCCCGCATCAGCTCCTCCGCCTTCTCCCGGGTGGGCGGCAGCGGCAGCAGCTTCCGGGGTGGCCTGAGCAGCAGCTTGAGTGTGGTCGGGGGCTACGGCGGGGCCGGGGGGCCGGGGGGCATCACGGCTGTCTCCGTGAACCAGAGCCTGCTGAGCCCCCTGAAGCTGGAGGTGGACCCCAACATCCAAGCTGTGCGCACCCAGGAGAAGGAGCAGATCAAGACCCTCAACAACAAGTTTGCCAACTTCATCGACAAGGTGAGGGCTTCCCCACCCCCCGCGGGGCGGGCAGTGCCCGGGGCTGGCCGAGGGTCCCGGCCTGTGTCTTGGTCGCCCTGGCTGTGGGCACGTCCCCAGCTCCCCACTGGTGACCTGCCGGCCCCACCCACCCTGGCAGCGCTCTCCCTTCCAACCATGACTCAGTCCTCCCATGCACGTTGGTTTGGGCCGGGGCAGCTAGGGGGAGAGGGTCCGGGCGGCTCCTGACTCTAAACCCTGAGGCTTCCTCCTTCACACATCACACCCCTACCCGAGTTCTGGCGGGTCTACGAAGCTTTCAGCCTGGAAGAGTCCTAGCTGTGCAGCTGTTGGCGGGGAGGGGGACGGGGAGGTCCCTCCTCTAGGTTAACCCTTCTCCCTGGCCCTGCCCCAAGGGCTCCCCAAAGGTGTCCCTCTGCCTTTTTTTTTTTTTCTTTAAGTTTAAATAGAGTTTGATAGGGTTGTAGAATTAGGAAGCGGGTGGCTTGACTCAGCGGGCAAATATTGATTGAGGCCTTTGGCATTCCAGGCCCTAAGTGTGGGGGCTCCGAGATGAGTCATCACCCGGCCCCTGCCCTGGGAACCCGGGGTGGGCGGGGCCGGGCGGGGCAGAGACTCGCCCCCCACCTTGGGGTGAGGGGCTAAGGCCCTCGGTCTCGGGGCGGCCCTCCCCTACCTGGGCAGCTCTTAGCTTCTGGGGGTGGGGTCGGGGTGAGGGGGGGCGCCAGGTGCTGGCTTCGGGAAAGCCTATCCAGGATTCAAAGTCTGCGGGCGTTGGACACCCCGCCCAGCTTTCTTGTCCTGTTCGGCCCGAGTTTATGGCCTCAAATAAGGCGTCTGTCCGCCAACGCCCCTCTCCCCACTCGGCCCTTGTTCCCTTTCACTGTTCCCACCCCGGCTCCGCCCCAGCCTGGCTCCGCATTCCCGAGGGCAGGCTCCGAGCCGGGTTTTGCAGCCCGGGTGGTGGCTGCCTCCGGGGCCCCAGGGGCCCCAGCGCTGCGGAGGATTGGGCCCCTCCCTGCTGACTGGCTCCTGCAGGCATTGTGGGAAGGGAAGGAGGCAAATCCTGGGGCAGAGTAGCGTCCTCAGGAATTGGAGTCCCCTAGGGACTCCCACCCCCACTTATGGAGGGCTCCCTGGCTCCTTGGCAAAAAGCACCCTTGACTTTACTCCTTGACAGCGTTTTGTTAGCTCTGGGGTCCTCACAGTGAGTCGTTAAGCACAGGCTCTGAGTCGGGATTCCTGGTTCTTCGGGCTGTGCTTGCCAAATCTGATTTCATCTATAAAATGGGCGTGAGAATCCCTAATTCAAAGAGATTTTGCCTATTCAAGCATATAATGTATGTAAAGAGCTTAGGAGTGCTTGGCCCATGTTAAGCAGTCCGTTAAGGCTAAATATTAAAATCATTTACTTTTTATAATTTTGGGGCAGAATGACCCGGGGAAGAAAAGGATTTGTAGAGAAGAATTTGTTGCATCTAGACTGCACCCTTCAGACTGTCTTCTCTTTTAAGTCCCTCAATTTAAAAAAAAGTGACGACTTTGGTAAGGACAATGCATTCCTGCTCTTGGAACCCTTCTATTATTCTTTCTTTTAAAAATTTCTTTTCTGGGGCCGCTGGCTGGCTCAGTGGGTGGAGTGTGTAATTCTTGATCTCAGAGTGGGTGAGTTTAAGCCCCATGTTGGCTGTAGAGATTACTTAAAAAATACAGTCTAAAAATAAATAAATGAACAAACAAACAAATAAATAATTCCTTTCTACCATGCCTTAGTTTCATCCTAAAATCTGGATTCCTTGAGCCCAAGGAACCCAGGACCTTTGTGTTTGGGGCAGGAGGAGAGGGCTGTGGATTCAAGGGTGGGGTGGGGTGGGGGTGGGGGAGACCTCTGCCTCCCTGGAGAAATCTCAGAGGGAGTGCCGTGGGGGAGGGGAGTGTTCAGTTTGCACACATGGGCCTAGTCTCTCTGCTCTTCTCTGGCTGCAAGTGACATCTGCACAGAGATAGGCTCCTGAAAGGGCCTGCCTGGGCTGCTCTAGGCCGCTGCAGGGTTGAGGAGACCCAGGCTCAGGGAGGGGAAGCAACTCAGAGTCGTGCAGCGCCGGTTAGTAGCAGCCTTTGGCTCAAACCTAGGTCTTCCGGCCAGTGCTCTCTGGGCCGAAGGGCTGAAGTTTCTCTGTGATCTGTAGGAGTGCCTCGAAGCCCCTCCATATAGTAATGATGACGACGATAATATTTGATGAGCCACTACATTCCTTCAATCTTATATAAAGTGTGAATCGAAACTTGGCTATTAATACACAGTCTAAGTAAACAAGACCTATTTGTTCTGCCAATACCCTTTCAACATCACTGTGCCAGCCCATCCATCCCTTCCGTCCACGCACTTGCCTGTCGTCCCCCTTCTCCCCCGCCCCCCAGCACGAGGGGGCCTTGGCTCCCTACTCCACTCACTACGCTGCCTCTTTCAGGCCGCTGGGGATCCTCCCAGAGCAGCTAACCAGCTCTCTGGGTTCTGGAAGTGGGTTAGAGGAAAAGACCGTGCTTGCTTCCCCTGCCACACTCCCGCCCGGGCCCGATGTGGACCTCCTTGCACGCTCTTCCCTCATGCAGGTGAGGCACCTGGAGCAGCAGAACAAAATTCTGGAGACCAAGTGGGGCCTCCTCCAGCAGCAGAAAACCGCCCGGAGCAACATAGACAACATGTTTGAGAACTACATCAACAACCTGCGGAGGCAGCTGGACACGCTGGGCCAGGAGAAGCTGAAGCTGGAGGTGGAGCTCGGCAACATGCAGGGGCTGGTGGAAGACTTCAAGAATAAGTGAGCCGCCCTCCTCCCCGCCGCCCCTCCCCGACTGACGTCCCCGGCCCCGCCTGAGACCTGGGGGCCCCCCTGCCTGCTGGGCCGGGCAGTCCTGTCTAAGGAGGGTGACCGGAGGACCAGGTGTTCCAGGACAGTCTAGCTTTATGCCCGTTGTCCAGGCATAGTTGTTAAGAGTGCCCACCCCCTTTCAATCTCAGAACTGTCCAGATTTGGACGACAAATTATATGTTAATACTTACATAGTAAATCTACGATGGGAAAGGCCTCCGTGGTATACTTCTGTTGGGCCTGTTTATTCCTTACCCTCGATTTCCAGCACACCCCAGAAGGTTCCGTCTGAGGTCTCATGTCAGTCCCCGCTGCTGAGCCTCTTCATGTGCCTGAGCCAACGTGTATTCATGGATTCGGAGAGGGGTGTCCTGCTGCAGGCTTCCCCACTGGCTGACGATAACCTGGGCTAGGGGTGGAGGGAGAGTGGCTGGTGGAGGCAGAAGGACCTCATATCCTGCATCTTCATGAACTGAATTTCCTAGATATTCTTGCCTCCCCAAATACTCAGGACAACCTCACCTTTGCCGTCATCCTCTGATTGTAAGTCTGTTCCTCACCAGATACGAGGAGGAGATCAAAGAGCGTGCAGACATGGAGAATGAATTTGTCCTCATCAAGAAGGTGAGGGAGCACCCCTCCCCACGAGACACAGGAGGCGGGGCTTAGAGACTTGGACTAAGGCTTTCTGGGTTCTGTCCCTAAATGTGTCCAAGGAATGGGGTATTTTGCTACCCCCTAGGCATACAGCGTAGAAAGACAGATAAGGACAGAGGGGTAGTTAGGTGCTTTTGGACAGAACTCTGGACATTGATGTTGGGACATGGTTAAGAAAATGGAGCAGAATTGGAGGTGTGGCCATGGAAGGCTTCCTGGAGGGGGAGAAGGAGGAGGAGGGCTGCAGGAGACAGAGGTAAATGTGTTTGGGCTGGGGATACAGGTGTGATGGGGCAGAGGCTGGGGGATCGGGCCGCAGAGTGAGGTGGGAAAGTCATTTAGTTAGAAGGTTCTATGTCTGGGCCACTGGGTGCCACTGGGTGCCCCGGGTGGCGGTCGTGTGTGGGCACTCAGCTGAGACCCCCCTTCCCCTCCCACCCAGGATGTGGACGAAGCTTACATGAACAAGGTAGAGCTGGAGTCCCGCCTGGAAGGGCTGACTGATGAGATCAACTTCCTAAGGCAGCTGTATGAAGAGGTACGTTCTTGGGGGCGGAAGACTGAGGGGCCGCCCCCGCCCCATCAGAGTCTCCTCCCAGCCCCCAGCATGCAGCAGACAGGGTATCACCACTGGATAACCCACCATGGCTGTTCTCCTGCGTGAGGGTGAGGGAGGGTTTATTACCCCATTTCACAGATGAGAAAACGGGCTCGGGAACAAAATAGCTTGTCCAAGGTCGTCATACACAGAGTGGTGACCCAGCTGCAGCTTGAACCTGCCCTGTCCCCGGAGCCTTTGTTCTGAGCTTTGGGCCTTGTAGCAAGCCCTTTAGGGGCTCAATGTTGGCAGCTGAGTGGGGAAGGGCTCTGCCCTTTGGGTCACTCACCTGGAGCCAGGTAGCCTTTTGTCCTTGCCTCCTTTTATCTGTACATCCCTCTGGGTTTTAGGCCTTTGACCCCTCGTCCTAGCCCTAGCTCCCACCTGCTACCCTCCTGTGTTGCTGGTCTCCCTGTCTTGTCCCTAAGGAAGTCTCTTCTGCCAAGGGGGCTCCTTGTGTGCAAGGACAGGGCCTCATACCCCCCCCCCCGCCGTCCCCCCTCCCCAGGAGATCCGTGAGCTGCAGTCCCAGATCTCAGACACGTCTGTGGTCCTGTCCATGGACAACAGCCGCTCCCTGGATCTGGACGGCATCATCGCTGAGGTCAAGACCCAGTACGAGGACATCGCTAACCGCAGCCGGGCCGAGGCCGAGGCCATGTACCAGATCAAGGTGGAGAGCAGGGTCGCTAGGCTGACCCCCCCCTCCGGCCGGTTCTGTGCCGTAGTACTTGAGGGGGGAGCAGGGTTTCAACCTAGCCCGCCTGCTGTGAGCTGGGCCTGCCGAGTGGGTGCTGGGGAGACGGGGATGTCCGTGTGTCTGGAGGTCTGGAAGAAGGCCAGCAGTGGCATGTGTGTGTGTGTGTATGTGTGGGGGGGGGAGGGGTGAGGTGAGACGAGCTGGGCACATGCCTCACTTCTGCCTCACACGGTGCTCTTCACACAGTATGAGGAGCTGCAGACGCTGGCCGGGAAGCACGGGGATGACCTCCGTCGCACGAAGACGGAGATTTCCGAGATGAATCGGAGCATCAGCCGACTCCAGGCTGAGATCGAGGCCCTCAAGAACCAGGTATGGGCTGGACTGGGCTGGGGCTGGGAGAGGATCCTTGCACCTGTCAAGGTGAGAGCAGACCATGCAGCAAGGAGTGAGGGGGCTGGGAGTCAGGAAAGGAATTCTAGACCAGACTTTCAGCTTCTTAGACTGCTCCCGGGAGGCCAAAGGGTGCTGAGGAGGTCCCTGGGGCCATGACAAGGGGCCACGGGGGGTGGGACAGATAGCTTAGGCTCCAGGATGGGTTCCCTTGAGCCTGCTTTATTTGATCTGTCTTACATATCAGGCTAAGGTCAGGTTCTAGTGCTTCACGGCAGTCTAGAGAGCAGAGATGTGGGGGCGCCTGGGTAGCGCAGTTGTTAAGTGTGCCTTTGGCTCAGGGTGTGATCCTGGCATTCTGGGATCGAGTCCCACATCGGGCTCCTCCGCTGGGAGCCTGCTTCTTCCTCTCCCACTCCCCCTGCTGTGTTCCCTCTCTCGCTGGCTGTCTCTGTCACATAAATAAATAAAATCTTAAAAAAAAAAAAAAAAAAAGAAAGCGGAGATGTGGTCCAGCTAGTTAACACTGGGGATGATGCCTCATGGTGTCCCGGTGAGGGTGACAAGTTTTTTAAAGGAAGTGCCTGGGAGCTGCCCTGATTTCCCTGTTCTGCTTCCTGAAGCCTATTGGTAGCATTTTCTTTGAGCTAGGTGGAGTTGGTTTGTCTAGGTCAGGGAGAGGCTCTGGTCCCCGATAGAGGGGAAAGGGAAGGTAGGTACCGGGGGAGGAGGCAACCAGACTCTGCTCTACCTGCTTACCTGTCCCCCTGCCCCACAGAGGGCTGCCCTGGAGGCTGCCATCGCGGATGCCGAGCAGCGCGGGGAGCTGGCCATTAAGGACGCCAATGCCAAGGTGGCCGAGCTGGAGGCCGCCCTGCAGCGAGCCAAGCAGGACATGGCCCGGCAGCTGCGCGAGTACCAGGAGCTCATGAACGTCAAGCTGGCCCTGGACATCGAGATCGCCACCTACCGCAAGCTGCTGGAGGGCGAGGAGAGCCGGTGGGTGTTGGGGTCTCTGACTGGCCCCGGTGCCCCAGCCCTGGGACCTGGCAGGGGTGGGGCAGGGGTGGGAATGGAGTCCTGTTGGCCTGGGACAGGGGCCGGGAGTTGCTTCTGATGTTCCGTGTATCCCCCGGGTTCTAGGCTGGAGTCTGGGATGCAGAATATGAGTATCCATACTAAGACCAGCAGTGGCTACTCAGGTGAGTGTCCCGGCCCGGGGCTGCAGGGCAGGAGGGCGGGGCCTTTTTACATGGCTCCTGTACATTTCCCCTTGCACAGGTGAGGGAGCTGGGCCCTCTTAGAGGTCTTGTCCAAGGTCACGTAACTAATTCAAAGCTCTGTCCTAGGGGCGCCTGGGTGGCTCAGTTGTTAAGCGTCTGCCTTTGGCTCAGGGCGTTATCCCAGGGTCTTGGGATCGAGCCCCATGTCGGGCTCCCTGCTCTGCTGGGAGCCTGCTTCTTCCTCTCCCACTTCCCCTGCTTGTGTTCCCTCTCTCACTGGCTGTCTCTCTCTCTGTCAAATAAATAAATAAAATCTTAAAAAAAAAAAAACAACACAAAAGAAACCAAAGCTCTGTCCTACCCTGCTCTTGGTTTTCCCCAGCCATCCTAAAATAATGAGCCAGGGCGATTCCCCAGCCCTGGGGATTCTCTAGGGAGTGGCAGGGAACAGGTGACATGGAGCCTGGTGTGTGCCTGGCCTTCTGTGCTCATAGGGCTGCTTCTGTCTCTGACCAGGTGGCCTGAGCTCGGCCTATGGGGGCCTCACAAGCCCTGGCCTCAACTATGGCCTGAGCTCCTTCCAGTCCAGCTTTGGCCCTGCTGGTTCCTTCAGCCGCAGCAGCTCCTCCAAGGCTGTGGTCGTGAAGAAGATCGAGACCCGTGATGGGAAGCTGGTGTCCGAGTCGTCTGATGTCCTGTCCAAGTGAACAACCACTGCCGTCCCTCCCAGCCTCCCGGCTCTTGTGGCTGCCATAGAGCCTTTGGGGGAAGGAGCTGTGCAGGGGAGCATCGGGAACAGGAAACCCAACTTAAGACTCAGCCCCAGTCCTCAGCCTACCCTTGAGGGGAGTCTACTGCCCTGGGTACCCCCTCTTGTCCATGTCCCCAACTACAAGCCAATTCAAGTGTCTTTTCTCAAATAAAGCCTCAGCTGGCCCTGCCAATCCCACTTGCTGTGTGCAGCCCTTGTCCGTGGGGTGGGGGAGAGGGGGTCAGGAGGCCTCTCCTGGGACTCAGAAGCTGGGGCGGGGGGAGTGGCTAGGAAGTGAGGGGGGGCACTGGGGAGGAAAGTCTGACCTTCTCCAGGCTGTTCCCGGAGAGACTTCTTTGCTGAAAGCCAATGACACCTTGGTCATTAGTGTGCTCTTCAATACCCAGTTTCATTTTCTCTGTGCAACAAACCGTTTGAGGCAGGCAGGCGGGCTTTGGATGCTATTATCAGGACAGAGTTCAGTTTCCTTTCTGTAGACCTCGTAGGACTGCTTGCACGTGGGGCTGAGTAATTGGCCCAGCAGGAGAGAGGAAGCTCTGGCATTTATACTCTGCGGTTCCTAAGCCTCTCTTCCTCCCCAGCCAGGCGCATGGCATTTCCTTGGTGGCCACAGATGTCTTTTTACCATCTCCATTCCTTTGCAGCTGGGGAGCAAGGAATCCCAGGCTTCCTCTCCCTTCAGAAGCCCAGAGTCCATTCATAGCAATTGGACGTGTCACACCCACAATTTCTAGAAACCAAGATAGTATAGGACTCGGCATTGATAAGCTGGCCTGTTCCACTGACGGTTGCACCCATCTAACACTGATCCTTGCCACTCATTTCCACCCTTTGACACGCGGTGTTTATAAATATTTTAAAGATTGATTTATTTGAGAGAGAGAGAGCAAGCTCGAGTAGGAGGGCAGAGGGGGAGGGAGAGAGAATCTCCAGCAGACTCACGCAGGGCTCGATCTCACGACCCTGGGATCATGACCTGAGCTGAAACCAAGAGTCGGATGCCTGACTGCACCACCCAGGCGCCCCTACCCGCAGTGTTTCTATTACACACACAGCTGAGTGTGGGAAGGGTGTGTACATTCTGTGTTTGCACGTGGAGGGTGTGCTGTGCTGATATGGGTGTGTATATGTTCGGTGAAGTGTGTGAAGGGGCTTGCCCATCTTTGCTGAAACTGTAGCTTCCGCGGTCTAGGGCAGGGCCAGAGGTTTAGGACACACCTGGGTGGGACAGGCCATCCCTGGCCGGCGGCTGCACCGCCACCACCACGGGCTTCCAGGCAGACACGCGGACCCCTTCGCGGACCCCCGGACCCCTTCGCGCTGGGCTAAGTTTGGACCAGCCCTTATTGAGTTCTGACTTTCCGAAGCACCGAGGGAGCGTAAAATACATGCAGAGAGTACCGTTGTGGGGACAGCATGCGGCAGGAAGCTCCCCAGTTCTGGCCCTGCGGTAGGGTCTCAGAGCTCCTCTCCCCAGATCCCTGGCTTCCCAGCCTCTGGGTTCCCTGGATATCTCCCGGGCCACCGATCTCAAGGGAGCTGCTTCCGGACTGACCCCAGACCTACTTTCCCAGCTGTCCCAGGGCTCGGCCCAGAGTTCTGGACTCTGTCACAGTAAAGGACTTCCCTCTTCCACGATCAAACTAGGCACCCTTATTTAGAACATCATTATCTCTCTGATTATTTTGGCAACAGCTTGAAGTAAGAAATTCATTTTTATCACAACCTACAGCCTAACCAGCCTTCGGTTCCTGTGAGCGGGACCTCCTGCCCCCTGAGGCCCCAAGTCAATATTTTAAATTGTGCCCCACCCAATCCTCCCTGAAGCCAGCCACCTGTCTTATCAGGCCCTGCCCCCACGCGGTGGGCACGCCGGGGGCAGCCAAGGGCCCCACCAATAGCCTCCTGGCGTTGCCACACCCCAGGTGTTTGCTCAGGGAAAGGCAGGAAAGCTCCCAGGAGAACTCCCTCCCTCGCCCGCCTTCCTTTCCAGGTTACCGTGTACCTACTATGTGATCAAGGACACTCAGCGCTCAGGGGACACCAAATACAAGAGCCGGCCACCCAGTTCTCATTCAGACGACACCGAGGGAGGACGGAAGCTAACATTTCTTCAATACCTCCCTGATGGCAGATTGCGGCTTCATCACATTGCAGCCTCCCCTGATCCTGTGGGGCGGGTAAGAAAACCCCCATTCTATGCACGGAGACTTTGCCTGAGGTTACCCCGTAAGTGACGGAAGTGGTGTCCCACGCTTGGGTCGGGGCTTTTGGACAATACTAGGTCTTTATCATCTGTACAGCATACACAGCTGAACAATTTTAAGCTTGTTTTTGTTTTCTAATAGATGATGTCCCCTGCACACAGTTCTAAGGGACCTCCTTCTCCACCAGCTACCCAGCTTCTCTCCCAGAGGGCCACTAACGTGACCTGTTTCCTATAATTCATTTCAGGTAGAGTTGCGGCATATACCGTCCCTTAGGTATGTACACGCATACAGGTATGCTTTTCACGAAGGGCGTTGTCCCATATGTGCTTTGGCATTCACTCCAAATCTGTTCCATAGTAGGCGTCAATTGCTGCCTCTTGCTTTTTCAAAGCCTCATAATATTCCACTTACAGAGGAGCTGCTGTATATGTATATATGTACGTAAGTAAGTAAGTAAGCAAGGAAGCTTCAACGTACACCCAATGTGCGGCTTGAACTCACAACCCCGAGACCAAGAACCCCATGCTCTACTCACTGAGCCAGCCAAGCGCCCCATATTGAAAAAAAAAATTGTTTTTTATTACTTTTTAAATTTTAATTCCAGGACAAAGTGTCACAATTTATTTTTTTATTTTTTATTTATTTATTTACTTATTTTTTTGAAAAAAACTATGCTTTATTTATTTATTTATTTTTAAAGATTTTATTTATTTATTTGACAGAGAGAGAGACAGCCAGCGAGAGAGGGAACACAAGCAGGGGGAGTGGGAGAGGAAGAAGCAGGCTCCCAGCGGAGGAGCCTGATGTGGGGCTCGATCCCAGAACGCCGGGATCACGCCCTGAGCCGAAGGCAGACGCTCAACGACTGAGCCACCCGGGCGCCCCAAGTGTCACAATTTCTGTAGCCAATCCTCAGTTGGTGGGTCTTTTTAATCTTCTGCTATGTCAGCAAAGTTGCAGTTAATAAGCTTGGGTCCGTGGCATATCGTACCTGGTGAGGATATCTGAAAAATTCCTGGAATTGCTGAGTCAAAGTAGATGTACATTTAAATTTTTGATTGGTATTAGAAAAGAAACTTGTTTTCTTAATGGGACTGAATTTTAGTTTTCTAGGAAATCTATGGGTGTAGAAGGCCCATGTTTGACCGTTCCGGATAAATCAGGCGTTGTTCCTCACCGCTCACCCCCCTGGGAACAAAATAATGAGTTTTCCAAGCATTTGTGGGCCACTCTTCATACATTGTCATTTTAAGGGTTTGCTCTGCCCGCCCAAGGTGACTGACCTGGGCAAGGATGGCCGGTAATCGCCTCTGCTGGGGGAGTCTGAAGTAGGCTCAGGATGAGGCCAGACAGACCATAGTGTAAGGTGGTGGGAAGGGAGGAGGCTGCTGGGAACTGTAGCCTGCGAGGAAGGGAAGGGAGGCAGAGGGATCAGCAAGGCGGAACGCGGTTGGTGGCCCCAGGGCCGGCCACTCTACCGCTTCTTTGCATATCCTGGTGGGTGTTAGCCGCTGTGTCTACCTAGCAGCCCTTCCCCCTTCTGGTGACAGAACTCTGCCCCCCACCTGGCCACTCCCCCTGCGTCCCCTTTCTTTTCAGGGACTGTCCTTTCCAGCTGCAGCCTGTGTTTCTGGTGGGCCTGCCAGTCACCGCGCCTCTTCTCTGGGCCCTCAGGAGTGGAGGAGCCGGCCTGGCCAATCAGAGAACACAGCCTTTGTTCCTTTCCTGCTGGGGTAGAACGGAAGTGCAGTCAAAGGCAGAAAGTGCTTCAAAGATTTGTGCTTACCTTCCCACCTGCCGTATAGAACATTCCCTGCCTCACAGAAGATTCCAGGTGCCCCTGGCTAGAGTGCTCCTTTAAAGGTACAAATCAGGCTTGGTTACTCTCCTGCTCGCAGCCCCTCATGTTGACACGCAGGACAAGGCCCCACGTCCTGCCCTGGCCCACCGTTTGGGCCGCCTCGGCCTCTGCCTGCTCCTCGCGCATCCTCCTGGACACTCTCTCCTGGGTTCTCTTTGATTCTGTGGTGCGGGCTTTCCAGAGCTTGGTTCCCATCACATTTCCTTCTCCTCGGGCCTGTGCACACGCTGTTCTGTCTTCTTGGAACACGGTGCTTTTCTGTGCACTCTTAGGAGTTCCCATTGTTCTTCACAGTGCCCGCAGTGCGGCTTCCACGGGAAAGCCTTCTAGATACCACAGGCTGGGTCTTTCCTTCTTCCTTTCTTTCCTTTCCTCCCTTCCTTCCTTTTTCTCTCTTTCTTTCTTTCTCTCTCTCTTTCTTTCTTTCTTTCTTTCTTTCTTTCTTTCTTTCTTTCTTTCTTTCTTTCTTTCATTTATTTATGTTTTTAAGTACTCTCTATACCCAACATGGGGCTTGAACTCACGGCCCTAAGACCTAGAGTCACATGCTCTTTTGACTGAGCCAGCCAGGCCCGCCCAGGATGGGCTATGTCTCTAATAAGTTCTCAAAGTATCCTGTAGTTTTCCCCTGCAGAATGTAACCATCTGTTCATCTGTAATGGTATCTTATTCACGTGAGCCATGCCGCATAGACTGTAAGCGCCATGGGGGCAGGACCCAGCGCACCTGCCTAGTTCTTCGTGACCTTCAGTACCCAGCAGAGCGAGGCACATAGTAGGTGGTCAGGAAAAAAATTACTAAAGAAGAGAATAAACGAGCCATTTCTGTATGGATGGTCATTTATTTTTTTATTTGTTTTCTACTATTTCAAGCCTTTAAAATCCCCTCCTTGGGGGCGCCGGGCGGGCTCAGTCAGAGGAGCACCTGACTCCTGGTCTCACGGTTGTGAGTTCAAGCCCCACGCTGGGTATAGAGACTACCTAAAAATAAAATCTAAAAAAACAAAAAACAAAACCCAAACAAAAAAAACCCTCCTTCATTTTGGGGAAAACAGATCAAATCGTCCATGCCTAGTTCAGAAACTGCTGATGTATTGGTCTTTTATTTATTATTTTATTTTATTTTTTATTTATTTTTTTTAAACCATGGTCTTTTTTTTTTTTTAAGATTTTATTTATTTATTCGACAGAGATAGAGACAGCCAGCGAGAGAAGGAACACAGGCAGGGGGAGTGGGAGAGGAAGAAGCAGGCTCATAGCAGAGGAGCCTGATGTGGGGCTCGATCCCATAACGCTGGGATCACGCCCTGAGCTGAAGGCAGATGCTTAACCGCTGTGCCACCCAGGTGCCCCTATTTTATTTTTTAAAACAGATTTATTTGTTTATTTGAGAGAGACAGAGAGCCTACGAGCGGGAGGGGCAGAGGGAGAGGGAGAGAGAGAAGCAGACTTTCCGCTGAGCACAGAGCCTGATTCAGGGATCCATCTCAGACCCTGAGATCAAAACCAAGAGTCAGACGCTTAACCAACTGTGCCCCCCAGGCGCCCCTGTATTGGTCTTTGAAAGCGTCTCCCTGCGCAGTGGCTTTGGCCCCACAGCAGCAATCCGGCCTGTTATAAGTGCCTGGGGAAGGGGGAGGGCAGATTCGGGGCCAGGCTTGGCGTAAATGTGCCTAGCAGTGTGTGGTTGGTGCCCCGAGGGTGGGGACAGGAGTGGCAGGAGCGAATCCACAGACACCTAAGACAGGGTCCTGGGCCTCAAGCTACTTCCAGCCTGCCTGGGAAAACCATGCAAAACCAGAAAAGCCAACTTCCCTTTTGCTCATTCAGTCATGGCACCTGGCGTGAGGCAGACACTGTCGGGCACGGGGTGGAAGACGACTGGACGTTTGGCACCTGGCAAGGTGAGGAGTCGCTGAGCGTGATGGACTCAGTGGTGACTTAGGGCGGCATCGACTGTTGGTGGTCCCCAATTCTTGTTCTCCCCCGCTTTCCTCAGTAATTAGAACGCCACTTGTAGTTGGGCACATGACTACTTGGAATAAAGACTGCATACTTCTCCTGTCCTTGCAGTTAACCGTGGTCATGTGACAAAGGGCTAGAAGAGGAAGGGGACGGTGCGACTTCTGGGAGGTGTCCTCAAAGGGAGAGAGTGTGAGCCGCTTCTTTCCCCCCTTCTTTCTGCTGACATGAATGTGTATGGAATGGCTGTAGTTCAGCAGCTATCTTGGACCATGAGGCGCCCTGGGGAACGAAAGCCATCCTTGGCAGAGTGAAGGAGAGATGAGACGTGGTCCATGCACCAGGGGATGCCACACTAGCCTTGGACAGATTATTTCCATGTCTGGAAATTGGGAGAGAAACAATCTTCCATCTGCACTGAGCCACCGTCATTCTGGGTCTTGCTATTACTCTTAGTTGAAGCCAATCTTCATATAGTCTCAGGGGCAGAGCTGCCAGAGGAGCCCAGAAGATGAGCAGAGAGTGCTGACTGAGGTAAGCACCCTGGCTTCCAGCCCCATCTTGCCCTTGACTTGCTCTGGGATGTTTGGAAAATCTCTCGCTTCTCGGGCCTTGGTCCCTCTTGAACCGAGCTATTGGACTCTGTGCTCACCAAGATAGTTTCTCCCCCTGCCATTTTATCTTCTGGATGTTTTGATGAGTCCTGGAAGCCCGGCATGCTGAGCTGAGAGAGACGTACGTGACCCCACCAGCAGTGGTGTCACTGGAGAACTTTGCTGGTGGGGAGCAGGGACAGGAACTGGTGGGGAAGGTGCTTTAGGAAGAGGAAGCTGGCGTCTCCTGGTAGGGACGCGTGGCTGAATCCATCGCGGGGCTGGGTGCTGGGGGAATGTCAGAAGACCAGCTCTGCCGCGCACACGGTCTGTGACTGTGAGCATGCTGCCTCCCCTTGCCAGCGACATGGGGACAATCCACGCTGTCCCAGGGCGGTTAAGCGGGAGCGCAGTACTGTATGTGAAGAGCTGTGTGGACCGTAGATGGGCGATGCTTGCCCTTTCCCTCAGGAGCCCGTTCAGGACGAATTCTCCCTCCGTCTTCCCTTCTGTGTCTGTGGCTCACCCCAGGGCACCCACTCCCCATCAGACTGGGGGGGGGGCTCGGGAAGCTGCGAGGGCTGGCGTTAAGGCAGAGGGGTCCTCAGGCACCTGCCCTCTCTGGCCCCTCCCCCCCCCCAGCTTTTTCTTCCTCTTACAGGTGTCAAAGTGCTGACCCCACCTCGCCTGCTTCTCTGTGAGGAAGGTTCACTTCTCATTCTATAGGTGAGGGACAAGGTCTGAGGCCCTGGGAGGAGAAGTCATGCTCTTGGGGTTGCCTGGCTTTTGGGGGCAGAGTGTGGACTGGAAAAAAGGAGTCTAAGCCTGAAGCTTTTCCCAGATTATTTGACCTGCCCAGGCCCTTTGAACCTAGGAGAAATTTGTGGAATTAGAGGAGAGAACGGAGCAGTGGGCCAGGCGGGTGCACACGCCACCTGGTGGGGGAAAGGGAGAAGGGCAGTACAGCTTTAGTCACCTTGGGGCCCATGGGTCACTTCACCCAGGCTTCGGGTGTCCCCTGGTGGGCATTATGGGGAGTGCCCAGCTGATCGCCTTTCCCACCAAAGCCAGCTTCTGGCTTCTGGATGGTTCCCCTGACACTTCCTCTCCTTCTGGCTACCGGCCTACCTGTGGGGCTTATTGGAACTGTTAGAATGTGAGCAACTTGGAGATTTTTTTTTTTTTTTTTTTTGGTTTAGGAGGTTAAAATTCAAATGCCCAAGGGGCCAGGCAGCTAAAGTAAAGCAGGAAAGTTGGCGTGGGGCGAGAAACTGGATAGTCACCCTCCGTTGGCACATAAAACATGTTGGGATAGTCTTGCCTTCACAAAAAATTAGCTTTCCCACGGTCTTTTTTGAAACATGCCAGCCTTCCATCCTCCCACTGCAGACTGAAAGAGACGCTCAGGGACAGTTTACTTTCCTTTTCTCTGTCTCATCTGTTCTCATTTTCTCATCCTTTTCTCCATTTCATCTGTATTAGAAGACGGCGCCCGTACAGTAATGGCAGCTGACACTCGGTCTCACGGTAGGGACAGTAAAAGGGCGTGGTGAGCACACCGGCAAAGTAGAGCCACTTAGAACACCTGGGGCCGAGGCAGCCCTGCCAGGGGTTTTAGCAGCCCTGCTCTGTTACCTACGGGCTGTGCTCTGCACCCCCGCTGAGGAGCCCAAGGGGCCAAAGGAGTGTGCCTACCCACAGAGCCTGTTTCTCCCTGTCCTGTCCAGTCGTCCCTGGAGCTGCTTGGGTTTCTTCCCCGGATCCCACCTCTTTGCACCTAGTCCTGGCTGAGCGATGGCTGATGTGGGGGCTGGGGAGTCTCTAGAGCCGCCCCGTCCCGTCAGGCAGCTGCTGGCCACGTGTGGCCGAGGACTCTGAATGTGGCTAGTCTGAATTGAGATGTGTCATGACTATAAAACACACATCAGATCTTCAAGACAGTAGGAGAAAAGATGAACATAAAATAAGAATAATTTTAAATACTGATTATGTGTTGAAACAATATTTTGCATATATTGGGTTAAATATACTATTCAAATTCATTCTATTTCTTTTTACTTTATGAATGTGGCTACTAGGAAACTAAAAACTGTACGTGGTTTGCACTTGTAGCTCACACTGTATTCCTGCTGGGTTGGTACAGTTGGCCCTTGGAAGAGTGGTCCTGGTATTCATGGAGGCCCCTCCAAGTGTGGGACGAAGTAAGGGATGGAGCTGGGTCAGAAGGGGAGGGGAGCTGTGGGCCTCCTTTTGCACCCTTCTGTGCTTGCCCATATGGGGCCGGACCCAGGGCAGCCTCTTCACTCAGCACCCCCCCCCCCCCCCCCCCCCGCTGCTGTAGACAAGCAAGGTCTAAACTTTCATCCAGAGTTTCCAGAACTTTCAACTTTGCGACAAATTGGAAATCTGAATTTTTACATGAAATCTGATTTTTTGGTGTTGACGGCTAATTCAAATGTTTAGAAAAAACACTCTCCTGGCCAAGATCGCACAAGCCAGGGAAAGCATATCTTTGGGCTCTGGTTCAAAGTAGGGAGACTGAGGTCAGAGAGACGAAGTTTGAATTGGTTCCCACAGCGAGGGAGCACACACCACCATGCAAGGGACTGAGGGAAGGTGATAAAAGGAGCTGTAAAATCTCCAACACCAGCATCCGTCCCCATGTACCAGACTTTGAGAGTCCAGTATCGGTGTCAGACGCCAGTGCAGTGGTGGGGACCCGAGGGACACAGAAAGCCTGAAGCCTGCTGCTCAGCCTGTGTGGACCTCGCAGGCCTGGGCCCTAAGACTGAGCCATCGGAGCGGGGAAGTTGGATTTGAGCCACTAGAAGTACTTCAGATGTCCACTGGGGGGCAGCAGAGGAGCAGGGAGAAGCAGCTCCACGCCCGCTTTGGAGCAGAGGGGGCAGGACGGCTTCTTCCTCCCCATTCCAGGAGCCAGACCCGGGAGGCCCCTGGGTTGCAGGCCACCACAAGACCACAGGGCGTTTTCGCGCAGATCAGAGGAATCTCCCAACCTCCTGGGGGATACAGCCTTGAGTGGAGCTTGGGGTGGATTTCAGTCCCCATCCACCTGTGCCTTACACACCTGAACCCAGGGGCCAATGCTGTGGTGGTGGGAAGCTGGGGGCACCCAGGAGCTGAGTGGGGCAGTCCTATTCCTGCAGGGGTGTGTCGCCGGCTACAGGGTGCTGGAAGTTTGAGTTCCGGGAGAGAGGTGGCAGGGGCTCCCCTAGAGGGCGCCATCGTGCCAGGTACCGGTCCGCCCGCTCCCATCTTTCCAGCAGGTGGCAGGCTCCCCGCTCCAAGGGTGGGAGGACTATGCTGAGGAAGGGCCGGCAGGTGAAGCTGGGGACGGGACCCGGGAGGATGTGCACAGCAGGTGTCAGAGGGGGGTTCTTGGCTCTGGAAGAAGGGACACCTGCGTCATGAGAACACAGCTGGCACTGCGGGTCAGCAGCACAGAGGCCCCGTACTCTGTTGTTGTGGAGGCTCTGAGAGGGAAGTCACTGAGGGTCTCGGCACAGCCAGGGCTAGAACTCGGGTGTCCATGCCCCGTCAGTGCTCCCGTTTCCACAGCACTCCGGGTTGATTCTGATCATGTCACACCCTGGCTAAACCCCTTCCTGGGAGAAAACCAAGCCCCTGAGCTTGGCACTCAAGGCCCTGTCTGACCTGGCTGAAGACCACCTCTGCAGCCACACCCCCCACTCTTCCCCCTGGACCCCACCCCACCCCCGCTCGCCGCTGAGCTCCTTGCAGGTCCCTGGAAGAAGCCACCTGGCACCTCCCGGTCTTAGTGGACCCTCTCCCCCTGCCCGCAGTGTGTGTCTCCTGTCTGGCCCGTCGGTCAGTCCTCCCCGGCCCCCCACTCTCCCCAAGGCTGGGCTCCCTCACTGCCCTGTACTGCCCTGCAGGCCCCTTTCCACTGGGTCGCAGCTTCCCCAACAGACGGTGACGTTGGGGAAGGCCAAGTCTGCCTGGAACGCATCGTGTAGCCCCGTGCCTGGCGCAGAGCAAGTGGTTGGAATATCTGTTGTTTAGATGAAAGGGAGGCCTGCCCACATCCCTGGTCCTGCCAGCTGCAGCCTCGCTGGCCCAGAGGGAAAACGGGGCGGGGGGAGGGGGGAGAGGGCAGGCGTGTGTGTGTGTGCGCCCGTGTGTGAGCACGCACGTCTGTGGTGAGCCCTGGGACAGAGGGCCTCGGGCAGCAGCGATAAGGACTACTTATGGGGGCGGTTGTCCGGGCACAGGCGCAGACAGGCGCAGACAGACCGGGTCAACCTGGAAAGACAGCGCTCTGTGCACAGCGGGGGATTTCCTTTTCAGACAACGTTTTCACTGAAGTGTACCATACATGCCAGATACTCACGTCCTAAGTCTGCAGCTGGATGAGTTTCCACAGACTGAACCCGGCAAGGGACCAGCACCCTGGTCAGGAAGGAGCAGGGCCAGCCGCCAAAGCCCCCGGCGGGAGCTTTTTAGTCCCTGTTGCTTGACTCTGAAGCCAAGAGAGGGAGGAGGAGAGGGGCATGGAGAGGAGGGAGTCTGGGGCCTTCAGACCTCCGCCTGTCGCCCCTGCCAGGTCTGGGCCTCCCTGCTGTGGCCCGAGGAGCTTTACGGCTTTTTGGGCCCTCGCCCTGGTGCCTCTGCCACCATTGCGTCGTTGTCTCTCCTCCCCTAGCCCCCCACCGCCAGGCGCTTGCAGGGCCCCCGCCTTGGGCAGCCGGCCCACGGCCTACTCTTCCCTGCCCGCCTCAGCGGCCAGAAGCTGCCTGTGGTCCTGTGTGCAAATCAGCCACTGGCCAATTTTGCTTTTCTTCCTCATGTCTGGGGGGGGTGTGGAGCTGCTGTGAGAGGGCCTGGCTTCTGGGGTGACATCTCCCAGCGCCCTGGCCGGGCTGATCATAGCTGCAAAATAGGGACAGAGCAGTGAGAAAATGGAGCTCACCCCGATGTCTTGGAGCTGCGAACACTGGGGGGGGGTGAGGGTGTGTGTGTGTGCAGACACCTGCACCCCGAGACCCAGCTCTCTCGGGGCACAGCTGGCATGGCTGTGTGGGACAATTACCAACCCCTAGTGAGGCTGGGCAAGTCTGTGGGACCGGCCACGCGCAGGGCACGGTTCCGTTCGGCCGTGTAGACATCACGAAGGCCGCGTGACGCCGTGCGTCTGTGACGGGGCTCCGTGTGACTGGCCGTGCCGGGGCGCGGGGTGTAGATGACCGAGTGGTCGCTCGTGCAGGGCTGCGTGTGTGTGCCGGACAGCCTGCGCGTATGGACAGACGTCCGTGGGTTAGGGGACGGTGTGGTAGACTTGAAGCTCCGGCTGTGTTTGCTCACGGCAATCAGGAGGTTACCGGTTCCTGGGGGGGGATCCAGTATTGGTGAGGAGAGGTCAGTCTGAAGAAGGAGAAGGCACCAGGGGGCTCGGGATGGGCTGGGCCTTCCCGCTAGGGTCTTGCCCCCACTCTTAGCCCCCAGCTCTGGGGATCAGACGCCCTGCCTGCTGCCTGCAGAAATGGGCGAGGTGGAACCCAGGCTGGGGCCCAGGTGCTGAGGCGGCAGGCCCAGGAGGAGGGGGTGGGGCCAGCAACGTGCCGGGGCGGCAGCCAGGAGCCCAGGGCACCCTGCCCTGTGCTGAGCTGGCAGCTGGCGCTGGGAGCGGGCGGGGCCCCGCCCGAGCAGGCCGGGGCAGGCCGGGCAGGGTCTGTGCCAGGCCAGGGAGAGGAGAGAGCTAATGGGGCAAGCCCGGGCCTTGTTTTGCCAAGACAGAAGGTGGAGGGCCAGTGGTCTCTGCTGGGGGAATTCCTTTTGGGATGGGGGTGCTGTGTGTGCACACGTGCACTCCTATTGTGTGTGTGTCTGATTTGCGTGTGTCTTTGCAGTCCCCTCTTGCTGGAGGCACGGATCCTCGGGGCCGTGCCTGTGGGTGACTGGCACCCAGACGTGTTTGCGTGAGGGTCTCGCTCAGACGTGCGTGTGGGAGGGCTGTGTGCCTGCACGACTGCCGTGTGTGCACCCTTGTGGCAAAGGCCTACGTGGCTTCTGCGTGTCATGTGCGTGGAGGACGTCCATGTCAGTTGCTGCAAGCTTTCTCCGAGGCCTGTGTCTGTGTTTGTACATGATTTGTTCGGGTTCTAAGTGCAGAGGGCAGAGGGACCGTGGTTGGCAGTGGTCTGTCTGGGGGGAGTGGGTGTGGGGAGTGGAGGGGTCTGGGCTTCCTGGGTTGGGGTTCGGCCAGGCGCTGGAACCAACTTATTTCCGCTGCAAACCCTCATGCCCTTCCTGCTCCCCCATCACCCGTGTGGGGCTTCGGACAGCGCGTGTGCGCTGACCTACGAACTGTTACGGTTCTGTGTACCCATGCCGCTGGTTCTGTATACTCGTTTGTAGCAATCGCCCTCAACCCCATGTGTGCAGCGCGACACAGACTCCTGTGTGTCTGTGGGCCACACCCCCACAAAGCAGTAGGCGTGTGCATCCGTGTGTGTGGGGATCCACGATCACTGCGCGTGTGCGCGTGGGTCCCGAGAAGTATATGGGTCTAGCTGACAGTGTTTCTCCCCAGCCCTCTCCCTGCTGGGGACCTGGACATGCATTCTGTTACCTGGTCCAAAGCCCACATGTTCTGACACTAGGCTTCCTTCTGTTCCCCTTCTGGTCCCCACCCTACTCCTTCCCACAGCCAGCAGGGATCCTCCCCTGGGACAGGAAATCCTGGGTGAAGTTGAGAACTGGGCCTTTCTGCGGAGTCCGTGGTTTTCCCCATGTTTGCTCTGGTACCGAGGGGCCAAGGGGAGGCTGCCGCCGGCTAGGGGGGTGGGGGAGCAGCCACGGCCAGGGGCGAGAGCATATGTTCTGAAGCCAGACAGACCCGGGGTCAAATTCAGAGTCTGACAAACTACACGTGTGTGACCCTCTATGCCTCGGTTTCTCCTCTGCTGATTTTTGGAGCTGCTATGAGAAAGCAGTGGACGAGATGAACGTCAGGCTCCTAGCATAGGGCTCGGCCCCCAGTCGTCTTTGGACGTGGGTCCTTTTCTGTTCAAGGGTGGCGTTAAGATCACCGGGAGATCTTGCGTGTAGGGTCCAGGAGTGGAGGGGTGCCTTGAGCCTGATGCCCAGGGTGGCATCTGGTCTCTGACCTTTGGGGGCCCTGCAGTGTGGAGATGGGCAGAGCCTGAGCCTGAGAACTCTCCAAACGCAGCCCCTGACACCCTAGTCTGCGCTCAGGCCTCAAATCCATCTCAGAAAGAGGCATGGAGGTGGTGTCCAGGATGTGTTTGGAGGGCACGGGGCGGGGGGGGGGGAGTGCAGAGATGATCTTGAAGTGTTGGTCACGGAGTGACACCCTAAATGGACCAACATGCACACTCCGAGAGATGACCAGACTGCATCAGCTGGACTGGCAGAGATCCAGACACTTCCAGAAGGATAGGCACAGCTTTCCGTTTCAGGGGGACAGAAGTCCCCACCACCCCAAGGACAGACACTCGGATCCCCCAGACACTCGGACAGACACTCGGATGCCCCCTAGATGCCCCCTAGAGAGTCCCCTGCCTCCTGCCCACGCCCCGCCCGCCCTGCTCTCCCTGCTGAGTCAGGCTGTCCCAGCTTAGCGGGCTGGTCTTGGCTGGAAGCGACTGGGCATTCGTCCAGCTCCAGGGGTGGTGGTGGGGGGAGGGTGAGTCACCGAGAGGGGACCAGCGGGAGCCGCCCTGGGCCCGTGGGCCGCCGTGGGAGCGCTGGGGCCCAGCCAATCGGCGGCTGCCACCCGGCCTGTCGCTCTGGCCCCGCCCCTGCCGCGGGCCACGGGCAGCCGGGCTTCCCAGTTCCCAGTTCCCAGTTCCCAGGGCCCTTTGCAGCCCAACGGACCCCTGACCCAGCACCCAGCCAGATCCTGTGGTCAGTGCTTCCGGAGGGAGGCTGTGGGAGACGGAGCACCGGGCTCTTGGAGAAGAGAGCTCCTAGCCAGAGTCAGCTCCTCTCCCAGGGTCCCCTTGCTGTCCCATTGGCTGCTCAGGGGCAGGGGTGGCCCCGCAGGAGATAGAGGGGATTGCCCCCTTCTTGCTGTCCTCTGAGCCCTTCCCAGGTTGTCCCTGCAGGGCACTGAGCCTCTCTGGGAGGGGGACAGACTGCCCTCGTTTCCCAGGCTAAGGGCCTATGCTGGCTGGACATGGGCATGTCCTTTAACAGTCTCCATGGCCAAAGTTCCTGGTCCTCAGTCAGCCACACCGCTGTGTTCAGAAACCATAGGCACTGTTCCCTGGAGGCTCATTGTTCCGAAGGCTCTGGTGACCCCAACCACTGACCCTGGCCTGGCCGGGGCCTGGGTCTTGACACCGGTACACATGCAGACCTACAGGGACCCACCTGCACAGGTGTGAGACCGTGCAGCCTCATGGACACATACAGACAGGTGTGCAGACGTTATGCCCAGATCTTCACATACTTATGAGAACACACACACACACACACACACACACACACACACACACACACACACACAGACATTTTCAGTGTGAGAGGCAAGTGTCCCAGCTCTATCCCTTACTAGTTATCTGACTTTGGGTAGGTTATCAAATCTGTCTCCCTATCTGTAAAACAGAGATAGCTAGAATAACTTCCTTAAGGGTCGTGGGGAGAATTAAAGGCAGTAACAGCTGGAAAGTGCCGGTACACTGTAGTGATTCCATAAACGTTAGCTATGATGATCGCCCAGACCCACGTGGATATGTCCACACGAACACTCATGGACACATACCAAGGCACACAGACACGCCAAACCTCAGCCAGCCATACACATACAAGGACCAGGTGTGCTTGGACGAAGATACACAGATACAAACAGCACCCCCAAGGAAAATAGCAACCCCCACAACAACCATAAAAGCAAGTTTTACTGCTCTGGGTGTGATGGGAACAGCCAGCCCAGCTGGGTGGGGGGCGGAGGCCTCCGCGTCGGGCGGCGCCCGCTCTGCTCCAGCTCCCACTCAGCCCCAGGGAGAGGACGCCTGCATTCTTCCAACACTCCCCTCTCTGTCCCCCTAGAGCAGTCACCCCATCCTTTCTCCACTGTCGCCTGAAATCCAACCCCACCTTTTCCTAGCAGACTGAGTCCCGGGGTGGGGCCTCTAAGGATTTGGGCTCTCTGGGGTTGGTGGTCAGGCACCATGGCCTGGCTTTCTGGGGAGGGCTTGGGGGTCGTCAGGGCTGGCGTTGTCCCCTACCACTTCTCTGGGCTGGCGGATTCTGGAGGGTAGTGGTTGTGGGGATTTGGTTGCTGGGCCCTGGAAGCAGCCAGTGGGGGACCACAGGTGGCCGGGGATATGCCTCTGGGCTCAGATTCCCCCTTGGCCCTGGACAGGATTCAGACAGCTTCCCTCTACTTTTTGTTTTATTTTTATTGTGGTAAGAACTCTTACCATGAGATCTACCCTCTTGAATTTTACATGTCCTGCATAGTGTCGCTAACTACAGGCCGAGTGGTGGGCGGCAGCTATCTAGAACTTACTGGCACAACTGAGCCAGCCTCTCCTTTGCCTTGTGCTCCCCAACCCTAGCTCTTTTCTGACCCCCAACCCTCCCCAGGGATGGGGACATTGGAAAATGGGTCTTTAGTCTCAGGAAAAGCTGGAAGGAACCCCTGCCCCCAGCTTGGGAGCGAGAGCCCTTTTCTGTGGCACGATGGCCACACCAGCCTGGTTTTCCACTTCGTGCTTTGCCATTGCCCTGGCGTCCTCTCTCCTCCTGAACACATTAGGATACTGGATAATTCCAATACCACAGGCTGTCAGGAAGCTGGAAGGACCCGCAAAGGTACATAAAGTCAAAACCAGAGATGGAAGATCCCATGTCAGAGTTCGCACAGTGATTCTGTAAGAGGCAGCAGTGGGACCCAGGCTCCTGCCTCCTCCAGAAGAGCCCCATTTCTCAGTGCTCCCATCTCCCCTGCCCCTCCTGTCCATTTTCACAGGGAGCAGGTCTGAGCCGCCCCTGCCCCGGTCCTAGGAGCTGGGTCAGGAGACTAGAGCAACGAGAGGACTCAGGCCCTGTGCTCTGGAGCTCCAGCCCGCTGGGGGACGAAGGCGTCTGATCCAGGGAGCAGAGGCACGAGCCACAGACGGGGCTTGAACACCACACCAGGCTGGAGGGGTCTCACAGCTTCTGGGAGGTTTATCAAGCAGTTGCCTGGAGGAGGGTTTTGAGGGAAGGGAGGGACAGGGACGTGTCCAGGGGGGTGGTCTTGAGGGAAGATGAATGAGGCTTGATCTAGCCACTTTAAGGAGGAAAGGTACTGCTTCCACCCCGGGGACTAGATTCGGGGGGGGGGGGCTGTTGGCTATGAGCGACCAGGTAACTCTTTGCTTCACATGTTTGGCATGACTAAAGTGGCCAAAGAAAGGTCTGAATGTCTTACCCAGGCCTGGACCTGGGTGTAATGCCCTAGAGTCCCCTTCAGGGCGGGGACACTGGCCACTTTCAGGGATTGGTCTCCCGGGGGGAGAGCTGGGGGCAAGCAGACGACGCCACCATCGCCTTGCCAACCTCCTCTCTCCTGCTCCAGAAAGAGCCAAGCCAAGCTTCTCAGAGGCCAGCTGGCCCTTGAGTGTGGCCCGGCCCTGCCAGTGGGTCCTCAGAGGACTGAGAAAGCCTCTCAGACACCCAGGTGTTCAACAGACCCCTGCCTTTCCTGCTCTCAGATTTCCTGCCCCCTTCTGCCCCCAGGGGCCTGGATGAGCCAGAAGGGTGGGGCTCTCAGTTGGCAAGACCCTGTTTTGCTGGCTGGGAGCTTTTCAGGGTGCTAATTAAGAGGAGCCACCCAGAGAGAATGAGTTCACTTGTTCGCACACACACCCTTCTGCCCTGCCCTCTCTTCTGCCCCCATTCACACGCCCAGCCACGGCCGGCCGGGGCGGGGGGCCCGGGGAGCCCAGGGCGAAAGCCTGGGTTGTGAGTAGAGGCAGATGTCAACAAGGAAACCGCAGGCTCAGAGCATTTTTGACATTTTTTTTTGAGAGTCAAATGTTGCAGTCACTGCATTTCTCCGAGGTTCCCCTCCCGGCTGAACTGGACGGGAAGGGATCTAGGTGTCTCCCAGAAACGCTGAAATACCCCCATTGGGGGGGGGGTTCCGGATCCTCCCCTGGCTGGACCTCAATCCAGCCAGCTGCCGCCCCTCCGGAGTGGCTTCATCCCCTGTGGGCTGAGGTCTCTGCCAGAGAGACCTTGGCGGGTCTGCCTTTCCTACAGGCCCTGTGGGGTGTGCCCCACTTCTTGACAAGTCTCTATGTTCCCTAAATTCGTCCAGCAGTAAAACCACGATCCCTTCTGTGGCCGGGCTGCAGGATGAGGGTGTGGTGCCGAGGGGGGTACCACTGCAGATCCAGTGGTATCTGGGGGGACCGGTGTTGCAGACAGCGGCTGAGCTCCCAGATATTTCTGCTTCGGGCTCCCAATATTTCTGCTACACCCTCGTGGAGCCGTTGGTCTTGGCTAATTGGGGGCGGGATGCGAGTTTCCAGATTCTATGAGGGTCTTGGTGGGGGGACGACCCTCAGACCCCTCGGGGCCGCGGAGCAGCAGGGCGCGGGGCAGGCAGCGAAGCTAGGCGGCTGCGCCCCACGTGGAGCCGGCAGGGGAGGGGCGGGCGCTCGCTGTCCTCCTCCCCCTCTGTTCTGGGAACGCCCTGCAGGGGTCGCCCTAAGCCAGGCTTCCTGTCGGAGGTCGGCGAGCAGGCCCTCTGGAGCGGCGGGGTCCTGTCTCAACCTCCGTCCCCAGCACGGGCTCTCTTCTCCCTCTAGGGTCCTCCAGCCCTCAGGAGTCTAGAAAGGGCCAGAGGCAACATGGGGCCCAGAGGCTCTGAAGCGACGGGAGTGACAAGTGTCCAAGGCGAGACAAAGTGCATGCAGATGACATGCAAATGAGCCTGGCTAGCAGGGCCCTGGCCTGGGCCAGACGGTGCAGGGGCCCAGGCCCCTCTTCTGTATCCCAGGGGGTGGAGAGAAGTTGCCGGCCTGCTTTCGACCCGTCTGTGGGTGTTAGGATCCCATCTTTGCTGCCTGCACCTCCAAGGGACTAACTCTGCCGGGCACGCGCTTTAGAGGCTGCCCTCAATTGCCGCAATAACCCGCTGCCGGGCCCACCACCCTCATTTACGCACGGCCCCCGTGGGGTTGGAATAGTGTTTCCCAGTCTCTCCCTTTTTCCTCACAAATCACCAGCTATCGCCGGCTTGAAAAGAATGTGATGGGACCCCAGCCCCACCCTCTGGAGAGCTGGGTCCTCCTGGGAGGTCCCTGAGAAGGGGGGTTCTGGTTTGCAGTTTGCTGCGCAAGGACTCCTGGGAGTCAAGCCTGGGCGAGGACTCTGAAGAAGTCATCTGAGCGTTCGCCTGTCTCTCTGGGGTAGCCTCTTCCTGCCCGATCCAGGCCGACGCCCCTGTCCCACGGCTCCTGGACCCTGACCTTTCCTCACTGTCGGTGGTCTGACTTCAGGCACCCATCCTGTAGCACCAGCACCTCATCCTGATGGGGCCTGGCTTTCTAAGAACTGTCAAAGGGGGTTTTGATACAGTTTCTCTACTTCCCTCTTGCAAAAGGCCTTCGTGGGGCCTGGGGAGCTTGGGGTGACACTGGTTGCTTTCCTGGAGTAGAGTCCCAGAGGGTGGGCTGAGTGGTCCTGCTGCTCTGCTCCCTGGGTTTCCCACACACCTTCTGCCGGCACTTGGCTGGGCCTGGAGAAGCTGGGAGGGGGCTGGGGTGAGGCCAGATGAGGTGTGCCTGACCCCCCTCCCCCCACACCAAGTGCTCGGCCTCAGCCCGGCCTCAGCAAGGAACCCGTGCCAGGCTCCTTTGGCACCCCTAATCCCCATTCCTCCCCCCACGCTCTCCCCCATTCACCCTTCCTTGCTGTCCCTCCTCCTCCCACTTCCTCTGCAGCCCCAATGGGCCTCCTCTCTCCTGAATCTTTGCCAGGCAGCCCCTCCTGGCCTGCCCCTCTGGGCACTGTGGCTGGTTACTCGGGAGCCCCGCTGAGATTCTCTTCCCCACAAGCCCAGGGGCTCAGGGGCTCCTCCCTGTTGCTGGGAATGAGGCAGCTAGAGGAATGAAGCCCTGGCACATTCCAGAGGTTGAAGGTGCTCAGTGGCTTAGCGCCTGGGCTCCCTGGGGTTTGAGACCCCTCACCCGGTAGGGGTCAAGAGGCAGGTGGCCCAGGCCTCCTTGGGGATAGTGATGATGGTGCAGGGAGAGAGGTACTCTGGGGGCTCTGCACCAGGCCCCAATTTTTACCATCTCTGTTCCCACTCTCTGCCACCCTGCATGCAGCCATGCACCCACCCTCCCCAGCCAGGTGTCACAGAGGCCAGAGTCCCCCTTCCCATCCCTTCTTTCCTCCACTCAACAATCTCTCCCCTTGCTTCTTGAGTTCCCTCCACGCTCCCATCCTCTGCAAGTCTTTGCCAACAGCCCCAGCCCACCATCCCCCCTAGTTGTTCCATCTAGTCTGAGCATGTTTCTGTCTGTCTTCGGAAGAGGAAGAACAGAGGTGTCCATTCTGGCTGAGAACAGACAGGAAGATGCAGGCATAGACCTAAGAAAGGGGCCAGACTTTACAGACAGACTTGGGTTCAAATCCTGACTCTTGTCACCACTGGTTGTGTGATCTAGGACAAATTATTTAACCTGACAGAGCCTCAGTTTCCCCATCTATAAAATGGGCTTAATTAGAGGTACCGTATGTAAAGTATCTGTCATGTAGTGCTTGTGCATTAGGTGATGATTATTGTTTTTATTTTTAAGATTTTTTATTTAGTTATTTGACAGAGAGAGACAGCCAGCGAGAGAGGGAACACAGCAGGGCAAGTGGGAGAGGAAGAAGCAGGCTCCCAGCAGAGCAGGGAGCCCGACATGGGGCTCGATCCCAGGACCCTGGGATCGCGCCCTGAGCTGAAGGCAGACGCTTAACGACTGAGCTACCCAGGCGCCCCATGGTGATGATTATTGTTATTACATATAACGCTATTAACAACTGAGACAACTTCCTGGAAGAGAGGTCTTCTCTGGAGCTCCTAAACGAAAGGAAGGAACCCTCTAGACATCCAGCCTCTGCATCCAAGTGGCCCTTCTCTCTGAGATATCTTCCCCACCCAGTCCTCTATCGTGGTTTTGCCTTCTTAGGAGATGCAGGGTGGGTGGGGTGCCTGCCTCCCGAGAAGGGGTTGGTTGTGGGTTCTGAAGTTGGTCCCCCCACTCCAGCCCCCAGTTCCCCTCTGGCTGCCCCTGGGTAAGTCCTGCCTGGGCCGGTAGGCAAAGTGCTCTCGTAGTAGGGAGAGGGGCTTAAGCTTTCTGTCCAATGGCTGAGAGCTGCCCCAGGCGCCCCCAGAGGGGCTCGGGAGAGCAGGGAGAGCAGGGGGGGAGTGGGGGAGAGCAGGGAGTGGGAGGTGGGGGCGAGGTGTGGGTCCTGCGCCACCAAGAGCCACTCCCTCCCCCACCTCCAGGAGCATTCCCAGGCAGGGGTGGGGGTGCAGGGTGAGGACAGCTGGCACTGGTTTCCTTCCTGAGTTTCGATCAGTGGGGCGGGTTTAAGGCTGGGCTCTGTTGAGCTAGCAGCTTTTCTCTAGGAAACTCAAAAGCTTTGAAGGGAGAAAAACATCAAGGCTGTTTTCCCATCAGGTCAGGGGCACTGTCCCCTCAGCCTGGGGAATTTCTGTCTCCGGTAGCCCCCTCCCCGAAAGACGTGTGCCAGGGTGGGGCTGGGGAGAACGGACATTCACGCACAATCTTCCTGTACGCACGTGCCCTTACACATTCTCAACACACAACCCCGTACACATTCACACCTTGTCCCCCGCCTCCCCCCGCACCCGGCCCCTTACACACTGATGTGCACACTCACTACGATCCACGTTCACAGAGCTCCGCATCCGCACGCCCACCCTGACACGTGCGTAACTAGCTCACACGTGCATATGTGAGCTGCGCTTCCACGGCCCCTACCTGACTTGTGCACACACATCTACACGCCTGCATGGCCATCTGACCTCTGCACATTCCCGCTCATGCCCCCACATGCAGTTAGAAGCTCCCCACGATACAGTCCCCGCTCCCCACGCACATGTCCCTGCTCTCTCTCTCTTGCCCCACTCACTCAGATGAGAGTGAGGGCAGGAGGAGTCCCAGGAAGGTCAGCCTTCAATAGGCCAGGCCTGGCTGGCGAGTGGGGACGGAGAAGATAGTCATAATAAGAGCTAATAGTTGGTACACTCTGCCCTGTGCTGAGTGCTGTTTTGGGCACCGCGTGTATCATCTTGTTGGACATACATGGCAACTCTATGAAATAGGAATTCCCTTATTAGAGTCGTGAACATGGAGGCACAGAGAGGTTAGGTCACTTGCCTGAGGCCACAGAGCTAGTCAGTAGTGGAGACAGAATCTGAACCCAGGCAGTCTGACTCATGCTCTTAACCACCACCTGTAGGGCCTCTCTTCCTGATCCTCCACCCAAGGCACCCCTAGGACCCCAAGAGCTAGCTTCCAGGGAGTCCATGTATGGTGATTTTTCCCAGGTTGGCCCAGGGCCAGCTGGGACTACACAACGTCCAGAAAAATGCCCAGGAATCACTGGTGGTTTACGTTCTCATCTGGCGGCCTGTTTGAGGGCTCTCGCCTTTATAACCCATCAGGCAGCAGGGAAGTGGTGCCAGGGGAGGTAATTCAGGGCGGTCCTGATCACCCCCTACTCCTGTTTCAGGAATTCCCACAGGGCGGCTCCAGGCCCTGTTCCGCTTGCGAGAGCCCTGGCCGCCTGCAGGGGGAGTCAAGAGCAGGAGAAGCCAGGCTCCTGCTCCAGCTCCCGCTCCAGCTCCTGCTTGGAAGGGAATGCCAGGAATGGGTCTGTGCCCCGGAAAATCCTGGAAAGTTGTCTGGGACCAGGACTGGATTAGATTGCCCTGCCCAGTGACGTGCCAGCTGGCCCCCATGGAAGACGGTGCGCGCATGCCTGGTCGTGCACATGCATATGTGTGTCCAGATGTGTCCTCTGGGAAAGGAAGCAGACAGCGGACTTGGTGAAAAGCCCTGGGAATCCATGCAGGGGAACACGCTGAACCATTTACAATAATCCGATCTACACTTATTGATACTGACAAGGTGAAACTGGCTGTAAGTCCATATGTGTAATCCGATCCCCACTTCTGGGAAATACGTATTTGCACACGTCAGTGGTACTTACGCTAGAGAAACACCCAGCGCTGTACTGGAAACGCGAACATACACGTATTCATATATATGTAATTATAAAACACAAACTCCATAAGGGCATGGATTTTTATCTGTTTCCTTGGCTACTTTATCCCTAGTGCTGGAACAATACCTGGCCCAATAAATATGGGTTGAATGGATAATGAAAGACCTTTATATGTGGAAAAGTCTAGAAAGTTACACACCCACCTGTTGATAGTGACTGCTTCTAGGTTTTTGGAAGAGTTTTATTGTTCCTAATTTTATTTTATTATCTGTTGTTTAAAATATTTCAACATGAATTTGTATTATTTGTATAAAGAAAAGGAAGTCCCATAAGCCTGAGAATCTTCTTCCTCCGTATCTTTCAATCATCAGGCTAGACTTGAAGAAGCCAGGCAGTAGGTGGGATCTGTGTTTTCTTCCCCCTCCACTTCCCCACCCAACATCTTCCTGCTGGTCTTCTGCTCTCCCTGCCCCCTCCCTGCCCACAAGCTTGTGCTGGCACAGCTCCCGGGGCTCTTACGTCACCTTTGAAATAATGGCTGGGCTAACTTCGGGAGCCAGGAGAGGGCCCTGGGGAGCGCGGGCACCCTCCCCACCTGCCAGGCCAGGTCAGCAAGCAGGTGCCTCGGAGGCCAAGAGAAACTGGGCTCATGTTGCAGCAGGAAGGAGTGAGGTGGGATCTAAGAGCTTCTGGAGAGCGCTAGGTGTCTGGGCAGGTCAGGGAGGTCACAGAGCCCATCTTTTTTCCTGGAGGGCAGCAGGTGCACTCCATTCTTAGCTGGACGGTTACTCATTGCATCTGAAGCACCTAGTAGTGCTTGGTGCTGAGAAGTGCCTGGTACGTGTTATGGACTCATGATAGCCTTCATGAGCTTGCCGGGATGGCGGGAGTGGATGGGTGAGTTGGGGGGGTTTGGGGTCCTCTTCCACTGGTCTCTAGCCTAGTCTCATGGCTCTCTATAATGCAGGACGAAAGGAGTCCTGGCTTAGTGGGTTCTAGTCCTATCCTTGCTGTGTGCCCTGGAGAGGTTGCTTTCCCTCCCCGGGCCTGTCTCTTGTGCTGTTAAACAAGGGTGTTGAGACCTCTTAGGTCTCTCTGCTCTGACATTCTACACCAACTGGCAGGTGTTGTGTGGGGTATTTTTGCTGTTGGGTCACTCTCCAGTTGTGCTTTATTGTGGTCTTGACTAGAGTTTACAGTCCCCAAGGGCAGGCACACAGTCTGACCCGGTCTGTGTGGCTCACGGCAGGTCCGCCATCAGGCCCTCCTTCCCGGTCTGCACGCGGGGTGCTGCTGCCTGCTCTCCCCAGCTCCTCCAACCTTATCCCCCTGGATCCCACCGGGGGTTCCTGTCCTTGTCACTGTCATGACCCAGTGGCTCCACGGAGGAGGGGGCCGTGGTTCTTTCGGGAGCTATAGGGCAGAGCATGCATGAGCGGGTTTAGGGATTAGACTAGGTATTAGGAGAATTTCCTAACCCTTAGGATAGGCTGGGAGAGCTTCTTGCTCTTTCCTTCCCTCTTCTCAAACCTGCTTTCATTATCTCTCTCTTCTGGAAAAGCTTCCCAGAGGAATGCTCTATTTTCCCCTCCCCCGTCCTGACAGCTAACGCTTTCCTGGTTCTGTCTTATTTCTTGGGTTTGTGGTGTGTTCCGGGGTGGTACCACTTCTTCTATCAGAGGGTTTCTTAGACTTTTTTGGACAGTGATCCCTAGGAAGAAATGAATTTTATTTTTTTTAAAGATTTTATTTTTAAGTAATCTCTACCCCCAACGTGGGGCTCGAACTTACAACCCCAAGATCAAGAGTCGCATGTTCCACCAACCGAGCCTGCCAGGAGCCCCAGAAATTCATTTTCTATCACAGTTCTGTACACACTTACACAGGAACACACATATGGAACAGAATTTCATGGTGCCGTGATAGCTTCACTCCCTGTAATGCACGCTGATAACGCTGGTTGAAACCCATTCAGCTGGGGCGCCTGGGTGTCTCAGTCGGTTAAGCATCTGCCTTTGGCTCAGGGCACGATCCCGGGGTCCTGGGATCGAGCCCTGGGGTCGGGTTCCCTGTTCAGCGGGAAGTCTGCTTCTCCCTCTCTCTCTGCCCCTCCTCCAGCCTGTGCTCTCTCTCTCTCTCACTCGCTAACTCTGTCTCTCAAATAAATAAATGAATTAAAAAATATATATATATATAAAGAAATCCATTCAGTTGATTTCACAACTTGCTGCTGGGTTGTAACAGAAAAAACTGAAGGTCCTTGGGGATGGGGGCAGAAGAGTCAACCACCAGCCCCTGGCCCTCGGCCCCCAGCCCAGCTCTTCAGATGGCCCGCGGAGGGATGCTGGTGAGGGCGGATGAGGGTCGGGGAGCTCGTCCAGGTGACCCCTTACCCCACCTCCCAGTCTGGGAGCTCCTGTGGGGTCTTACTTACTTTCCCACTTTCCCAGTGTTGCAGGAATCCTGGGAACTTTCCCCTAGAAGTTGCCCCATGGGCCTTTCGCCCTCAGGGGTGTTGGGAGGCTGTCCTTAGCAACAGGTCTCACAAATATTTGCCCTGTCAGGAGCAGTTGCAAGCAACAGGGCACCCAACTGGCTGAACCTGATTGGGTCAGAGTGGCCGTGCTGCGTGCTGGGCCCTGGCTCAGCAAGTCTAGACTCTCAGCTCGGCGTTTCTGGTCTGATCACTTCCCTCTTCCCTCAGCCCAGCCCCACTTCCCTCTCCCAGGCACCCTTGGTTTGCTCCCGGACCTGTGTTCTTGGCTGCCACAGTCTGGGAGAGTCTCTTTCCACAGAGAGGCCTCCGCCTTCTTCCCCCCCAAGCTGGTGGTGGTGCCAGGCTGTGCAGATGCAGAGGGGCGAACCGCGTCCGTCTGGTCCCCACGGTCACTGGTAGCACCCTGGCAGCTTGAAATCAGCTGTGGTGGGAGTATTCACACCCCAGAAAATGGCCAACGCTACAAAACAGAGCTGCGTCCTCTCTGTTGTTCTGCGGCAGGGCCCGGCTGCCCGGCCCCGAGCCCAGCGAGTTTGCTCCTGGCTTCTGGCTCTCTGCTGGATGAGGAAACACGCAGCACACATAGTGCACCAAGGAGTCCCGGGGGAGGCCGCGGGTTCTCATCCTGACTCGGCCTCTCCCTGTCTTTGAGATCTCGGGTACTCGCTTTCGTTTCTGTGCCTGTAACATGAGCGCCAATAATACCCACTTCTCAGATTGCGATGAGAAGATGAAGGATCTGGAAAGGCTGGGCATGGGCACAGTGATGGCACCTGGGGGGTCCTCAGTAGATGTTTTAAAAATGCTTCATAAAACACACTCACTGTTTTTCACGTAAAAGCGTTATTATCCCAAATTTGGAGTTTGGCTTTGTCCTGTAACGCCTCTCAACCCGGACCTTGGACACACACATTTACATTCGGAACTCCCAGGCAGAGCTCTGCAAATCCCTGCTCTCCAAGGCCTCTGTGTCGGGATTGCGATCCCTGTGGGTTTTAGGGGCTCATTACCTGGGCTTGGAGGGGCTGCGGATGCAGCAGCTCGGCCCACCCCTTTCTCGTGGCGATAAGCCCATTCTCCCCATTCTCTGGCTCAGTGTCTCCTTCCTCTGTTGCCGGTGCAGTGAGGAGGACAGGGGCTACCTGTCCCAGCCCAGCGGGCGGGAGGGTTCCCTGGGCAGAGAACGCTGGCATGCGCTCTGCTTGGCCTGGGGCAGCGCGAGGGGCTGCCCCTTTCCTCTCCTCCTTCTTTCCTGACCCCCAGGCCAGGAGAGATGTGGTTACAGAAATTGGCCACACTGGAAAGGTGCTGCTCCCTGCTTGTCTTCACTGGCTTTGGGGCAGCTTCGAGCCCTCCAGCTTTGATGCAGGAAGCAGTGCCAGGTTGACCCGTGTTTCCAAGAGGGTGCTGTGTAGACCCCTGGCACATGGACAGACGTTTGACATTTTAACAGCTATGTCTTATTTGACATGTATGAATTAGAAAAATTAGAACTAGCACACCAAAGTCATGATTCCAAGGACATTACTGCTTAGGGGCAGGATGAGAAAAAAGTAATTGATTTAAGAAAAAGTAAATAGATTTATAGAAAACTATTAATGGGGCGCCTGGGTGGCTCAGTTTGTTAAGCACCCGACTCTTGATTTCAGCTCAGATCATGATCTCAGGTCGTGAGATCTGTGTTGGGTTCTGGGCTGAGCGCCGGATCTGCTAGTCCTTCTCCCTTTGCTCCTCCCCTCATTTGCACACTCCCTCTCAAGTAAATAAATAAAAAGGTAACATCTTAAAAAAAAATAAAGAAAACTATTAAGCCCATGATGATACCCGTGGGACGATGATGTGCTGTACGATGGTGAGGGTTGAACGGGCGAATGACTGATGGCCGGGATGCTCTGGGTTAAACTTTGGCATGTATTTCTCAGCTGTGAAGGCCTAGCTGAGGGAAGATTCTATGACTAGAGCAGGGAAGGTCATGGGCTGTCCGTGGTGGGGGTGGGAAGGCTGGCTGAAGGCAGGTGAGGGACGCTTTTGTGTCTGGCTCCCCTCAAACAACAGGACAGTAACCAAGCCCTTTGCTGCCCTGTGAAAACCAGGAAAACAACCAGTGTGGGCAGCACAGCCTCGCCCTGACCCCAGGAGATGATTTTCCTTCTTCCTGAGCATGCCAAGAATAAGAACACCTGCTGCCGCTTCTAGAAGATTCCCCAGGCCCCCATGGTACCCTGTACGTGGCACCTTCAACACTTTTATTGCACTTACTCGTTTTTACGTAGGTTTCCCGCTAGAGTGCAAGTTCCTCTAAGGCAGGGACTTCTATTCTTTGTTTACCCTGGGCTAGCAGGGAGGCTAGCATCTGCTAGTGCTTCATTAATGTTGATGATGGATGCAGTTTGAGGAATAGTTTCACTTTTAGATGGGCTGTGTGACCTTGGGCAAGTTGCTCTACCTCTCTGGGCTTTAGGAGGTTAAGGTGTCCTTCAACACTGATATTCCCCAGTCTCTGAGAGGAGAGCCACGTGGTGGCGAAGTACCCATTTCACAGAGTTGTTAGGATTAAATGCTTAATCTATGTAAAATTCTTAGAATGGGGCTTGGCATGCAGGCCCAATGGATTGCTTTATTGTTGGATAAAATAATTCACTGGCAATATTATCTTGGTAGTTTTGTAGGTGAGACAGAGGCTATCTGGGATTCAATGAGACATTTGATACATTTTGACATTTGATACATTTTCTGATGTTCTTGAAGAAAGAGGGGAACATGGGGTCAGGGTAAGATGGGTGCAGGGGAGGGGGAGACACAGGCTTCCAGTTACGGAATGAATGAGTCCCAGGAATGAAAGGCACAGCATAGAGAATACGGTCAATGGTATGGTCACAGTGTTGCATGGTGACAGATGGGAGCTACACTCGTGGTGAGCACAGCACATCCTATAGACTTGTCTGGTCACTAAGCTGTGCACCCGGAACTAGTGTAACATTGTGTGTCAGTTCTACTTCAATTAAAACAATTGGATGCTGAATTAAAAACAATGAGGTCTGGATAGAAGTACAGCTGGGTAGATTTCCGAAGAAGTGAGCACAGGCCCCACAGGACCTAGGCTGGGAGGATGTAAATACGCAGAGGGAGGGTTTCTAGGGGCGGTCCCCAGGATTCTGTCCTGGTTTCCTCCAGGACCACGGCACTGGGTCAAGGTTCCTCCAAAGACGAACCCCCACTATTACACCAACGCGCACGCAAACTCGCCATCGGGGGCCGTCCCTCTCAGGCCACCCCCCATTCTGCATTCTTACGTGTATCCTCCGTGGGACTCTGTAGCCCTTCAGCGTGGGGGATGGGGCCGCATCCATCTTGGATGTCCTGTATCATTCAGCTCAGTGCTCAGCCCACAGGAGTTCAGTACACACACACACACACACACACACACACACGGCCGTGTTTCTCAAACGCACGCGTGCTCCCCACCTTGAGTGGGTGGACGGGGATTTACTAATGCTTCAGAGAATAGAATTTGGAGTCACAGGGACCTCTGGAGGCTGAAAGCTGGAAGGAAACCAACGAGATGAAACTGGGGGGGGATTCATTCATTCAAAAGTTGCGTATTGAGCACCTCCTGCCTGCCAGGCACGATCTAAGTGCACAAGTGAGCAAAGGGACCAAACGTGTGCCGTCATGGGACTCACGTTCTCCCGCAGGGAGACTGACGAGCAAAGTGAGTAAAGTACCTGCTGTGTGTGTTAGAGGCGGTGCTAAATTGAAAGAAGGAAAGCAGAGAAAGAGATAAAAAGTGTCAGAGGAGGGATGGCCCCAGGGTTGCAATTTTGGTGTAAGGCGACTTTTAGCCCCGCGGGTACCTGGGGAGGAACATCCCAGGAAGAGGGAACAGCAAGCACAATGGCTCCGAGGTGGGAGTGTTCCTGGCATGTTCGAGAATAAATTAGCGGATAAGTGAGGTTAGGCCTCTCCCAGGCCCTATACTTTTCTCTCCTTGTTGTAATTGCAATGAAATACTTGTCTAATGACCCGTTCCGTGTCTCTTTCTCCACGAGACTCTGAGCTCTCTTGGTGCCGGGGCTGGGCTTTGCCCTTTGCTAAGTTCTAAACTCTTAGCGCAGGCCCCCGCACATAGTGGGTGCTCGATCATGTTTTGTTGAAAAAATAACGGATAAATGTGAGTAAATGGCATTTGGGTCAAAAAATAGACGGAGCCGACAGGATAGGCTCGGGCGAAAGAGGTTAGGGGATGATAGCTGTGGCCAGGCTGCACTGAGGGTGAGGCAGGGAGGGAAGGGGCTGCCGGGCAGCTATGAGAAGCCGTGCCAGCCTAGCGCTTTCTCGAAGGTGGGCCCAGGTGGCCAGGGGCTGCTGATCCTGACGTGTGGCTGAGGACGGTTAACCGGGAGCAGGGGAGACTGAGGACAGCCATAACTCATCAGAGCCTTCGCGCTGCTGGGCTTAATGTGCAGTCATGATTCGAGCCTTTGGCACTTCGGCCCCTGCACGATTGAGATCCCTTTGTGCACCTCTGTGTACGGGGACAAATCAGTTCGCCCGTGGGGGCCTAGCATTCCAATCCCCAGACTGTTTCAGCATTCTCTCCTTCTCCGTATGATTATTTATTTATTTATGATTCATTTATTTATTTTTAATTTTTATTTATTTATTTACTAGTCCACAGAATCATCTTTATTTATTTAAAATGTCACAGAATCGTCTTATTTATTTATTTAAGCTCTCCGCCCAGCATGGGGCTCAAACTCACGACCCCGAGATCAAGAGTTGCATGCTCTACCGACTGAGCCAGCCAGGTGCTCCTGACTTATTTATTTTTTTTAACAGAAGAAAACATGTTACAGCAGCATTTGAGAACCTGGAGATTTAAGAAGTTCCCTGGGTGTGACTGTCGTGGATGAGAATTCATTTCTGTAAACAAATCCCTATTGATGCCTAGTGCATGCCAGGCCCCGAGCCGGATAGAGTGGTGGCCAAGTTATGACCAAGGGTTTAGTGGGCGGCTCCGTGGGGCAGTGGTCTGAGCTGGGTGGTGGTCCTGGGTCCAGCCTGATCAGCTGTGTGGGTGGCCTTGAGCAAGTCACTCACAGGCTTCGAGGTCATCTGGTGCAATCTCTTAGGTTACCCAAGGGTGCACAGTCTCTGCACCCCGCCCTCCCCCTATGGGGCCTCAGGCTCCTTAAGCGTAAAACGGGGGCACTGGGCAGATGACGTCGAAGCTCGCTTTAACTTTCATATCCTATGACACTACAAATACGAGGAAGTTCCAGGGAGGTGGATTGGTACCATCCCACCTGTGATCTCTGCCCTCGGCCCTCAACGCTGGGGGGAGGGGTAGTAGAGTCCAGTCCACAGAGATGTTTCTCAAACACATGCATGGGGCCTGGAAGGAAGGCGCCTGGGTTTGGAGGTGGGTCCACGATGGGATCCCATCCATTTCCCAGATTCTCTTTCTGGACCCTGCTCCATGCTGCCCCTCTCTCTTCAGTGCATTCAGATCTCCTGCTTCAATCTTTTCTCTCTTCTTCCTCACCTGGCCCCTCGGTCCCTTGATCTCTTTTGTTTTCCCCATGGAAGGAACCCCACCTCTTCTTTCCCTTGAGGCCATGTGTCATTCAGCTTCATTCGGGGGTGTGCCAGGTGGGGCTAGAAGAAGGAGGAAGGGGCTTCTAATCCTCTGCAGGGAGGGGAGACTTGCTCACCATTGCCTGGCCTGGGGGTGCATTGCTAGGACCGACTTCCTCATAGCACGTGTCTTGAGTGTTCATTATGCTGAGTCCCTGTTTGTTCTTGCTTTCAGTTGCATTATCGAAGGCCCAGTCTCCTAGTTTTGGGGGCCACTAGGCTCTAAGAGCAAGTTGGGAGGCAGGCAGAAATAACCCTCCCACCATGTAAAGAAGGAATTTTAGAAATTTCTAGAAGCCAGAGCTGCCCCACCCTGCTTGCCAGCAATGGAGGAGTTTCAGTGGTGGTGTCTGGTTGCCTTCTCCCAAGGGTTCTGTACTGGGTGGGGGCTCACGGAATACCAGAGGGCAGAGGCAGAATCTATCCTGGGGGAACCCCGAAGTATCCGTGTCTGCTCCCAGCACCCCAAGGGATATTTGGTGCCTCTGATTTGTAACCTGACCCAGGCCGTGTGTGACCCAAGTGGATGGGCCTGGCGCTGTACGTCTGGGGAAGGAGCAGGGACACAGGCTGGGCTTGGAAATGCGCCACTTGCCCAGATCCTGGATGGAGATGCCTGGTTTGAGTGGGGTGGTGCCTTGTGGATGATTGCTGGGTTGAGCAAGAGAAGGGACTTGGGCACCCTGTTTTTCTGTTTCATTTCCAAATCCCGGAGCGTCTTTTAGCCAAGACGACAATAACACGTTTATTAACCTCGTAGCTTCTCCTCGTGCTGCCAAGTGCCTCCCTTCTCCAATACCGTAGGTAGATTCTCCCTTGAGAAGCGTCACACTCCTCTGTCCAGCATCGTCAGGGCACTCGGATGCTCCTTCTGAACCCCGTCTCTTCTTCCCCATCCCCCATCTCCTTCTCCGAGAAAACTTCCTTGAATGACTGTCAGTGACTGCTCGGGGGCCCTCGCTCCCCACCCCCAGCACTGGAGTCCAGGTCTCTGGCTGTTTCCTTGTCTTTGGGACTTGCCCAGCTCTCCGGCCGGCCTGGGAGCTCCGAGGGCAGGGTCTGGGCCTCCTCTCCCTTGGCCTCCGCATGTGCTGGGCCCCTGTTCTCCAGGCGTGTCAGAATAGGTCAGCAGGAGCCAGTGACAGACACAGTCAGGCCACGAGCATCTTGCTCCCCGAGGCCCAGCCCAGGCCCGGGAGGGGATAAAAGTCTCGTGCTGGGGCCTCGGGGCAGGAACTCACACACCTCGATGATCGTCTGTCTGTCTGCAGCTGTGTGACCTTCCGTCTCTGCCATGTCTCGCGTGTCGTGCCGGACCCGGAGGGGCTTCAGCGCTCACTCAGCCTGCTCTGCTCGCCCGGGGGGCCGCAGCGGCGGGGGCAGCTTCAGCAGCAAGAGCTTCAGTTCCTTCGGGGGGTGCAGAGGAGGCTTTCGTGGGAGGGCTTGGGGATCAGGGGGAGGACCCGGCGTGCGGTTTGGGGTGGGCCGTGGTGGGCCCGGGCTTTCCCTGTGCCCTCCGGGCGGCATCCGGGAAGTGACCATCAACCATAGTCTGCTGACCCCACTGAAGATTGAGATCGAGCCCCAGTTCCAGGTGGTGAGGACTCAGGAGACCCGAGAGATCAGAACCCTGAACGACCAGTTTGCTTCCTTCATTGACAAGGTGAGGGTCCACTCAGCTAAGCCCCTGTCTCTGCCTCCCTCGGAGGAACTGTTCTCGATGGATTTGGGAATGGGTAAGTCTGCTCTGCTACCACTTTTCTCATCACTTCTGCAGCAAAGAAAGTCCTTCCTGGTCTAACTACAGGCTCTCTGGTTATGCGGAGGCCCCACTGTTCTGTGGTTGGGGCTCAGGAACAGAGATGAGCCGTTCAGCAGTAGACCCTCTCCCGTTAGCCGTTCGCCATCATTTTGATGCACTCAGAGTCTCCTGGGAGGGCGTGAGGCTGCCCCTGCCCGGGCTGCATTGGGGGGTAGGGGAAAGGTGGGCAGACAGGAGGGCCCCTGAGGCTTTCCTTGCCAGAGCCTGTGGCCGGGGAGTCCCACGGGAGCCTCAGGGAGCCTCTGCTTGGGCGGCAGGTGCGCTTCCTGGAGCAGCAGAACAAGGTCCTGGAGACCAAGTGGGAGCTGCTGCAGCAGCTGGGGGAGAGCGACAGCGCCCCGGCCCTGGAGTCTTTCTTTGAGGGCTACCTGGCCCAGCTCACATGGCGACTGGAGCAGCTCCAGAGTGAACGAAAGGCTGTGGATGCCGAGCTGAAGTCCTGCCAGGACCAGGAGGAGGAGTATAAGGCCAAGTAGGCAAACCCCAGTGCGCCATGGGGCCCGGGTGGGGTCCGGGAGGGTTTGGATCGGGGCTGGCAGCTGGAGGGCCTCCCCCATGCTGAGCTGCCAGAGACACAGGACTGGCCTCCCCTCCGCAGCCCATTCCCTCTGATTCCCGGGTGCCCCCCCGGGGCAGGTAAGGAGGCCCCACAGTCCCCGATGCCCAGGTCTGGAGAGCGTCGGTTCCAACAGACCCAGCTGCGAGGGCCACGTTTCGGGTCAGGGCTGGGAGGGGCTTCTTTAAACAACGCCTCAGCGGGTTTTTCCTCGATAAATTCCTGTTGAGCAGGCTGTAGGCTACAGTGACTCAGATGTTCTCTGGTCTGGTGGTGGAAGGGAATCCATTTAGTGGGACCATCCCCAGGCGTGTGGCATGATTCACAGCTGGGCTGTGTTTCTGGGTTCCCCACCAAGGTCACCTGGTGGTGTGGAGAGAGCCCCGGACTAACAGGAAGCTTGGGTTTGGTGGCCGCGAGCCACACAGCGACCCTTTTACCTTCGCCGGCCTCGGTTTCCCGTCTGTAAGCTGGGAGCGTATTCTTACCACCCAGGGCCACTGCGAGGATGGCGTGGGAGGCGGAGCGGGTGCTGGAAAGAGCCCAGGAGAGCTGGGTTTAGCTCTGCTGGGGCCACCTACTTATCGATGACTTGGGCAAGCCGTGTCATCTCTCTGACGAAAGCCAAACTGCCTGCTTCACATGATGATTGTGAGCGAGTGAGAAAAGGTGTTGGAATGTGCCTTAGAGACGTGAAGGAAAGTGGCCTCGTGTGGTTAAGTGGACATGAGCTGCAGGAGTGGAGACGGACGTAGCCAGGATGTGACAATGACTTCCTGATAGGAAAGGCCGAGGAGCGGGCTGGTTATGCGTCCTGCTTGGGAGTGTCTAATGGTGGCAAGGGGGGTCTTTTCAGGGAGGTCGGGCTTGGAGGAGAGGCATGGGCTCTGATCTCCCAACCTCAGGCAGCGTCCCTCTGTACCTATTTGACAGGTATGAGGAGGAGGCCCACAGGCACGCCACAGCTGAGAACGACTTTGTGGTCCTAAAAAAGGTGACGGTGGGGGTCAGCTGCTTCCCTCGGATCCCGAGCACCCACCATGCACAAAGCTCAGTCCTGGGCTGGGACGGCGGGGGGTGGGAGAGCCTAATGCAGCACATGGCATCAGGCTGCCCGCAGGGGACCCCCAGGGAAATGGGACACCTATGTAGACACAGGGACCCCAGAACAAGATCTGATGGAAGGACCATATGATGAGCTCTGGGTGTCACTGTGGGAGAGGGTGGGGAGGGAGTGGAAGATGCAGAACTGGTTGAGAGTAATCAGGGAAGGCTTCCTGAAGGCGGTGTGTGCCAGTGTCAGGCAAAAGGAGAGCAGGGCGAGGGGGGCTGGAGGAGGAAGGAATGGGTCTCTGGGGATAGCTGCGGGTGAGTATTGAGCAGTGTGCGAACAGAACTCCTGAGCCAGAGTGGGACCCACAAATAGGAAGTGGGGGTACATGGTTTCTGTCTTCCTGTCCCCAGGATGTGGATGGGGTTTTCCTGAGCAAGATGGAGCTGGAAGGCAAGCTGGCGTCTCTGCGAGAGTACATCTGCTTCTTGAGGCAACTCTATGAAGAAGTGAGGGTCTGCCAAGTGCAGGGTGGTCTGCTGAGGGCCGGCGGGAGTGAGGGGAGGGGACAGGGCCAGCAGCCTCCCTGGCTACAGTGGGAGTGGCCGGGAGGCAACGCCTGGTATCCAGTCATTCAGTCATTTGACAAACAAACATTGAGAATGTACTGCGTGGATTGGTAGGCACTGGAGAGGCACTAGTGAATGACCAGGCAAAAATCACGACGCTTACTGTCTGTTGGGAGACAGTAGACAGTAGACAATCCCAAACAATAGACCTAGTAAAGAAGTAAATTATATAATATGTTAGAAGGTGATCTATGCTACGCAAACAGGAAAACCGCTATGGCAAACAGGGACAGGGGGCTTAGGAATGTGTGTGGGGCGGTAGGGCAGTGGTAATTTCAAATAGGGCGGTCAGAGTGGCCTTCTTTAGAAGATAAAGTTAGAGCAAAAACTGGAAGGAGGTGAGGAAGTTAAGCAGGCAGCTGGAACCAGAGGTTCCAGGCAGAGGGAAGGGCCCCCAGGGGCGCGCTGGTATGTTTGTGGAAATAAGGAGGCCATGGGGGTTGGAGCAGGAGAAGGAGAGCGAGAGGGTGTGATAAGCAGTCAGAGGAGTGATGGGGACCAGGAGATTTCGAGCTTGCAGGCCACTTACCTTTCATGTCCAAGTTGCTAGGGGCATTAGACATCACCTCCTACAACCCTTATTTTCAGATGAGGACACAACAGGGGGCAGGGCGTGCTCAACCACCCAGCGGAATGAGGGCTGCCCCTGATGGATTCATGGGCAGGAAGTCAGGCATCCTGCCCCCCTGCCTGGGACTCCAGGGGGAAAGGGAGTGGGGGCAGGTGGACACTGAGTCAGTCTTCCCTGCAGGAGCTGGGCCAGCTCCAGACCCAGGCCAGCGACACGTCCGTGGTGCTGTCCATGGACAACAACCGAGGCTTGGACTTCAGCGACATCATCGCCGAGGTCCGCGCCCGGTACGAGGAGATCGCCCGGAGCAGCAAAGCCGACGCGGAGACGCTGTACCAGACAAAGGTGCCAGAACAGGGGGCGGCACTGGGCGAGAAGAGGCTGGGTCTCCCTGCCCATGCCCCACAGTGGTCGTCCACCTTGGTCCCCTTGGGGCAGTTCTGATAACCTCCCTGGAGCTCCGGGGCTGGGTGGCACGGCCACTTCCCGTCTCCGGGAGCGGGCAATGCAGGGAAACCGGGCGAGACCAGCCCGGACTGTTGCAAGCTCATCCCGCCGTGTCCTCACTTCAGCGTTTAACTCGCGTTCCAAGTGAGGACGTGAGGAGGCACAGAACTGGGGACGTGGTGTTTCTCATGGTCCTGGGGTCAGAGGCGAGGGTCCTCTCAACCAATGGTGTCACCTCCGTCCCCCTCAGTACCAGGAGCTTCAGGCATCTGCCCGGCTTCATGGGGACAGCATGAAGGAAACCAAAGTCCAGATCTCTCAGCTGCAGCAGACGAGCCAGAGGCTGCAGAGTCAGATCGAGAACCTCAAGAAGCAGGTGAGGCTCCCAAGCTCCCCAGGCCCCTTGCTATTACCTGAGGCTCCCAAGCTCCCCAGCCCCTTGCTATTACCTTTGTGCCAGGGTCACTGCGGGCTTTGCGTGCAGGTTTCCTAACTAGCTGGAGCTTCGGATACTTCCGGTGGAGAGAACTTCAAGCCCCATCGTGGAGGAATTTGGCCTCCCTCCTACGACTTCAAGCCTGTGTGCGTTCTGCACTGAACAACTCCAGGGGGCGCTGCTCGTGCTGCCTTCCATGGCCAGGCGTACACCTTGGTTTTGGCTCCTAGGCGAGAGGGTCGATCCATCTTTCTTGTCCTATTTTCTTGTCTTTCCTTACTCTTACTCCTCAAGCCCAGTGGAGACTCTAGGGCCAGGGGCTGACTTCCTGGGTCCCGTGTTGGGGAGGGTGAGAGCCGGGACCTCGGGAAGCAGGTGAAATGGTGGGGGGGACGGTGAGCCCTCCTGAGGCAGATCTTTGCGCAGGCTGGAGGTGATGCTGTTGGGGCCTGGCGTGGGATGGAGCGGGGAGAGGAGGATGGAGAGGACGCGGTTCCTCGCTCGTCCCGGAGCCCTCACTTCTAGATGTGAAGGATTACAGACGCTTCAGCTTTCAAGTCTCTTTGCATTCACTTTCCCCAAACCCGAAGAATCGAATCGGTTTTGGGATCAGCAGAGGGTTGAGAGCTGAGACTACAGAGTCGGGCGGTTTCCTCAAGCACTTTAGCTTGATTCCCAAGGCACGTGCATGGCCCGTCTACTCCCAAGCGGGGCCCTCCCGGGAAAGCCCTTGGAACTCAGGTCATTCAAAGCCCAGACTCAGTCTCCACCCATCCCCACCTGCTCTCCTTTGGCATGCGATGGGGGACCGAGATGAAGGTGACCAGGTCCTATTATTCAGTTTGCTGCCACAGTGTTTTTGCCCATACATTTGAATTCCTTGCTTTGGAATTCCGTGTGTGTGTGTGTGTGTGTGTGTGTGTGTGTGTGTGTCTATTAAAATGCAGATTCCCAGGCCTCTGTCAGACTCAGGGAATCAGCCTCTAAGGGTGGAGCCCAGAAACCCACTTTCTGACTCAGTTTACCCAAGTGACTGTGAGCATCTCAGCCCAGCAGCCCGCACTTAGGAGGGCTACCACGTCCCCACAGCTGGGAACCACAGCTCGGGCACACTGCAAGGCGCCTTGCCTGCCAGAACCCCTTTTTTTTTTTTTTTAAAGATTTTTTATTTATTTATTTGACAGAGATAGAGACAGCCAGTGAGAGAGGGAACACAAGCAGGGGGAGTGGGAGAGGAAGAAGCAGGCCCATAGAGGAGGAGCCCGACGTGGGGCTCGAACCCGGAACGCCGGGATCACGCCCTGAGCCGAAGGCAGACGCTTTAACCGCTGTGCCACCCAGGCGCCCCCAGAACCCCTTTTGGAACACAGTCCCCCCCTTACTCTTCCTTTTCCTGCACAAACATGACGGACTGGACTCCCCTGTGCCAGCCCTGGGCAGAGCCCCGCGGGCTGGGCTGGGGGACTAGCTGGCAGCTAGCTGTCCTGGGTTAGGGACCCAGCTCCTCCACTCACTGCTTTTCAGAATCTCAGTTTCTTCATCTGTAGAGTAGAGATGATGTCCGCGCCCCCCCCCCCCCCACGGGGTGCTTGTGTCTAGAATAGAATAGAATACTGAGGCTAGAATGGGAATAGAATAATGAGAGCCCTTAGGGAATGCCTTCTTTCCTGACCCTCAGGGGTCAGTCAGCTGGACGGCCAGTTAGATGCGGATGTTGCTCTCCTTCTGGGAGTTTTCTATCAGATCAGAGAGATAAGTACAGAGTGTATTTGTCAAACCAAAAACTGAGGCACGTGATTTGATATCCTTTAATAACAGGACAAAGTACTTGAACGGGTGCTGAGGGATGAGTTTCCTGTGGCCGCTGTAACATGGTACCACGGACTTGGAGCCTTGAAACACCAGACCATGTATTCTCTCAGTTCTGGAGGCTGGAGTGTGGACTCGGGTGCTGGCAGGTGCACTCCCTCTGAAGGAGCGGGGTGGGCGAGACCTTCCTCGCCTTTTCCTAGCCTCTGGCAGCCCCGAGAATCCTTGGCGCTCCTTGTCTTACGGCTGCATCACTCTGCCCCTGCCTCCATTGTCACGTGGCGTCATCCCTCGTATCTGTCTCTGTGTTTTGTCATCTTTTTCTAGGGACACCGTTCATGGGAATTAAGGCTCATTCTCCATATAGTATGATATCATCTTGAGACCCTTAACGAATTACATCTGCAAAGACCCTATTTCCAAATAAGATCACAGTCTGAAGTTCTAGGTGGACATGACCTTTTGGGGGACACTATTCAACCCACTCCAGGAGTTAAGGAAGCAGAAGGGGCAATGCTTTCCCTTAGAATGAGAGGAACCGGGGGGAGGGGGATGACCGTGGATAATTTTGAGCTCATAAGGTTGTGGTCTACCCTGGGCTCTAAGCTCTAGCCGCAGTAGTTTCTTTGGGAGGTCGTGCTGGACTTGCAGCTACTTTCTCCCTCATTTCTACACCCCTTCCAGAATGCCAGCCTGCAGACCACCATCGCCGACGCCGAGCAGCGGGGGGAGATGGCCCTCAAGGATGCTCAGGCCAAACTGGCCGAGCTGGAGGCCGCCCTGAGAGCGGCCAAGCAGGACCTGGCCCGGCTGCTGCGCGAGTACCAGGAGCTCATGAGCACGAAGCTGGCCCTGGACGTGGAGATCGCCACCTACCGCAGGCTGCTGGAGGTGGAGGAGAGCAGGTGGGCACCTGGGAATATGGGAGAGGTGGGAGAGGAGGATGGACCGGGCCCTGGTGCTCTCCTGGCTGGAGGGGATCCTGAGATGTCCTAGCACTGAGGGCAGCCCATCCTGCTGGGCGGGATTTAAAATCAGGGCTGCGGGTGCATTTGATCTGCTGGGAGGTTAAGATACCTGGGGACACATTCTTTGCAGCCTTTCTGAGCATGCTACCTCTTCTCCTTTCTCTGCCAGGATGTCTGGGGGGTGCAGCAGCCAGGTCTCTATCTGTGAGTATCAGGGGGCTTGGGGAGAGTGGTCCCTGTGGGGAGCCGAGGACCCTGCTGTGACCCTGGTACATTTCTTGGCAGCTGTGGGTGGAGGCAGCACCGTCGCGTCTGGAGGGACTGGCGATGGCCTGGCGGGCACTTGTGGCCTCGGAGGCGGGAAAGGCAGCTTTGGGCCCAGCTGCTCCAGCATCGTGACTGGGGGCTCCAATGTCATCCTGGGCTCTGGGCAGGGCCCTGCTTTCGGCTCCTGCTCTGTATCTGGCTCTGGCTCCAGCTCCAGCTGCCACACCATCCTGAAGAAGACGGTGGAATCAAGTCTGAAGACGTCCGTCACATACTGAGTGGCGGGGCAGCCACTTGCTCCCGTGCCTGCCCGAGCCCTCTCAGCCCTGCTCCCACCTCCACCACCCACCTCCCTGCACAGCCAGCCCCGTGCCCATTGCCCACAGCCTGAGCCAGCCCACAGGGGACTCTGCACAAGTCAATAAAACCATGCCTGCCTGCTGTTCCCACTGTGTGCCCAGTCTGGCCTTGCTCTGCGTACGGATTTGCGTCTCATTTGCCTGCTGTCCGCCCCAGGCCCAGGCCCACCGTGCCCTGTCCTTTGGCCAACCAGCCTCATCCTCTCCTCTCCACAGCCGTCAGGTGGAGCTGGGAAACCCCTGGTGGGCTTGGCCAGCCAAGTGTCCTTTGTGGGGAGGGGAGAGGCCTGAGGCCTACTGACCAGAGCCTGGGGGCTGGAACCAAGGGCCCCCGTCCTAGTCCTCCTCACCTGTCTCCGGACCGTCTCTCTAGCTCTCCCGTGAAATGAAGCAGCACCCATTTCTCCCAGGCGTGGGGGGGTCTTCCTTTCTCTCTCCCTTCTCCCTCTCTTTCCCTCCCACAAATTTTATTGAGTACAAACCATACTCGAGGCACAGTGCTAGGACTGGGCTACACTGGCAAGCCAGATCAACCCCATTCTGCCCTCCTAATGGGTTCAGTGTCTTTCTTTTTCAAAAAGTAAGCTCTACACCCAGGGTGGGGCTCAAACTCATGACCCTGAGATCAAGAGTTGTGTGCTCTACAGACCGAGCCAGCCAGGCGCCCCTGGGTTCAGTGTCTCGCCCACCCCTTCAGTGTCTGGGTTCTCCAGCATAACCCCTCCCACCATGAGAGCCAGATCTTCCTTCTGGAACCCTCGTTTACCAGGGCCAGAGGCCAGCCTCCTGCAGCTAATTCAGACAGCTTGTGTTGGGAGATGGGGGTTTCCCCGGTTGAGGGGGTGGTTCTTTGCGTCCTGTCCCTTCTTCCAGTCCCCTCCCACTGATGCCCTGGCTCCAACTTCATCCCGGGTAGCAAGCTGGGTCTAGTCATGTCAGCCCCACCTCCTCTCTGGGCTTTAACCTGGTCCGTCTCCTGGTCAGGGTGCCCCCAGCTCATGAATAATTCAGCACCGGAGGTAAGCAACAGCTTTAACTGCAGGTTCCAAGGGCATTTAGAGGCGAGGCTGGAGGGCAGAGATGAAGGCTCCCTGTGGCGCTATGCAGCTTCTCTGTCACTCCGTCCAGCAATTCAGCTCTGCCCCAGGCTCACATCTCACCCAGCATAACAGAAGCAGAGCTGCTGCTCCGCCCACTCCTCCCAGAAGGCAATTTGCGGAATATCTGTTACTGTTTGGGAATAGCCAATGGGCATCTCACCCCTCATCCCAGTCAGCTCATCAGGGGCTCCTGCCAGCCCCCTGCTCTGCTCCCTGGGATGTCCTCCACCCCCTCCAACTCCACTGATGTTTCGGTATCTCTTCTAGCTTGTTCCCTGGTAAAATAACTGTACCCTAGACTCAAGACAGCCCCTCATCCCTGATCCTTCTTCTTCTCATGTGTGCACCAGATTTTTCTCCTCCTGGAAACCTTCCCTAATTCCCCAAGTCTGAATGTGCCAGATCCTTTCTGTCCCTGGCACAGCCTGGCTACCCCTGTTGCTGTCCTTGGCTCTGTCTCTGTCTGGTTCTGGTTTGGGACCCAGCTTTCCTATTAGCCTGGGACCAATGGGCGGGTTCTTTTCCTGCACCCAGGATGGTGATTAGCTGCTCAGCCCGTGCAGGGGGCTCTGATGAGCACTTGGGACTGGAACTCTGCCCATCCCCTTATTTCTTGGCTCTCACCCCATCACTGGGCCCGTGGGAACGTGAGGCTGGAAACTTCTTCCCTCTTCCGCAGGAAGCTCTGCAGGAAGCCTGGAGCGTGGGTGTCGGGGGCCAATTGCTGGGCAGGTGAGGAGGGTCACCTCCTCCACGCCAGCCCTTACCCCAGCAGCCCGTTGGCTCCTGCACCGCTCCTCCTGTCTTCTCCCTCCCATGTGGCTCAACCCCAAACTCCACAGCCTGGGCCATAGGAGGTCATGCCACCCCCCCCCCCCAGCTTTAAGGGGAGGGCAGCCCTTTTCTCAGACCCTAGGATCTCTCCATCGGAAGCGTCCGAGAAGGAGGCTCCTCAGCTTTCTGTAAGGGACACACGAGCTGGGCAGCGCACGGCCCAGGAACCGGGATTCCTGGGCTTGCCTCCCAGCTCTGCCACTTACTAATGGCGTGACTTTGACCAAGCTATGCAACCACTCCAATTTCCTCATCTGTGAGGAGACATTAGTAGTAATGCTGGCCTCACAGCGCTGTGTGGGGGTGGTGCCATTCAGGATCCCGACAGGAAACAAAAGTCACCAGAGAAAGCTCAATTAAATGGACTTCGATGCCAGAAGCACCTATGGGGGTGTGGGCGTGGCTAAGGGAACTCGGAAAGGAGGGAGGGGTCAGGGGTGGGCAGAGCCGGAGGGGCCAACCACCCGTCTGTCCAGGGCTGAGCGGTTTTCCAGGACATGGGCCTTTCAGTGGAAGCAGGGAGAACTAGGATGAGGCGTGTGCCTGCGTGGAGCTGAAAGACAGGAGGAAGAAGAGAGTGACAGATGGAAGAAGCTGTAATCATGGAGGACAGCAGGGAAGAAGCCCAGGAGAAATATCTGCCCTCCCTTCCACCCTCCCGGATCTCCTGCTGGTGTCCCCCCAGCCTTGGCCAACCCGACCCGTGAAGCCAGAGAGCGCGAAGGGAGCTGGCCACAAGGGGTCTAGGAGGAGGGGGACTGATCCGGGGTGGGAAGGAGGCGGGCGGAGCCCACCCAGCATGGACATGAGATGCACTATTGTACTGGAAGTGTCTGTCCTGTAGTAAGTGCTGAGTAAATGCTGGCTGTAATAATCGTCATGGTTAGGGTAGGAGGTCCTACCCCTGTAGGAGGCCTCCCAAGGGCAGCGACCATTTTCTTTATCCGCTATCTTTGCTCTGGCTCGTACCCAGCCCGGCCTGGGTTGGGTGCTGTTGGGCGCTCTGCAGACACCATCAGTCGTCTTGTCTTGTTCCTCCTGGAGCAGCCTGCCTTCCCCTCGGCTCTTGTGTCCTACCGCAGGGGGGGGACCCCAGGCAGGCGACAGTCTCCAGACACAGAAGCCCTTGGTTGGAACAGCGGCGGAGGGGCGGAAACTGCTTTTCCTACACCACAGAAAGGGCTGAACTTGGCCGTTCTGCGTGAAAGCAGAGAGGGCCCAAGGAGGCCTGGTGTCTCCGCCGCTCACTCTGGGACCTTGGAGCCCCTGCCTGGCTGAGAGGGAGCCTGTCCCCAAGCAGTAACTCACAGAGCGAGAGCTGGCTGTCACCAGCTTGCCCACAAAGCCTGGCACAGAGTGCCAGGTCAACACATGTGGCTGTCATTCCTGGGGAGGGGTGGAATGTGCGGGGCAAACTCTACTCCCACTTCCGCGGCAGCCCTGACTCAGAGGGCTGACATCACTCCCTTCCCCAGAAGTCCCACTCCCGAAGGTCCCCCCTTCCCACGCACCTGGGGGGAGGGATAAGGGAGGCTGAGAAAGCGATCACAGCCTCAGGCGCAGGCAACAAAGGTCAGTGGGAAGTGACGGCTCAGTCCTGGGATTGCAGGCCAGGGGAAGTCCTTTCACAAAGGCAGAGGCAAAGGAGGCCCAGAGAGGTTGCAAGCAGCCCGAGGACACACAGCTCAGTGGGGATTCACCTGCCAGCCTGGCTTGCCCAAATGCCTTGGATCCTAGCTCCCAGGAAGGGAAGAGCCCCTCTTGGGCATTAAGGGACTAGTTCTTTGAGTGCCCCTCACCCCAGCCCTCATGGCGTAGGTTCGACTTCTGTAGTGGCTTACAGCCTCTCGTTGGGGTCCTGGGAAAGAGTCCCGCATATGCTCCTCTGCGCCCGGAGTGGGTTTGCTCTCCGCCTGCCTTCCTCGGGCTGTGGGAGCGGGCCGCTGTCTTCACCTTCGGGGTCCCGGGGCCACAGCGGCCAGGGTCCCGGCTGTGGCTCTGGCGGCTGTGGCAGGAGCGTGGCAAGTGCTGCTGCGACTCCTTCCCATGTGCAAGTCTCGGGCATCTCTCTGGGCCCATTTTCCAGCTGCAAGCTCAAGTGGGTGAGGAGGGCCAATCTCCAGAGTCACCTCCACAACACTCCCTCAGTCCCGACGTTTGACTAACACCCGACATCTCCAAGTCTTCCTTTGGGGCTGTGCTTGGTCCCAGGAGCGTGACGTTTGGGGCGGGGGGCACGGAGGGGACTGTGGGAAGTGCTTGAGGAGCCCCTGGCCCTTCTGAATCAAGCGTCAGGCTCCCTGGGAGCTGGGAAGATGGGAATGTTGGGGTGCTCCCCGGGCCTCTTGGGGCCTTTGTGGAACACATTTTTCTTAGATCTGTGCCTATGTCCGGTCAGAATGGGATGTGTCCCCCACCCGCCCGCAGCCCCCTCCGAAGTGGCCGGGCCCTTCGGGGGATCCTCTGCTGTGGGTCAGAGGGCTGGGGGGGGGGTCTCAGGAGATAGTCCAAGCGCTCTGTTTCTCTTCAGTCCCCAGCAACGTGTGTTTTGCCCCATGCATCTCCCTGGCCTCGGGGCAATGCCTGAGGAGCCCAGGCCTTTCCACTTCCTTCTCAAGTGTCCCGGCCCCATGCTTGGGCCGAGACCCTCTTTCCGTCCTTGCACCCACTTTGCTCGGCACGGGGTCTCCGCGGACAATCTGCCAGTGGATGACAGAAGAACAGACAGCCCCCGCCCCCACCCTGTCACCTGTGTCCCCCACCCCGGACCTGCCGGGAGGCGATGAGGCCGTGGGCTGGGAGGGTGGGACTGGAGCAGGCCTGGCACCCTCTCCACAGCCCGTTGCCCAACCCTCCCTTCCCTTACCACCTGTACAGCCCTGGGCCCTGGGGCCTTGGCTTGCGACAGGGGCCTGGGCCAAATCCCACAGAACAGAGCCCCATTGACGGTGGCCATCAGGGCTGGGTGGGAGGAGACCGAGCCCGTCACAGGGTGGTGGGGGTGGCCGTGGGAGCCCGTATCATCCCGTTCCAAGTCAGGAGAGCCCCAGGGGGGAGAAGGTGGTATCCTGCCCCACACAGTCTCGGCTCAGCCCCCGCTCTGGAGCACAGGTGATAACTGGGAGCAGTCCTTCCCTCCCGCTGGGGGAGAGGGGACTCCCCTGGCCCACAGGGCCCCTCCCTCTCTTCCTGGGGCAATGGGGCAGGAGTGTTTGTGAGCCCGGGAGCCAGCCCAACTGGGAAAAGATAAAAAGCCCATCGGTGGCGCAGCAGCTCACCGCGTTCCCTCTCCGCTCTCTCAGCCTGCGCTCCGGCCCCCTGACAGCTATGAGGTCCTCTGTGTCTCGGCAGACGTACTCCACCAAAGGGGGCTTTAGCTCCAACTCGGCAGGTGGAGGAGGCGGGTCCCGGGCCCACACCAGCTTCAGCTCGGTGATGATGTCCCGGAGCAGTAGCAGCGGTGGGGGGACCGGCTGTGGCCCCAGCAAGGGTGGCTTTGGCAGCCGAAGCCTCTATAACTTGGGGGGCAGCAAAAGCATCTCGGTCAGCATGGCTGGAGGGGCCTCCTCGGGGCGCGCCCTGGGAGGCTTCGGCTTTGGCAGTGGGGGCTATGTGGGTTTGGGGGCCGGCCGGCAGGCATTCGGGCTGGCCTGTCCTCCCGGAGGCATCCAGGAGGTCACCGTCAACCAGAGCCTGCTGACGCCTCTCAACGTGGAGATTGACCCCGAGATCCAGCGGGTGCGCACCCAGGAGCGCGAGCAGATCAAGACCCTCAACGACAAGTTCGCCTCGTTCATCGACAAGGTGAGCCAGGGTGGAAGCAGGTGGCGAGGGGCCCTTGGAGCCGAAGCAGGGCTGCTAAGAGAGGGGGTGCTGAGCGGAGGCTGTGCACTGTGGGGGGGGGCGGTTGATGGAACGACTTCGGAGCCCTCTGGCCTGCTGACAGTCTTCCGGGTCTTACTGTCCTTGCTCGGGTGAATCTCAACCCTACTCCTGAGGCCTGTCGCCGAGCCCGCCCTGACTGTGTTGTGTCTTTCCCACGGTCCTCATTCACATGACCACACAGCAGCCTGTCGCACAATTAAGGGGTGGACGGTCCTCACGGCTCCTCTTGACAGGGTGGTCCTTAGTGCCTCTTGTCATTTCACAGCTGGGGAAACTGGCTCAAATGTCCAACAAGTTATCCAAGGAGCCCCATCTGTTTCCTGTTCTCTCAGTGTTGGAGGCGGCCTAAGGACAAAGATGTGATCAGGACATGATTGAGAAGATTGTCCTAGAAGAATTTACTATTTGCCTTCTCCTATTCCTCCGTGCTGTCCAGGTCAAGCAGCTCAGTCTGGGATGGACAGTGAAGAGGGTGGTCACCAGGACACCATGACCCAGGGGTATAGTGTAATCTGTCCCAGACTGGGAGCATCCTGACTGCTTCCCTGGCCTCCAGACAGACTGGATGGTTCTGGGACCTGCTCCCTGGCATTTCTAGGTCCATTTTGCTGCATTGGCTGCCTCTACCCCAAGTCCCCAGGCAAGGGGACCATGATGGGGAAGATCCTGGTGGGTAACCATATCTTAGTTCAGTGACCTGGGCATTCCCAAAGAACACTCATGTCCTCTTTCTCATGTGAAACCCACAGTGCCCCATGGGGAATCAGGATAGTGATATTGTGTCCATTTTAAAGAAGAGAAGACAGAGGTCTAGAGAGGGCAAGTGATTTGCCCAGGATCATACAGGCACTTGGAGGCAGAGGCGGGCCTGGAACTCAGGTTCATGGACCCTATGGTCCTTGGCATTAAGAGGTCTCGTCGTTGTTTGTGGAAGGTGCGGTGCTTCATGGTTCCCAGGCCATGCGACTTTGGGCCTGGGGTGCTGTGGGGGTGGGACCTGGAGAAACCGGATGGCAGAAGGTGAAGCAAGCTGTTCCGCCCACCTCCTCACCTTCTCCCCTAGTGACTTTTGGTCCTTCTGTGGGACTGTCCCAGAGGTCAAACAAGCAAAAACCTCTCTTAGGCTCTCAGCATCAAGTTCGAGGAGCAGGGGGTCTGTGAGGTTGACCCCGTCTGCTGTTTCTGGCTGGGCAGAGACCCTTTAGGGGTCTCCCATGCCATGAGCCCCCTTTTAAGTCTTTAGAGATAGGGCTGGGCATCTATATTTAAATTTTTTATTTTTATTTTTAATTTTTATTTTTTTTAAAGATTTTATTTATTTATGTGACAGCCAGCCAGCAAGAGAGGGAACACAGCAGGGGAGTGGGAGAGGAAGAAGCAGGCTCCCAGCGGAGGAGCCCGATGTGGGGCTCGATCCCAGAACGCCAGGATCAGCCCTGAGCCAAAGGCAGACGCTCAACGACTGCGCCACCCAGGCGCCCCATATATTTAAAATTTTTTAAAAAGCCAAATTTACAGAGAAGTTGCCAGAACAGTACAATATATTCCTATATATTCTTTCGCCCAGATTTACCAACTTTTAAAATTTAATTTAATTTAGTTTAATTTAATTTGAATCCCAGTGTAGTTAACCCATAGTGTTATACTAGTTTCAGGTGTGCGCCCTAGTGATTCATCACCTGGCGCTGCGCACGGGAGGGCCCGCCTTCACCCCTCCCCGCCCCCCTCCCCCCTCCCCTGCCCCCCTCCCGGTAGTCAGCAGTGTGTTCTCCAGAGTTAAGAGTCTCTTTCTTGGTTTGTTTCTTTCTTTCTCTCTTTGCGTGTTTGTTTTGTTTCTTAAATGCCGCATAGGAGTGAAATCATATGGTATTTGTCTTTCTCTGACTGACTTATCTCGCTTTAGATTCACCATTTTTGCGTTTTGTCACATTTGCCTTCTCTTTCCCTGTGTGTCTGTACACATGCACATATTTACACACATGCATACATACATGTGTCCTATATATGCGTCTGCATTTTTAGCAGTTGATTTTGATGCGGAATTAGGGTTCAGGAACATTGATCTGGTCTGGTTTACCCAGGACAAGTGGGAAAGGGAGACCCAGAGAGAAGTGACTTGACTGTCACCAACTAGTAAATGACTGAGTTGGGGCTTTTACGCTTTATTAACTCTTTCAAGTCCTTGTCATTGAATTGAACAGTCTTTTCCAGCAAAGACTGTTCCCTCAGGAGCTCCTCCCCTCTGCAATGCATCGGCCATGCACTGGCCCTATGAGGTCCTGGTTGGGCACACTGGGGACGAGGGGTCCAGTCCTGGGTCCCTCCTGGGGCCTGGGGATGGCACCAGCCCACCAGCCTTCTTGCTCTGGCTCAGGTCCGCTTCCTGGAGCAGCAGAATAAAGTGCTGGAGACCAAGTGGGCCCTGCTGCAGGAGCAGGGCCAGAACTCGGGTGTCACCAGGAACAACTTGGAACCCCTCTTTGAGAACTACTTGGGCAACCTGCGGAGGCAGCTGGACACCCTCCAGAGCGATCGGGGGAGGCTGGACTCTGAGTTGAGGAATGTGCAGGATGTCCTTGAGGACTTCAAGAGCAAGTGAGGAGGACTGGACAGACCGGGGCCGTGTGGGGGTGGGGAGGGGCCAGCGTGGGCAGTCTCCCCAGACAGGGTCACCCCATTCCCAGGCTGCTGGGTCCCACCCGGGGGAGTGCACAGAGCTCCTTCCCTTGGGTGTCCAGGCCCTGCCCCCACTGCCTCCTGGAGAATTGTCTCACTTATTGTCCCTACTCTAAGGTAGGGAGACTAGTGTCAGGAACCTCTATGTTCTTATTACGCAGCTTTAATAATTATCAACTCATAGCCAATCCTGTTTCATCTATACACCTAATTGATTTTTTCTCTTCCCTTATTGTCTTGAAACAACTCCCAGCCATGCGCGATTTCACTCACAGATATGCACTGGATACGGTCGTACGGCTCATTCGCAGAGCTCGACTTAATCAAACGTCAACATAACGCCGTAACCACGTCTCAGATTTTTAAAACAGTAATTCCTCAATATCATCAACTATCCATTCATTTTGAATTTTCGACAGTCCCATAAATGTCCTAAGTTTTAAAAAAGGAGTTTGTTTGAGTCAAGATCCAAATAAAGGTCAGATATTACGATGAGTTGCTACGTATATCCATCATTTTAGGGCATAATTTTCCATAGCTTTCCCAATAACTCAATACTGTGATTTCTAACCCTTAAAATCCCAGCCAAAGCCGTTGGAGAGAAGTGAGCTGTTTTCAATGACGTCCCGCCTGTCGAGAGTGAACGCAAAGATAAACCACTGTCCACCCATCTTTGCCTGTTCCTATAAAGGCCCCTAAGGGCTCTGGTCCAAAGAGACGGCTGCCCTCGCTTGTCTTACGGCGCAAAGTCTGTGCCCGTTCTCTCAACGCGGGTGGGCAGGAATATTTAACAACCGTACCCCACGTTTCTTCCCTAGTGGGCTGCATTACAGAACTGGTTCTCAAAGGTGTTCTTAGATGATGTGGGACCGAAGGGGGCTTAAAGCCAAGTGGGTTAAATGTCTCAAAAGGCAGAGCTGGGCTGAGCCTGGTCTGAGTCCTCCTCTGTGACAGGTACGAGGACGAAATCAACAAGCGCACGGCGGCGGAGAACGAGTTTGTGCTGCTCAAGAAGGTGAGCAGGTGGCAGGGGTGCGGGAGCGGGTTCCGGGCTTGCCGGGGTGCTGCGCCGGCTCACAGGGAGGCCAGAGCCCTGGGGCTGAGGCGCCTGCCCTGCCGTCTCTCTTGGCCCCAGGATGTGGATGCTGCGTACCTGAGCCGAATGGATCTCCAGGGCAAGGTCAGCACCTTGACTGAGGAGCTCGACTTCCTGAATCATCTCTATGAAATGGTGAGATGGCCAAGGGACAGGGACAATTACATTTACGTACAGCACTGGGGATTCCCCCTGGAAGTCTGATCTGAAGTCATCAGTGAAATTTCACTAACAGAAGATAGAACCTGGACCTTCCATTAATACTAGCTTCCACGCGTGAAGGGCTAAGGACGGGCCAAACGCCTGGCCGAGCTTTACCTGGTCCCCTCAACAAAGCCCCAGGACAGGTACTACTATGGCCTCCGTTGTAGAGTCAGGGACCCGGAGGCTCAGAGTAGCTTGCCCGTGGTCGCCTAGCTAGTTAGAGGCTGTGCTGGAATTAAGACCTGGTTCTTGGCCTTCAAAGTCCGACTCGTGCTCCTGTGTTAGACTATTTCCCTTCTAGACCAGTTTGTAATGGAACAAGGGCTGGAGGAGCAGAGATGGGCAGAGAAGGAACTGAGATTCCGGGTTCGTGCAGGAGTTGAGATGTGGGTAGTGCGTAGACTGCAGGATCCAGGAGGGTTCCCAGGAAATAAGGGGGCTTTGAAGACCAGGACGAGAGGGCTGAAGTTAACCTGAGTTGATCCTGGCCTCCTGGCCTCGGACTCGGTAGAGACCTCGTGGCCCGCCTTCTCTCAATGCTGGAGCTCTTTCTCTAACATCGCTGTTAGGGAGTCATGTAGCCTTGGCTTGAATCCTCCTGGTGGCAGGGAGCTCACTATTTTTAGGGCAGGCATTTTCATCGTTGACCAAATTAGAAAGCTGACCTCAATCGTCTTCCCATGACTTCTGCTCTCGATTGGCCCTGATTCTGCCCTCCAAGCAACAAGCCCCGTTGTCTTCCATGTGACATATGTCTTTCACAGGGCAACACTTTAGAGGTCAGGATGCTTCGAGGACTGACATCTGTGGCAAACAAGGAAGTTGAGGAAACAGCGTTGGTAGTCCAGACTTCGGGAAACAGCGGGGCGGGGAGGGAGCTTACAGACTTGCATCCGTGCAGCGTAATGTTGTGCTAGTTTCTTTGTCATCTTCAGAAGCCACTTCACAATGTTTGCTCCTTAAAAAACCCCCGGACTTTTTCACATGAATGCTTTCAAGTGAGGCATGTATCCATTTGCTTCAAACTTTCTGGATTTGGGCAGTTGAATTTTTGAAACCAAATGCAAGAGTTAATGAGTCCCGTTTTTCCTGTGACACGGGATTATGGTTTCATCCTATCGTCTAGGAAACTGTGGGCACTCTGAAACTTGATTTCCCTATCCATATGTTGGAGATACCCAATTGGGTAATTGGATGTATTCATGATGCCCCAGTCTGGGGTTCTCTGCAGACCTGGTAGACTTTCAGTTCAGTGGGAATGTTCATTTCAGCGTACGTGACCAGTCAGCACATTAAAGCCCACAGGGCCAGGAACAGAGTCCCAGGGCAAGAGCCAGGTCTTCAGTGGTGACTTTCTCCCAATCTCTCAATAATTTGTGGCTCAAATGGCTCACTACTTTAAAGTCTATTGACCATATCATCATCTGGCCCACATCATTCTGGCTTGTGTTCAAGAATGCCGTGGAAGTCTTGGCCAAACAATGTCTGTGATGGTCCTTTAGCATTTTAGTAATACAACCACAGGAGAAAATGAAATCCATTCAGCTTGGCCTTTCCTTAGGGAAGTCTTGCTGGCTCTGTGCCTCTTACTTACATTTTGTGATTCTAGAAGTTTATGGGAGGTTGACGTCAAGTGTAACCTGAAGAAGTCTAACTATCATCCCCTTGAAAATGAGGACATTTGCTGTGTCTGCGGTTCTGGAATCTTTCCTACTTTCCATATTTCTTATGGATCTCCGGGAGTATTCATCCCCTGGACAATCCCATGGCCTTCTAGGATATGCTCCTTTGTTTGGCCTGGACCCTTGAGATCCCCAACAAGGCTGAGACCTCTCATACTTTCTGCGCCTGTCTTGGCTTTCCATTTCTTCTCCAGCATCCTGCCCTTTTTAGTTCTATGACTGTTCTCCTTGATGGGAAACAGGCAAATGACATAGCCATTGAGTTGTTGGGTTTTGGGGGGTCTTCTTCGGGTTAGCCCAATGCTGCCCCTCTGTTCTTCCCACCTAGAGCTTCCTTACGGCCCTTGTCAGCTGGCCTCAGCCTTCCCCATCCTTGGCCGTGCTCTTCTCCTTCTAACATCTCCACCTGCTCTGTCAGAATGGAGCTTGTTGGGGAATGTTCTGTGCCATCACGCTGATTTCTTAGGTGCCTCCCCACGTTCATCTTTATTGGGACCGCTGATGGTGGTTTGCTACTTGGGGATTCCTCGTTCTCTTCCCTTAGTTTCTTTTCTCTTTTGGGCTGGGTCAACAGTGCCCACCCCCTTTTCTCTGAATAGGTAGGAAATGGCTTTGCTGCTGTCTAAGGCACATGTCCGGCATGCCCAGTGTTCCTTTCCTCTGCTGTTGCCTATCATGGAACGCCGCATAATGCTGCTAGCTTCCACTTGGCCCAAGAAGGATAAAGTCCCTGGCTTTGGGGGCCCTGAAGTCTCAGCACGTGGTGAGGCTGTGCTGGGACAGGGACAAGGTGCACAGAGCAGGCTGGGCCTAACCTTTCCTGGGAGGCCTGGGGGAGCTTCAGAGGAGATGGGATTTGAGTTGAATTTTGCAGGAAGGGCAGGAATTCTAAAGGAGGAGCAGGAAGGGCCTGTCAGCCAGGGCCCAGCCTGCACAGTGACGTGGAAACAGCATGCAGCACCATGTGTCTGGGGAGCTGCAGGTGGGCCGGGCAGAGAGGGTCCGGGAGAACGAGGTGAACATTAGGTGGACAGGAAAGGTGAGCTAGGGGCCAAGCCAGGGTTCCTGCCCGTCAGAGTTCCTCATTGCCTAGCTGTGCCTCTTTGGGGCGGAGCAGGAAGGCCCGAGCCGTGGTTCCCTTGCTACCTCCTGCACGAATCAGCTGTGATGGCCAATAAAACCCTCGCTAATTGATTTCACGCTCTGGTTTTGGTCAAGCCAGATCTCAGGGAAATCCAGAGGGCCACCCACCAAGCCCTGGCATGTCCCACGGGGCAGAAAAGCAGCCTCGTAGCCTCCCTCCGGCCCGTGTGATCCCTGCGGGATTCAACCTCTGCTCCAGTGTCAGTTCTTTGGCCTCTGGCTCTTCTCCTCTTTGCCCAGAGGCTCTCCCTCTCAGGATCCCTGGTGTCCGAGGAGACATACACCCGTGATCTACAGAACTCTTTCTTCTCCACTTGTATCAGCTCTGTTTCTTTGGAAAGCCTAAGCCTTTTATCCTCTTATTCTATCAACCTTGGTGGGATCTGGTAGGTCTCCTTGTCTTAAAAATGCCACGCTCCGGCACGGGACTGCCGAGGGACCCTGAGCTGGGGAGGGAGGGGGGGATGCTGCCAGATAGCGAAGGCAGGGTTGTCACCGCTGTGGCAAAATGACGTGATCTGTAACAAACGAGCCTCGTGGATGTCTTGAGCGACCTTCAGAGAAGTCTGGGCACATGATGCATTTTACTGAGCACCCACTGTGGGCCACAAATGGATCTGAACCCTGACATCCACCGCGCGAAGAAGGTATTATCAGGGCCAGTTTATAGAAGCGGGGGAGGCGTCGTGAGGCTTCGTGACCACCCCGGTCACACAGCTAGTGCATGGCAGCCTGGGGACTTGACCTTCGCTTTGCCTGTCTCCAGAGCTCCTGTCTTGTCGCTAAACCCACAAACGGTCACTAATTGGATGTTCTCCCCTTCCTCTCCACCCATCCCACCTTTCAAAGGACAGCGTAACTTCGTGATCTAAATCTTTGTCACTATGGACAGCAGTTCCGGCACTGGTAGCTCTCTTTCTCGATTTCTGTCTCTCTCTCTTTTTGTCTGTGTCACTTCAGGTTCTGGTGTCGGACTCCCGAGGTTTGAGACTGGGCTCCCCGCTTCTTAGTTTGTGGTTTGGGGCAGGTTACTCTTTGTGCTATTGGAAAAGGGCATGTAGTGAGCTGTTGCCTGTCAAGAGCTTAGCACCGCACCTGCCCACAGGAAATGCTCAGTCGGCGAGAGCCGCTGTTACCGTCCTGCTCAGTCTATTCTAATCCCAGCGGCTGCAGGAAACCTGGCGACAAGACGAGAGCGCAGAAGGTGTTGATTTTGAGAGGGAAGATTCTCTCCCCTTCGGGAGCCACTGAGGGGCACTGAGGGAATGAGGGTCTGATCGGAGCTGGGGTTTGGGCAGTTTGTCAGCAGTCCAGGGCAGGAAGGACCACGGGAGAGACGGAGGCAGAGCTCAGCTGGGAGCCCATGCAGATGACCTAGTGACAGAGCTGAAGTCAAAGCCAGAACACAGAAACCGAGCCTGCTGTTCATGGCATCTTTAAATGCCTGTTTAAAAGTCAAAGTCAATGGTCCTAGAAACCCAGGGAGGGTCCAAGGACATCACCATGGTCTGTAAATGTCAGTATTGTCTAGAGGAAACCACTTGGGATTTGTTGCTCAACTGACTGGTTCCAGTCTGGGCCCCAGGACTGGACTGGATGACCTTGGATCTGGTGACCTTGGATGCGTCACTTCTCTTTCTCAAGCCTCTTTCCTCAGCAGCCTGTGTCAGGACCACTGTGCATGGTGGTGCAGGTCGTTAGCCGGCTGAGTGGAAGGTGGGGTTTGAATCAGGCCCACGCTCGGCTCCCGGGTCCCCCTGTCTGCCTCCCGCCCAGAGCGGAGACTTTTCCCAAGTTGACAAAAGTGCCCTGTGCGCTGGTGGTGGCCTGGCCTGCCTCCCAGGACATTCTGAGGACGAAAGGGACTGACACCGGGGTTGAGTGCAATATGTACATATTTTTCCCCTTCTTTAATCTCTTGGAAACCTGTAAATCCACAGAAAGGAATGATATTTATAAAAATAAGAGCCCCATTTCCCAGCTGGAGAGAATGAGGCCTTTCCTTCTAGGCCAGAGGCTGGGGCAGAGCCCAGGCCTCCTGATGCCACCTGGGGACCCTGTCCTTCACCCCTCGGCTGTCTCCTGGGGTCCCGGAGCAGGGGCGCTGGTGGCAGCTGTCTCTTTTTCTGCAGGAGCTGAGCCAAGTACAGACCCATGTGTCTGACACCAATGTGGTCCTGTCCATGGACAACAATCGCAGACTTGACCTGGACAGCATCATCGCTGAGGTCAAGGCCCAGTACGAGCTGATTGCCCAGAGGAGCCGGGCGGAGGCCGAGGCTTGGTACCAGACCAAGGTGAGAAGAACGGCTGGTCAGCTGTGTGGGCTGGGACAGACACGGAACTTCTGCCATTGTGAGAGGCCTGGGGCCAGACTGACCAAGCCTACACTTGGGGGGGGGGGTTTGCTTTAGCTGTGAGGGTGGGCCTGGGGCCACTAGTTACCCAGGAGGCCCTGGAGCTCACAGCTCACTGACACTTTTTTGATGTCCAGTATGAAGAGTTGCAGGCGACAGCTGGGAAGCACGGGGACAACCTGCGGGACACTAAGAATGAGATTGCCGAGCTCACCCGCACTGTCCAGAGGCTGCAGGGTGAGGTGGACGCAGTTAAGAAGCAGGTGAGCCTTTTGTTGGGAGCCTGGGGGGTCAGGCCTGGGTTGGCAGAGGTGGGGACCTTCTCATCGTCATGCTGAGGGGTGAGAACTGCTCTTTTCCTGATGGATGGGATACACTCAAACCCTGGATCGTTAAGATCAACACGGTCCTTTTACAGGATAGGAAACTGAGGCCTGGAGAAGGACAGGGACTTGTCCAAGGTCACATAGCATATTAGTGGTGGAGCAGGTGGGACGATCTCCTCCAAGGAGACTGACCGCGTCTCCAGGAGGTCAGAGCAGGAGGCTGACAGTTCAAGTGCACAGGTCGTAGGTGCTGATCCCCTAGGATATGGCTAAGAAGCTTGGGCTTTTCCCCACATCAGAGGGAAGCATCTGGCTGATGGTGAGGTTATATTATTTATTCTATCTCTTTTGAGGCACTGGGCTGAGTTGAAGCAGGAGGGACTACGATTAGGCTTCAGTAAGGACTTTCTCAGTAGAGCTACATGACCCTGCTTGTGTGATAGTATCTCGTCTCTGAGACGAATACTTCTGCTTCCCTTTTTTCTCAGTTAGTTGGGGTTGGGGGGGCTGGATGGGGAATGGTGATGTCTGCCTTGAGGGCAGAGAGATGGATGTGATGACCCTGGAAGGCGTTCCCAACACCTCTCATCCCTTGGGCAGTGCCAGCAACTGCAGACTGCCATCGCAGAAACGGAGCAGCGTGGGGATATGGCGTTGAAGGATGCTCAGAAGAAACTTGGGGACCTGGACATGGCCCTGCACCAGGCCAAGGAGGACCTGGCCCGGCTGCTGCGTGACTACCAGGCTCTTATGAATGTCAAGCTGGCCCTGGACGTGGAGATCGCCACCTACCGCAAGCTGCTGGAGAGCGAGGAGAGCAGGTGGGGCCCCACTCCCGCGCTGATTCAGAGGGCTTTCCAGCCCTGCCCTGTGGGAGAGCCCGTGTCCTCAATGGCTCTGTGCTAGGGGTAGGGAGGGAAGGGCGGAACCAGGGAGCTGGGCTTTCTGGAGACTCTCCACTTGTGTTCACTGCCTCTGTTGCTCATCTCCTCGGTTGGCACGACAGCCAGTCATCCTGACGGTGGACGGGGGCCCTGCCGAAGTGAGGCTTCTTCTTCCAACACCAGATTCTACCACCTTGGAAGCTTTGAAAAAAAATTAACCATCTCTGTCTTTGGGAAGGCAGGAGATGTAAAGAAAGTCACTTGAGCCAGAAGCCTGGAAGTTTCGTTTTGGCATGAGCTTTGTCTGCTGTCCATGACGTGCGTGCAGAGGGAAGGCAGGACAGGGGAGGATGGGGCCACTTGGCCTTCTGTCGCTCTGCTTTCTCTGTTGCACCTGCTGGAAGGGCCACGAGGTCCAGCGCAGCCCCGTGCTTGTGTTTCTCTTGTCTCTTGCTCTTGTCTTGTGGACCCTGGCTCAAGAGTTGACCCACTGAGTTGAGCCACCGTGAAGGCAGAGAGTGGGCAGGGGGAAGGAGGCAGAGGCTTTCACATGGGCTCTGGGGACCACTGACGCTTCTCCTGGTCCTTCTGTTTCCGCAGGATGTCTGGAGAATGTCCCAGTGCCGTCAGCATCTGTGAGTATTCTGCTGCCTTGCCCTGTCCCAGCCCCAGCCCCGGTCCTCTGCTTAGGCCACTCAATCTGTCCTTGGCCAGAAGCACATTGCCCTCCACCTGAGCTCCTGGAGACAAGTTCGGGGGGGGTGTTCCCAAAGAATGAGCTTCCTGTCCCCTCTTCTCCATCAGTTTCCCACGGTTCCACTGTCTGCTTGTGTTCCTGTCCCTCACTGGTTTCTGCAAGTCCCCCTCCCTCTTCCAGCGTGGCTGCCCTGCCTCACCCGGACCCTTTGCCTTGCAGCGGTGACCGGCAACTCCACCACGGTGTGCGGAGGCGGTGCGGCCGGCTTCGGGGGCGGCATGTCCTTGGGCGGGGGCGGGGGTGCTAGCAAGGGAGGATTCAGCACCAGTGTGGGCTACGGCGCCATCAAGGGAGGGCCCGTCTCCGGGGGCACCTCCATCCTGCGGAAGACCACCACGGTCAAGACGTCAAGCCGGAGGTATTAGCTGCCCAGCCTTGCAAGCTGAGGCCCGTGCAGTTTCCTTGCTCTGCTCACCCCACCTCTGCGGCCCTCCCCACCCACCTCCATAGGAGCGGGAACAGCCCCAGGACCGCAGGTCCAGTGTATTTGCACGCCAGACTGCATGTGATCTGCATTTTGGGAAGGCTCAAATCTACCCACGTTTTCTCCTTGCTTATAGAGTGTGATAGGAGGGGAGGTTAAGGCCACACCTCTTGAACAATGTATTTGAGTGATTTGGGGGTGACCTTTTGACCAGTGAGAGGAGGTTGGATTTCCCTCAATTCCTCTGTTTTTCTGCTCTGCACTCAGGGCAAGCTGGGGGAGGAAGGAGGGAAGTTGGGAGTGGTCCCGAGGTCTTTCAACCTCCCCGGTGTTGCACCAGACCCAACCCCTCTCTGCCTCTATCCACGCCTGGCTCTCCTGTCTGTGCCTGTGATGTATCTCAATAAATGGCAACTGCAGCTAGCTGTCTGTGGCTCCAGTCTGTCCTGCCTGGGGACTGACATTGTCAACCACGTGCTCACTATGCCCCATATGACTCCTCATGCTGGAAACACACCAGCTGACACCATCACCACTGTAGGCCTTGGCTCTTGCTCTCTCCCTTGTGGAGTTTACAGGGGAAGGCTTGAGGGAGTATATAAATTGTTCAAAGCAGGACCCGGCCACTGAATAGCTGTCTAGTACCAGCCCATCCCCTGATGCTACTGAGTCCTCTGTTAAATTCTGCGGGGCAGGTAACATGATGGTTCAGCGGAGAGATCTTGGGGTTCAGAACTGGGCAGACGTGGGTTTAAATCTCAGTTCTGCCACTTACTGGGTGACCTCAGGCAAGTCACTTAACCTCTCTGAGCTCCAGTTTCCTCCTTCGTAAAAGCAAGGTGTGATGAGAACATGTATAAAGGCTCTGCCTAATGAGGCTCTTAACAGGAACCAGCGCCCTTTGCTTCCCTTCCTTCTGGCTCCTGGTTTTTCACCTAACTCATCACCGAGCAGTCCCACGGCTTCTCTCTCAGCCCTCGTATCTGGTCATCAATAAGAATCCACATTTTCCCAATAATAGCAAAATACATATTTTTCTCAAGCACACATGGAACGTTTTCTAGGATAGATCCTATATCAGGCCACAAAACAAGTCTTAGCAAATCCAGGAAGATGGAAATCATACCAAGTGTCTTCTCTGGCCTCAAAAGTATGAAACTAGAAGTCAATAATAATAGAAGGAAACTGGGAAACTCATGAACACGTGGAAATTAAACAGCACTTTCCTCAACAACCAATGGATCAAAAAAGAAATTAAAAGAGAAACACGAAAGCATCTTGAGACAAACAGAAATGGAAAAATAACAAACTAAACCTTATGGGATGCCATACAAGCAGTTGTCCGGGGGAACCCATAGCTATAAACACATACATCAAGAAAACAGAAAGACCTCAAATAAACCACCTAACTTGAAACTTCAAGGAACTGTAAAAGAACAACAAACTAAGCTCAAATTTAGCAGAAGGAAGGACTTGATAAAGATTAGAGCAGAAATAAATGAACTAAGGGACAGGAAAAGAGTAGAAAAGATTAACCAAACTAAGGTTACTTTTTTGAAGAGATAAACAAAAGAGAAAACCCCTTAGCTAGACTCACCAAGGAAAAGAGAGAGAAGACCCAAGTTAACAAGATTATAAATGAAAAAGAAGGTGTAATCACTGATAACATAGAAATACAAAGGATCATAAGAGACTACTCCTCTGAAGTCTACGGGACAACAATCTGGGCATCCTACAAGATATGGCTACACTCCTAGAAACATACAACCTACTAAGACTGAATCAGAAAGAAATAGAAAATCTGAGCAGACCAATTACTAGTCAGGAGATTGAATCGGTCATCAAAAATTTCTTAACAAAGAGAAGTCCAGGACCAGACAGCTTCCTTTGTGAATTTCACTGAACATTTAAAGAAGAATGAATGCCAGGCCTTCTCAAGCTCTTCTAAAAGATAGAAGTGGAGGGGTCACTCCCAAACTCATTTTACCAGGCCAGCA